>NC_064629.1:781795451-782107509 GCF_023864275.1 Schistocerca cancellata
GAGTACAGTGTTGTGGCAGGCACAAGTGTTTAGGAGTACACCGTTCACTGCACATTGTTGAACCTGAGGTTCTGCAGCAGATGACCTCTACGTGTTCCTTTGTCGGCCCAAAAACATCGTCACTTACGATTGCAGTGGGCACGATATCATCGAGACTGGCCCGTGGGGACGAATCTAGATGATCCATTGCGCGGTTGGAATCACATTTCTTGTTACACCAGTCCGACGGTTGTGTCCAGGAACGCCAATCCGTCATCCAGGCGAACGGCCGTCCGAAATTTGCACCTTGCCACGAATGCGGGTCGGTGGGGCAGTATTATGCTGGCGCACATTCGCCTCTGTTTTCATGGCACCTGTAATGGTAACCGAAGGCATTATGACAGCCGTATACATTGCGGACCTCCTGCATCTTTTCACACTTACGTGCATTACAACCCTCCTACGTCTCCGGCTAATTAGGCTTTTCTATATGTCTGTGTACCTGAAGTCCCTGACCTGTGAGGAAAAGGCATCTACTCCGAAGAATAATGCAAAACAGACAGAAGCAGATGAAGTATTAACCGAATCGCCACTGCTCAGTATTTTAGCAATGACGATTAGAAACAAAATTGAGTTAACTTTATATATTTTTAATTACGTAAACTAGTTTTTTAATTAACACTAGTTAGTGAAAAATTTGGAAGAATGATTTACAAAGTATGTCATTAATGAAATAACTAACGGTCGCCAGTTCCTCACTGGAGCAAGAATTACTAAACTGAAACTGAACTTTACGCTCATAAGCAATCGTACGTAAGAGTAGTTATTGGCGTCATGACGTAGGAACAATACCTAACGCACACTTTCAAGTACTTCACACCACACATGTCGCAGTAGTCAGATAATAATCAAATAGCAAAAATATACAACATGTCATATTAATTTTCAAAGATCAATTAAAGTAAGACTGTTTACTAATTGTGGACAGAAACTTTTCGTCGCGTTACTCACCGTAATACTTACTGTCGTAACTGTAGCAAGCAGAAAGTTTGTTTGAATTTAGCAGTTACTGTGGTATTTCTTTATAATAAACGTTACAAATTATGCCACAAGCTATAAATTATAACTGTGGTTTGACGATGAAATTCAGTGTCTAAGTTACGTAAAGTTTTACTACCAATTTTTTATTATGAAAGTTACTCTATTTTCAGCAAATGAATTAATACTGGCTTTTGCATCATTCTGTTTCTGACATCATTCATACTACAACCAAAGATTTCATTATTACGTAGTTGTCCAAAAGTCGGAAAAATTATGTTTTGATAATCTAATAAATTAATGTTCACTTCATTTTCTGATTATCTCGGTTCATACAAAGGGATAGGATGGATGCTACTTGGATAATGACTTAGGAAAATTATTTACGTGACAATATGCATGAAAACAATGTTATTCAGCCGCGCGGAGTAGCACCCGTCGGAGGTTCAAGTCCTCCCTTGGGCATCGGTATGTGTGTTGTCCTTAGTGTAAGTTAGTTTAAGTTAGATTAAGTAGTACGTAAGCTTAGGGACCGATGACCTCAGAAGTTTGGTCCCATAAGACGTTACCTCAAATTCTCAATGTTATTCAAGCTATAAATTCCAACTACACTGGTCAGTCTATTACACTTCCAGTTATACAAAAGTCTAGATCTTAATTCATTTCATGATGCCGTTGGTTTGGTTCAAATAGCTCTGAGCACTATGGGACTTAACATCTTAGGTCATCAGTCCCCTAGAACTTAGAACTACTTAAACCTAACTAACCTAAGGACATCACACACATCCATGTCCGAGGCAGGATTCGAACCTGCGACTGTAGCGGTGTGCGGTTCCAGATTGAAGCGCCTAGAACCGCTCGATCACGGCGGCCGCCTGCCATTGGTTTGTCTAGCGGCTTCAATAGCGCTAAGTAGGGCACAGGTTGATCTTGCCATACCATAGCCAATAACAAGGGCCCAAAGTACTCTTGATGTTATGCGAATTACACTTGCTGCATTTGTACTGTGCCCAATAAATGCCATAGCTTGCCCACATTAAACATCCGCCAAAGCAACCAATTCAGTTTTCACTGCTCCGCACTTCGGAAACAGACTTTTTGTCTCCGCGCTTTTGCATAGCCACACTGGCGAATACACACAACCAACGGCGCCAACCATCTCCTTGCGACTCCCAACTGCCACTACTCTTGGCGCGCTCCCACGCCCAGCGATAATGCATTTACAGTTTATTACACTCTTTAACAATAGCTTTTCCCTGACTAGGCCAGCTTGTCTACTTACAAAGTGTTAACATTCCATACGTATCCTCTTTCTTAAATAAAAATAACATTTGTAACTTGCCAACATATTTACAAGAATAATATTCAGCACAACTAATAAAGCAAACTGCGCAAATTACGTAAAAATGTATGATCATCCACAGAGTTGTGGTGTTACACCATCCCTACGACGATGTCATCTTTCACCAGGATAACTCTCTGTGTCAAAAGGCCCGAAAGGCAGTGATTTCGGGAGCGTGATAGTGAACTCACTTTTACGTCCTGGTCATCAAATTCTCGTGATATGAACCCGGTGGAACACGTCTAGGGCGCTACTGGAGGCCAGCCCCGCACCCATAAACCACCGTTCAAATGGCTCTGAGCACTATGGGACTTAACATCTGAGGTCATCAGTCCCCTAGAACTTACAACTACTGAAACCTAACTAACCTAAGGACATCACACACATCCATGTCCGAGGCAGGATTCGAACCTGCGACAGTAGCAGCCACGTGGTTCCGGACTGAAGCGCCTAGAACCGCTCGGCCACACCGGCCGTCTAAACCACCGTCTTGTAATGCATGGGGATTGCACAGACCGTAGACATTTGATACTCGTACGTCCAGAAAACTACAAAGAACTTGATTAATTCACGCTAAACATTCCATAGGTGGATCAACACGCTACTAAGCAGGTGGTGTAATGTTACAGCTCATTATTGCCTACGCAGATTCGGCGCAGTGACTGAAAGGAGTAACAATGACCTTTCGCTGTGATGTAACGCTAAGTAACGAGTAATTTTTCTCAGGTATCCACTGTAGTCCGACAAACCTGAATGAGTTATAACGAACTATCAGAGATTAGTGCGAGTTTCCTCTCCCCTTCAAACCTTCCTCCTTTACGTACTGTTAATCAAGCTTCTAATAAAACGTTACTTTTCTTGTTTATTATCGTATGATTCCAATATTTTTTTCAAGAAAAATTGATTTGTCAGATATTCTTTTCAATACAAGAGTGCTTTGAGCAGAATTAAAGCTTTGTCAGCACTTCCGCCATTACCGCCACGTTATTCAATAAATCAGAAGACAGATACACTACCCAGCCACATTAATGTGACCGCCTATCAAAAGCCGGAATAACCACCTTTTGCAACGCAAACCGCTACGAGATGTGCAGTGAGGCCGTGGATAATTATCGACAGGGATGAGGAACCACGCAGAATCCAGTGCCGCGGCTAGCTGCGATAGGTGTTTCTGGTTGAGCACTCACAGTGCGAACAGTGGGATCCACTGAATTTAAATCCGGCGAGTGTGGTGGCCGGGCGAGTACGATAAACTCATCCTGGTACTCTTCGAACCTCGCACGTACACTGCGAACTGTGTGACACGTTGCATTGTCCTGCGTGTACGTGCCATCGTGCGGTGGGAAAATAAACTGCATTTGGTGGTTGACATGGTCCCCAAGGAGAGTTGTGTTGATCCATTGTGCCTCCCAAAATGACGAGATCACACAGGGAATGCCACGAAAACATTCTTCAGACCGTAGCGCTTCCTTGTCCGCCCTGGACACTACCTGGAGTGTGTTCGCTTTCAGACGTTTCAAGCTATTCACGTCAACGGCCATCTGTACGGTGGAGTATAAAATGTGATTCACCTGAAAAGGCTACCTGTCAGCATTCAGTCGACGTCCAGTTGCGGTGTTGGCGTGCAAATTCCAACCTTCGTCGTCGATGAATAGCAGTCATCGTGGGTACATCAAACAAACGCCTGCTACGGACGCCAGTACGCCGTAACGTTCGCTGAACGGTCTTTGAGTAGACACTGTTTGTAGCCCCTTAGTTCATTTGGGGGTCAGTTGTTCAACAGCTGCACGTCTAAATGGCTTGGCTCTGAGCACTATGCGACTTAACTTCTGAGGTCATCAGTCACGTAGAACTTACAACTAATTAAACCTAACTAACCTAAGGACATCACACACATCCATGCCCGAGGCAGGGTTCGAACCTGCGACCGTAGCGGCCGCTCGGTTCCAGACTGTAGCGACTAGAACCGCACGGTCACTCCGGCTGGCGCTGCACGTCTATTCGCCTTTACACATCTCCGCAGCCGTCGTTCACCCGTGTCATCTATGACCCATAGTGCACCACAGTTGGCTCGGCCTCTATTTTGAAGCCCGCATCTCGTGGTCGTGCGGTAGCGTTCTCGCTTCCCACGCCCGGGTTCCCGGGTTCGATTCCCGGCGGGGTCAGGGATTTTCTCTGCCTCGTGATGGCTGGGTGTTGTGTGCTGTCCTTAGGTTAGTTAGGTTTAAGTAGTTCTAAGTTCTAGGGGACTTATGACCACAGCAGTTGAGTCCCATAGTGCTCAGAGCCATTTGAACCATCTATTTTGAAAAGGACCATTTTGCCATGCACGGTATACTTTATAAACACGATGGCACGCTAACTGTTTACAAACTTAACTGTTTCGGAAATGCTTCGTCCTTGGCCCAAAAGCCAATGCCGGCCGCGGTGGTCTCGCGGTTAAGGCGCTCAGTCCGGAACCGCGCGACTGCTACGGTCGCAGGTTCGAATCCTGCCTCGGGCATGGATGTGTGTGATGTCCTTAGGTTAGTTAGGTTTAAGTAGTTCTAAGTTCTAGGGGATTGATGACCACAGATGTTAAGTCCCATAGTGCTCAGAGCCAACCAACCAACCAAAAGCCAATGATCATGCCCTTTCGAACGTCAGATCCCTCTCTCCGTTTCGTATTACGACGACTGCACTGTTTTCCATGTCCCCCTGGCATGCTTTATACACCCTCCACTGCTAGTGCAACCACCTGACGTCTGTGAGTGGTTATTGCACGTTTACGTCGAACACAGGCGGTGGTCACATTAATTTAACTGGACCGGTTATTGAAATTTCTTAATTGGACTGTAGGAGGACGGCTGGCTCTGTCTTCAAACGTCTTCCATGTGTCAAACTAAACCTTTGGCCATTCGTTCTGTACTTTTACATATACGCTCAGTATCTCCCATTAATCTTATTTTGTATGGGTCTCACTCACATGAGCATCATTCTAGAAGACGGTCATGTGAAACCCAGCTCGCGCTATTCGTCCACGAGACTCAGAGGGCCATAGACACGGGTTCACAGGTAGATGCCGTGTTTCTTGACTTCCGCAAGGCGTTCGATACAGTTCCCCACAGTCGTTTAATGAACAAAGTAAGAGCATATGGACTATCAGACCAATTGTGTGATTGGATTGAGGAGTTCCTAGATAACAGGATGCAGCATGTTATTCTCAATGGAGAGAAGTCTTCCGAAGTAAGAGTAATTTCAGGTGTGCCGCAGGGGAGTGTCATAGGACCGTTGCTGTTCACAATATACATAAATGACCTGGTGGATGACATCGGAAGTTCACTGAGGCTTTTTGCAGATGATGCTGTGGTGTATCGAGAGGTTGTAACAATGGAAAATTGTACTGAAATGCAGGAGGATCTGCAGCGAATTGACGCATGGTGCAGGGAATGGCAACTGAATCTCAATGTAGACAAGTGTAATGTGCTGCGGATACACAGAAAGATAGATCCTTTATCATTTAGCTACAAAATAGCAGGTCAGCAACTGGAAGCAGTTAATACCATAAATTATCTGGGAGTACGCATTAGGAGTGATTTAAAATGGAATGATCATATAATGTTGATTGTCGGTAAAGCAGATGCCAGACTGAGATTCATTGGAAGAATCCTAAGGAAAAGCAATCCGAAAACAAAGGAAGTAGGTTACAGTACGCTTGTTCGCCCACTGCTTGAATACTGCTCAGCAGTGTGGGATCCGTACCAGATAGGGTTGATACATAGAGAAGATCCAACGGAGAGCAGCGCGCTTCGTTACAGGATCATTTAGTAATCGCGAAAGCGTTACGGAGATGATAGATAAACTCCAGTGGAAGACTCTGCAGGAGAGACGCTCAGTAGCTCGGTACGGGCTATTGTCAAAGTTTCGAGAACATACCTTCACCGAAGAGTCAAGCAGTATATTGCTCCCTCCTACGTATATCTCGCGAAGAGACCATGAGGATAAAATCAGAGAGATTAGAGCCCACACAGAGGCATACCGACAATCCTTCTTTCCACGAACAATACGAGACTGGAATAGAAGGGAGAACCGATAGAGGTACTGAAGGTACCCTCCGCCACACACCGTCAGGTGGCTTGCGGAGTATGGATGTAGATGTAGATGTAGAATGAACCCCACGAGATATGACTGAGTGCGTAAAAATGGGTAAAGAACTTTTCAAGGCAATCATCTTATAGTGGTTTCATCTGACTCCACTGTGATATTTTGATTCAAATCTAGTAAGCATACAGTCATATGTCGTACTTCCCAAACAGTTGATTTGTTCGTACGAGATTTTGATCTGCTCACAAATCACTTGTAGTGGAAACGCTGTACAGTCTACTAATTTTCGGAAGGACAGCGGTTCAGTTCCCCTTCCGGCCCCCCAGATTTAGAGTTCCCTTGATATCCCTGACACCATAAGGCAAAATGGTGGGGTGGTTTTTTTTGAAAACTCACAATTGATGTCCTTCCTCCTTTTCCCCCTTCCGAGCTTGCGCTACGTCTCTAACGACACCGTCGTCGACGGGACGTTAAATATAGTCTCCGTTCTCCCTTTTCCTACTAGTGCAGTTTTTAAACCGTCATCTTCTTCATTCACTATCGCTAAGCAGGCAGTATCGCGAAGAGTAAACTGTGCGCGCCATAACTTATTGTTGCATTTGACCTGCAACAAGTACGTAATAAGGGACAAACAGCGCCAGGTGTTCAGAAGTCTACGTGCGCGAGGTAATAAAGGTTCCCCTCGGGTCTCTTTGTAGCACGTGGGAACGCGGCAGCTGGCGAAGGAATACGAACGCCCCTGCACTGCAGTAGGTAGCAACCACTTGGCGTCTGTTCGTTACCGGACGAAAATAAGCAAGTTGGTGGGAAGACGCGACAACAGCGGGACCAGGGCAGCGACAATGGCGCGGCTTCGCCTTCGTTACGGACATTTAATTAGACGGGCTGGCTGGAGCACCGCCGCTAATGACGCCTCCGCACCCTCGCCTAAATCTTTGTTTGCGCGCGGCCGCGCCAGCCAGCAGCGCGCGTCTTTCAGTTCCGCGGGTCTAACAATAAACACACGCCTTGTGACAACGTAAACTGCACGTCCCATTCAGTTTTTTTCGCGCAATTCCGGTACTGCCTTTGTAGTGTGATTTTTTTCGTCTATGGAGAAGTTCGTAGGGCTCTTACAATAAATCAGTAAAGAGATTTTATGTGGTTTTCTCAGATGAGTGAAGCAGAATAACCAGTAAAGCACGAAGGCAAGAGAATGACAGTTGTCTCAGTGGGCCAATGAAACAATGTAGCCACGAATGAGAACACTTGCTGTAACATCTGCATCTACACTCCGAAGTGCAGGGAAGAGTGTACTTGTCATAATATCGCGTATTAGGGTTTCGTCCCATTCCATTCACGAATGCAGAATGACTGCGTGCGATTTGTTTAGTCTAATCTAATCTTCATCGCCTCTATAGGAGCATACATAAGAGGCTGTAGTATATTTTTAGATTCTCCATGTAACATCGGTTACTGATACCTTGTAACTGGGCTGTTGCAGGATGGTTGGCGTCTATCTTCAAGCGTCTCCCACATGCCAAACAAACCTGTGACCGACATAAAAGTTTACTGGGTATGGTACCGCATCATATTCTATAAAACTACTGCTGGAGGAAACCAACGTTTCGGCCACGGTTGTAGCGGCCTTCTTTTGGGTCTGCTGGGGTTTCTCCAGCCGTAATTTTATACAATATCACGCGGTACCATACCCAGGAAACTTTTATGTCGACTGACTCTGGCCGCGGAAGCCTACGCAATTAAATCTATGA
Source organism: Schistocerca cancellata (assembly GCF_023864275.1). NCBI lineage: Eukaryota > Metazoa > Arthropoda > Insecta > Orthoptera > Acrididae > Schistocerca > Schistocerca cancellata. The sequence continues at coordinate 781,803,645 of NC_064629.1, forward strand.
CCATCCGTGGTTCCGTTTTCCGTAAACGCTCAGTATCTCTGGCTACTCCTGTTTTGTGTGGGTCCTGCACACTTGAGCAATATTCTAGAATGTCTCTCACGAGAATTTCTGGAGCAATCTCCATTGTAGACTTATTACATTTTTCCAATGTCTTACCAATAAATCGAAGTCGCCACTGCCTTTACCTATGACTAAGAATATGTGAGCATTCATTTTCATATACCTACAGATTATTACACTCAGGTATTTTTATGAGCATACTGATTGCAGTTACGAATATTCGATATTGCAGCCAATGCATACAAAGTTTTTCGATTTTTGATATTCACAGTTTTACATTGCTGTATGTTTAAAGGAAGGTCCCAACTTCAGCACCAATTTTAAATATTCTCAGTATCTGGCTTAATATTTACATAGCGTCTTTCATAGAGTACTTCATTTGAGATAAATTCATCATACACCAAAAAGGAATTATGCGACATAAACGAAAGTTGGTAGGCGTGTTTCTACATCTGAATTATGATGCCTGTTTAGATTTCGCACCAGTCGCTATTAGCGCCACGATCCTTTAAATACACGTTGTAACTGCCGTTACCAAAAAATTATGCCTCATACTCGCTTGAACACATGTGCAGTTCAGTTTTGAAAGGAAGCGTACTGAATATCGTACTATAATTACCGATAGCTAACTGTTTGCATCCACGATGAGGCAAGCCGCATTACGTCACGATGAGTTTTGTGTAGTAAACTACGTTATTGGCACTGTCCAATGTCGTATCTATTCACTATAACCTTGATAATAAAAGACTTCCCAGCAGTCGAAATACAGTGACAACGCCGGAATGTTGTACGCCAAGCAAAGCACAAACCAAGTACAATACACGAAAAGACGATTTTTCGCCCATTGTCGCTGACCAGAGAGTCATAGTAGCATGCTAATCCGATTTTAATTCTACCTCATTGAACTGTTTCTGTGTGCTCGTTCATATTTTTTTCTTTGCTTTTCCTTTGTAATTTGATCCACTTGTGTATCATCTTTCTTGTATAGAGTAGAGAAGGCAAGCACCTTTTCCAGAAAATTCTCATACCTTTTTCTAATATTGATTTATCTTGCTATTTATTGTCGCACACATAGACTCTGACTCATGGAAGCTTTTCCAGATATTTTCTTTCCGCTTCGAATTATATGTATAAAATTTCATTTCTAGTACCTTGGTAATCATTCGTGACCATCCGGTCTGCCGAACACTGTTGGCAAGCGGGGCGCACTCAGACCTTGTGAGGCAAACTGAGGAGCTACTTGATTGAGAAGTAGACGCTCCGGTCTCGGAAACTGTCATACGGCCGGGAGAGCGGTGTGCTGACCACATGCCCCTCTATATCCGCATCCAGTGACGCCTATGGACTGCGGATGACACGGCGACCGGTCGGTACCGTTGGGCCTTCATGGTCTGTTTGGGAGGAGTTTAGTTTTTAGGTACTAATTCAACTTTTTCATTTTGTGTCTGTGTACATTAAAATATTGTGTCATAAACATACTGGACGAAAGTTGGAGATACGCTGACAAGTAACTGAGACAGATTTCAGAAAGTCGAAATATGATTCGGAAGATAGTTTAGGATTTAACGTCACGTCGCGACGAGGTCATTACGGCGAAGTCCAAACTCGGAATGGGAAAGAGTTGCGATGGATATCGGCTGTGTCCTTCTTCTGAAACGCATCACCCCAGTATTTACCTTAAACGATTTAGGAAAACCACGGTAACGTAAATCTGAAAGGCTGGCCGACTCTCAGCTGCTATCCTCCCGATAACGTGACTAGTGTCCTACTACTGCGCCAGCTCTCTCACTAGTATGAAATGCATAAACATTTTAATGTAAATATTCTGGGTACTGTTGATGCTAATCAGGCAAAGAAACAAGTTGGATTTAGAGTGAGATATAGCACTATGGAAGCGGTGAACCAAATTATGGATGATGGAATAAGTATTACTTACCACTTGTACTGGGTTTATTAGATTTTGAGAAGGCGTTTTACTAAATTTCAACAAAACTGTACAAACAAGCACTGAGGAGAAAGTAGTGATTAAGCCTATATTAATACGCTAAAGGATTCATAATGGGCGATAAAAAAATTTCCAGCCGAAGGCTGTACAGTCCAGAATCGTATACCAACCAAGCGAAATCTCCGTGAGCACTGAGGTAATCATCCAACCAATACACCAAGTTTAAGATACTCGTTTGGTAAAACGCTGTGTCCTGCTGCGTGAAGAAATCTGGAATGCCTGCTGCAAATTATCGTCCAACAGGAATCGTCGACCCTTAGAGGCCTTTTTTAAGGGCCCGATAATCGCGTGGGGAGAGATCACCACTATAGGGCGGATGCTCGAATGTGTCCCACTGGAGTTAGCGTAAGTTCTGCGTTACGAAATTTGCCATATGGGCACATAAGTTATCAAAAAGAGGCAGAATACCTTGTCGCACTTCGTTTTCGACAGACATGCTGCCACATATAATTCCTCATTCCGCGATGGATGTGTACTAGTGTTTCTCCTTCGGCAGTCAAGTAAAGAAAAACAGCACGTTGGTCCTGTCTGGATGCGTCGTCATAGTTCACGTATCCGCAGTTACCGCATGCAAGTCGCAAAGACACGAATGCTACACTAATCCCTTGCCTACATGTCGCTACCCATAGCCGGCATCGGAGTCGGGCTACGTAACGTATACGCTGAAGCAACGCTCTCAAGTGGAAATTTCTTGATCGCCCTTATACCTATTCACAGCTGCTATTAGAGTTAATCAGGATAGTAGGAAATTCGTGATTGAAATAGTAGTCAGGCAAAAATTGTAGAAGCTGACTTTATCAAGCAGTGGATGTCCACAAGCTAATGATGGCTCTGGCTCTGAGCACTATGGGACTTAACATCTGTGGTCATCAGTCCCCTAGGACTTAGAACTACTTAAACCTAACTAACCTAACGACATCACACTCATCCATGCCCGAGGCAGGATTCGAACCTGCGACCGTAGCAGTCGCGCGGTTCCGGACTGCGCGCCTAGAACCGCTAGACCACCGCGGCCGGCTAGCTAATGATGGTATAATCGTTGTAATGATTGTGCACCGTGGAATTTTCAGGCATACACTGACGGAAAAGAACGCAACTCCGAGAAACTGATGTGGAGTAATGAAATTTCGGGAATACATTTGTGTAGGTAACATATTTAAGTGATTAACATTGCGAGATCACAAATTAACGTAAGCGAGAGATAAGCTTTTGCAAGTTTGAAATGCTGGTACATTAATAATCAGTGTAACAAACAGAGTGTTGAATGCAAACATGCAAACGTGAATGCACTGCGTTGTACAGATGCCGCATGTCAGTTTGTGGGACGCAGTTCCATGCCTACTGCACCTGGTCGGTCAGTACAGGGACGGTTAATGCTGTTTATGGATGACGCTGGAGTTGTCGTCCGATGATGTCACACATGTGCTCGATCAGAGACAGAACTGATGCTCGATCAGGCCGAGGCATCATGTTGAAACTGTGGAGAGCATTTTGGTTTACAACAGCGGTACATGGACGAGCGTTATACTGTTGGGAAACACCCTCTGGAATGCTGTTCATGAATGGAAGAACAACAATTTAAAAGAACGCAAAATCCCCAAGATTGGCAAAGTTTTACAGAAGTTCGAAATGTGTCTCGTACTTCAATACGAGATGCTTTTAATAATTTCCACATCGAAATTCTGTCTCGAAATCTGGCAGAAAACCCAAAGAGATTCTGGTCATACATAAAGCACACCAGTGGCAAGACGCCATCAATACCTCCACGGCGCAATAACAACGGTGAAGTCACTGATGACAATGCCACTAAAGCAGAGTTATTAAACACGGGCCCGCATCTCGTGGTTCTCGCTTCCCACGCCCGGGTTCCCGGGTTCGATTCCCGGCGGGGTCAGGGATTTTCTCTGCCTCGTGATGGCTGGGTGTTGTGTGCTGTCCTTAGGTTAGTTAGGTTTAAGTAGTTCTAAGTTCTAGGGGACTGATGACCATAGATGTTAAGTCCCATAGTGCTCAGAGCCATTTGAACCATTTAAACACGGTTTTCCGAAACTCCTTCGCCAAAGAAGACGAAGTAAATATTTCTGAATTCCAATCAAGAACAACTGCCAAGATGAGAAACATAGAAGTAGATATCCTCGGTGTAACAAAGCAGCTTAAATCACTTAATACAGGCAAGGCCTCCGATCCAGGTTGTATACCAGTCAGGTTCCTCTCAGAGTACGCTGATAAAATAGCTCCATATTTAGCAGTTATCTACAACCACTCGCTCACAGAAAGATCCGTGCCTTAAGTCTGGATAATTGCTCAAGTCACACCAATACCAAAAAGGGAAATAGGAGTAATCCGCTGAATTACAGGCCTATATCACTAAAGTTGATTTGCAGTAGGGTTTTAGAACATATACTCTATTCGAACATTATGAAGTACCTCGAAGAAAACGATTTATTGACATATAGTCAAAACGGATTCAGAAAATATAGTTGTTGTGAAACACAACTAGCTCTTTATACTCATGAAGTAATAAGTGCTATCGACAGTGGATGTAAATTGATTCCATATTTTTAGATTTCCAGAAGGCTTTCGACACCGTTTCCCACAAGCGCCTTCTAATCAAACTGTGTGCCTACGGAGTATCGCCTCAGTTGTGCGACTGGATTTCCTCTCAGAAAGGTCACAGTTCATAGTAACGGACCGAAAGTCATCGAGTAAAACAGAAGTAATATCCGGAGTTCCCCAAGGGAGTGTTACAGGCCCTCTATTGTTCCTGATCTATATTAACGACATAGAAGACAATCTGAGTAGCCGTCTTAGATTGTTTGGAGATGATGTTGTCATTTACCGTGTTCTAATGTCATCAGGTGATCAAAACGACTTGCAAAATGATTTAGATAAGATATCTGTAAGGTGCGGAAAGTGGAAATTGACCCTGAATAAAGAAAATTGCGAAGTTATTCACATGAGTACTAAAAGAAATCAGCTAAATTTCGATTACGCGATAAGTCACACAAATCTGAGGGCTGTAAATTCAACTAAATACTTAGGGATTGCATTTACAAGTAACCTAAATTGGAACGATCACATATATAATATTGTGGACAGAGCAAACCAAAGACTGTGATTCATTGGCAGAACACTTAGAAGGTGCAACAGGTCTACCAAAGAGACTGCTTACAATACGCTTGTTTGCCCTATTCTGGAGTATTGCTGTGCGGTGTGGGATCCGCATCAGGTAGGACTGACGGATGACATCGAAAAAGTACAAAGAAGGGCAGCTCGTTTTGTATTATCGCGAAATAGGGGAGATAGTGTCACAGACATGATACGTGAATTGTAGTGGCAATCATTAAAACAAAGGCGTTTTTCGTTGCGACGGGATCTTCTCATGAAATTTCAATCACCAGTTTTCTCCTCCGATTGCGAAAACTTTTGTGACGGCTCCCAAACCCAAGGTCCTCGGCGGTACTTTTGGGGCAGCCACCACAAATTGTATAAAGCGTGGGTAGTGACCAGGATGTAGCTATGTCTGTTGGCCGAAAAATAATTAATGACAAGAATTGCGCCAGCTAGAATGAAGGGGTAACTTATCTTTATTTCTGACGAAACGTGCACCAGTAATACAAGTCCAAGTAATATCCAAGAGTAATCCGTGTACTGAGCCTAGTCGAATACAACAGATATCACACTGCAATGGCTCCGCTATAAACTCCACGAAAGGCTAGTAATGGACAATCGACAACAGACTGTCCGTCTCGGGGCCAGCGCTCCTCCTTATATGCAAAAGGCAGAGGGCGCTGCGGAGCCGAGCTCAGCCATGGCGCGACCTCTTCCGTTGGCAGTAACGCCCTGAGACGCCGACGGCCGCGACAGGAACTGTGGCCAGCGATGTCACGGTCAGGGCGCGCGTGCGCGAGTTGGTTGGTTGGGTCCGTGGATACAACAAAAACATTCTGTTGGCACCCACCTATATAGGGAGAAATGATCATCACGATAAAATAAGAGAAATCAGGGCTCGCACAGAAAAATGTAAGTGCTCGTTTTTCCCGCGTGCCGTTCGAGAGTGGAACGGTAGAGAGACAGCATGAAGGTGGTTCATTGAACCCTCTGACAGGCACTTTATTGTGAATAGCAGAATAATCACGTAGAAGGAGATGTTGAATCGCCAGACTGACGTACAAATTTGCAATCAGGGTGAGTGGGATAACCACGTGAGTGTTCCTGCTGTCATACGAAATCGCACCCCAGACCATAACTCCAGGTGTAGGTCTAGTGTGTCTAGCGCTCAGAAAGTTTGATTGCACGCTCTCAACTGACCTCCTTCTAACCAACAAGCGGCCATCACCGCCACCGAGGCATAACTAGCTTTCCACAGAAAACACAATAGCCCTCCACCCTGCCCTGCAATGAACTCTCGCTTGGCACCACTGTAACCGTGATAGCGTTACGGAGATGTTTAACAAACTCAAGTGGCAGACTCTGCAAGAGAGGCGCTCTGCATCGCGGTGTAGCTTGCTCGCCAGGTTTCGAGAGGGTGCGTTTCTGGATGAGGTATCGAATATATTGCTTCCCCCTACTTATACCTCCCGAGGAGATCACGAATGTAAAATTAGGGAGATTAGAGCGCGCACAGAGGCTTTCAGACAGTCGTTCTTCCCGCGAACCATACGCGACTGGAACAGGAAAGGCAGATAATGACAGTGGCACGTAAAGTGCCCTCCGCCACACACCGTTGGGTGGCTTGCGGAGTATAAATGTAGATGTAGATGTAGATGAAGTCGCAAACGGCGGTGGCCTGGGGACAGTGGAATGCGAGCTACAGGGCGTATGTCTCGGAGCTGTCCACGAAGTAAGCAATTTCTAAGAGCTCGTTGTGTCACTGTGGTGCCACCTGCTGCTCAAATTGCTGCAGGAGATGCAGTACGATGCGCCAGAGCCATACCAGAGCATGGTGGTCTTCCCTCTCGAGAGTGTCACGTGACCGTCCGGAGTCCGCTCTTCTTACAACTGTAAATTCTCGTGACCACCGCTGCCAGCAATAATATGCAGTGACTACTCTCCCGACAAGTCCTTTTGCGATTTTGCAGAACGAACATGCAGCTTCCTGTAGCCCTATTACACAACCTCGTACAGACTCTGGGGGTTCTGATAATGACGTCTTTGTCGCCTTATAGGCATTCTTGACTAACATCAACTCACCACGTCCAATCTCAAAGGTAATTAACGCTCTCGACCGTTATAGCGTGTATTTAAAGCAAACCTGATTTGCATCCTCACAGTGGCGCTACGAGCGCCACTCTTACGTGACTGGCACGAAATCTGAATAGACATCAGCTTTCCGATGTAGAAACACGCCTACCAACTTTCGTTAATGTCGTACAACTCCCTCTGCTTGTTGTGTTTTCTTTTCCCCGGTCAGTGTATATGTGGTACTCAACACGACGCTAGGTGTCTTAGTGGACATATTGTTTACCTGTGAAAGTAGACGAACACAGATACGGAGATGTTATCGGAAATAGAACAAAGATTACTTAGCATAATGTCAATGCCGAACTTGAGGGAGAGACAAATGGTTCAAATGGCTCTGTGCTCTATGGAACTTAACATCTGAGGTCATCAGTCCCCTAGAACTTAGAACTACTTAAACCTAACTAACCTAAGGAAATCACACACATCCATGCCCGAGGCAGGATTCGAACCTGCGACCGTAGTGGTCGCGCGGTTCCAGACTGAAGCGCCTAGAACCGCTCGGCCACACTTGCCGGCAGCGAGAGACAGAATACCGCAGTAGTAAAGAGCGACGACCCCCTGGCCTGCGTCCCCACGAAAGTTTTTTAAATGTAAGAAAAATATGTTGGCATAGTTACACTGAAAAATTCCTTCAAATGAACTATTTAAAAAAAAATTGTGCAGCAAAAAGAGGATTCCGCCTGCTGTAGCGACAAGTTTTAACAGAAAATTTGTAGCACTGAAAACACCGTCCATACCAAGGTACTATTACGGTGTGGTTTGCTGGAGCTAAGAAAGTAATGAGAGCAGCACCATTAGATTGTTTCCAGATGACGCTGTAATTTACTATCTAGTAAAATCATCAGACGATCAGTTCCAATTGCCAAATGATCTAGAGAGAATTTCTGTTTGGTGCGAAAAGTGGCAATTAGCACTAAACAAAGAAAAGTGCGAGGTCATCCACATGGGTAATAAAAGAAATCGAATAAATTTTGGGTATACGATAAATTGCACAAATCTAAGGGCTGTCAATTCGACTAAATACCTAGGAATTACACTTACGAACAACTTAAATTGGAAAGACCACATAGATAATATTGTGGGGAAGGTGAAACAAAGACTGTCCTTTGTTGACAGAACACTTAGAAGATGCGACTAAAGAGACAGTCTACATTACACTTGTCCGTCCTCTGCTGGAATATTGCTGCGCGGTATGGGATCCTTACAAGGTAGGATTGACGGAGGACATCGAAAAAGTGCAAAGAAGGGCAGCTCGTTTCGTGTTATCGCGCAATAGAGGTGAGAGCGTCACTGATATGATACGCGAGTTGGGGTGGCAGTCACTGAAACAAAGACGGTTTTCTTTGCGGCGAGATCTATTTACGAAATTTCAATCACCAACTTTCTCTTCCAAATGCGTAAATATTTTGTTGACACCCACCTACGTAGGGAGAAATGATCATCATAATAAACTAAGAGAAATCAGAGCTCGAAAGGAAAGATTTAGCTGTTCCTATTTTCCACGGGCCATTCGAGAGTGGAATGGTAGAGAAATAGTATGAAAATGGTTCGATGAACCCTCTGCCAGGCACTTACGTGTGAATTGAAGAGTAACCACGTAGATGTAGATGTAGATCTGAGCCACCGAGGGCACAGAGGATAGTGTGACTGCAAGGATTTATCCCTTGCACGCTCCCCGTGAGACCCACATTCCTAACTTAATGTCCACACACTACGAGTACATTCATAGTGCCCCTGCCCATTACACTCATTACTCGCGGCAGACAATCTTACTGAGTCCCTGCAGTTGCACTGTTCTCTGTGCCTGTCGACAGCGTAGGGTGTTGATTTAATTATCATAACAGACAGTGGTTAGTCTCGTTCAGCCACAGAGAATCACATTTGTCTTCTGCATAGGTCAAACGCTGGCATATTTATACTTTCATCAACATAGTATAGGGAACAACTCCCTACTCACGATGGAAATGTAGCACCGAAATGCATTGGGCTTCAATATAAAATTGAAACATATTGACTGAAGAAATTAGTCTTATTGTAATATTTTGAAATCTAAATGTAACAGCCACAGGCGGCCAACAACGATGAAATGTCTATCAAACACAATACTGCAGTTACTGTCATGTATCAAACAATGTTTTAGTTCAGTAAATACTAACTACAGTCCAAGGCCATCATAGGAGAATGTAAAATTTCATGAGAATCAACTTGAAAGATATCCATACTACTAGAAGATCTTAGACAGGATATGCCTGGTTTACTTATACTCTACAAGTCTACAGGTTTGATGTGCAGCGCGAGGTTGTCCCTAGAACTAGCAATATCACATACCGAGACCATCAATTTATAGCTGACAGCCCTTGCGTAAGTCTTAAGTTGTCTCAAGTCATATTCACGGTCAAAGGCAAAGGAACAGCAGAGGTCCTATGACACTACCTTGCGGAACGCCAGATATCACTTCTGTTCTACTCGATGATTTACCGTCTATCACTACGAATTGTGACCTCTCTGCGAGGAAATTACGAATCCAGTCACACAACTGAGACGATACTCCATGTGCACGTAATTTGATTAATAGTCACTTGCGAGGGACGGTATCAAAATCCTTCTGGGAATCTAGGAATATGGAATCGATCTGAGATCTCTTGTCGACAGCATTCATTACTTCATGGTAATAAACAGCAAGCTATGTTGCACAATAACTATATTTTCTGAATCCATGTTGGTTATGTATCAATAAGTCATTTTCTTAAAGGTGATTCATAATGTTCGAATACAGTATATGCTCCAAAATGCTACGGCAAATTGAGGTCAGTGATATGGGTCTGATACTCAAAGGGTTACTCGTATTTCCTTTCTTGAATATTGGTGTGACCTGTGTTACTTTCCAGTCTTTAGGAACAGACCTTTCAGCAAGTGAGTGGTTGTATATGATTGATAAGAAAGGCGCTATTGTGTCTGCATACTCTGAAAGGAACCATCTGGACCGGAAGACTTGCCGAACTCTTACGGGACTCGGTAAGATTGTTGATCTAAGTTGTTTCGCAATACCTAAGATATCTGCTTTTATGTCACTCATGCTAACAGCTGTTCTGGTTTCGAATTATGGAATATTTACTTCGTCTTCTTTCGTGAAGGAATTACGGGAAACTGTATTTAGTAACTCCGCTTTAGTGGCACCATCATCGCTAACATTTCCATCGCTATCGCGCAGTGACGGTATTGACTGTTTTTCGCCACTGGTGTACTTTACATATGACCAGAATCTCTTTGGGTTTTCTACCATATTTTGAGACAATATTTCATTGTGGAAACTATTAAAAGCATCTCGCATTGACATCCTCACTAAATTTCGAGCTTCCGTGAAACTTAGCTAGTCTTGGGATTTTGCGTTCTTCTGAATTTGGCATGCTTTTTTCGTTGCTTCTGCAACAGTGTTCTGACGTGTTTTGTGTACCATGGTGGATCAGTCCCGTCTCTTATTAACTTATGCGGTATGAATCTATCTATTGCGTCTGCCATGTAACCAGCAAATCCTGGGTTCGAGTCCCGGTCGGGGCACACATTTTCAACTGTCCCCGTTGATATATATCAACGCCTGTCGACAGCGTGGGCTCTTGATTTAACTATCATTTCATTCTAGAGCGCTGCATGGTCACCGATGCTATTTGTTCTTTCGGACATGTCCGAAAGAACAGATACCATCTTCATATAGTTGAGGCTAACCGGCCATTGACCTTCTTCTTCTGTACTGGATGCACACGCATTGCCCGAACTCTTACGGGACTCGGTAAGATTGTCTGCCGCGAGTAATGAGTGTAGTGGACAGTGGCACTATTAATGTAGTGTTTGGACATTAAAATGGGAATGTGGGTCTCACGGGGAGCGTGCAAGGAATGAATCCCTGCAGTCGCACTATCCTCTGTGCCTTGGGTGCCTCAGACGGATAGAGCGTCTGCCATGTAAGCAAGAGATCCCGGGTTCGAGTCCCGGTAGGGGCACACATTGTCAACTGCCACCGTTGATATATATCAACTTCTGCCGGCAGCGTAGGGTCTTGATTTAATTATCATTTCATTCTAGAGCGCTGCATGGTCACCGATGGTATCTGTTCTTTCGGACATATCGGAAAGAACAGGTACCATCTTCCCATACCGTGTGTTATGTCGTAGTTGTGGTTTTCAGTCCGAAGACTATTTTGATGCTGCTCTCTACGCTAGTCTGTCGCAGTGGTCGTCACACTTCATCATTTAAAGCCAATACTGACTCTGTAAGACGACACCTCGGACACCTAAGACAGGGACGGTGGAGCGGTGGTGGGGGTGGGGGTGGGGGTGGGGGTGGGGGTGGGGGGTGAGGGGTGAGTAAAATGATCATTCAAACACGAATTCAGCTTTCACCAAACCATGTTTATTGATGGGAGCTTAGCACTTACACATTTTGAATCTTCATATTGTAAGGTATCACACAAAATATTTTTAAGTAAAAAAGGAAAAAAATTGAAACAATATGAATTTTTCTGAAGTCATTGTGACCGGTTTTCCATTCCTAAGCGGATATTGTGGCGAGTGACATGGCAACAGCATCTCATGTTTATTGCTCGAAGTTTTGGGCACATTTTCTAGGCGTTTTCATGCCCCAGTATATGAAAGAATGCCATGCGGATGCAGCAGATCGTTTTAGATCGGACTTTTGTATTAGGCCATATACAACAGACCACATAAGCTTTTACGTAATGTCAGTCAATTAATTCTGAGTTGTCACAAAAGAATAAAATGGCTGTTGATAGCTTTGCATATAAAAGGGTTTAGAAGTCAGTTTTATTATGCGTGTTCTTTGGAAGTAACTCTTACTGAGGTGAACACGTTGGCCACTTTACCCGACGAGTAGCGTGGCCACTTTTCCAGGTCGGACGCAATGTCGGCATTAGTGGACCACAGATGAAACGATCAGACTGAAATAAATAACAAGGAACTACATTTGTAAGACAAAAGGCGTTATTAAACACCGACATTAAAAAAAAAAAACATTACTCTCCGTACAAGTGAGGGAAGAAGAATAAATGGTTTATCTTACATCAGACGTTTCAAAAACTAAAAAGTGTGTACTAAAAAATAATGGAACAAGCTTTCTCTGTCAGCCTTACTGGTAACAATGGCGATGTATATTAGAACTAGTGTGAGCACTTCACGGCGGGCAGGAGCGCTGTTCAGGGCAAAAAATTTGAAATGGCCACTTTTCCCGTCCTAGGTACTTTACCACACCTTCCGCTATCGATCTCACTGTTAATTGGTAAGCTACATAAATTAGTATATTATAGAAATTAACACAGTAACTGCAATCAGAGACACGATCACAAACATGTTTTTTCTAAATGTATTGAATGTCATTTTTTTACGCATTGTATTGCATTAAACAGCCTTAATTTGATTGAATATTGCCGGCCGGCGTGGCCGAGTGGTTCTAGGCGCTATAGTCTGGAACTGATGACCTCAGAAGTTAAGTCCCATAGTGCTCAGAGCCATTTGAACCATTTTTTGATTGATTATTATTTGGTACAAACATGTATCACTTTTTAAGATGACCGTCTCCGTCATGCGCATTCAAGAATCCACATTACTTCCGTTTGATACTTGTACCATCGCAGCTGATTGCTGCTAGCTGAGTACCCATGTGATTTGTCAGCATTGGGAGAAAATATTCTCTCTCTCATTTCTATTAACCCTGCAGTGTCTGTGCTGCATACCACACTGCCCCTCACGTAGGGACAAACTTCATTCGGCTCACGCCCGAATTCAGCATTATCAACTACAATTAAGCCCATCTTAAAATATTTCTGTCTATGTAAGTATTTTTGGTTCTTAATGAGCTAGAAAAATACACTATTAAGAAGATCTTAGCGTTAGGTGACATCTTCGGATCCGGTTGTTAGTTGCTTGGCACATATTATTACAAAATATGACTGAGAACTGCGGGCCGCACGAATACATGCGGGCTGCGGATAGCAGTTTGGCGACCACTGGTTTATCCTGTGAAAGCCTCTTCACCTCTGCTACCTGCGTCTCGTTGTACCTGCTTAATGTATTCACGCCTCGGTCTCCCAATACACTTTTCACCACTCATAGTTCTCCCGTAGCTCGGCAAACCCTTATTGCCTCTGGACGTTTCCTATCAGGCGGTCTCTTTGGAAACTTTGTGGTAAGTTCCTCTGGGACCAAACCGCTGAGCTCATCGGTCCCTAGGCTTACACACTACTTAATCTAACTCAAACTAACTAACGCTAAGGACAACACACACACCCATGCCCTAGGGAGGACTCGAAACTCCGACGGGGGAAGCCGCGTGAACCGTGGCAAGGCACCTTAAACCACGCGGCTATCCCAAGCGGCCGGCTGGTCTCTCAGCTTAGTCAAATTGTGCCATAAATGTCTTTTACACCAATTCGATTTGGTACCTCCACGTAAGTATTCGATCTATGCATCTAAATTTCAGCATTCTTTTAGAGCACCACATTTCAAAAACTTCTATTGTCTACATTTACATATACACAGGTACTCCTCAAGCCACCGTACGGTGCGTGGCGGAGGGCACCCTCTACCAATACTTGTCATTTCCTTTCCTGTTCCACTTGCAGACAGAGTGCGTGAAAAACGACGGTCTGTATGCCTCCGTATGAGCCCTAATTTATCGTATCTTATATTCGTGGTCCTTATGCGCAATGCATGTTGGCGGCGGTAGAATCGCCCGGCAGTCAGCTTCAAATGCTAGCAGCCCGCCTCTGACTTGCTGCGATGTCTTCCTTCGCCGACCGCTGTGGCCGAGCGGTTCTAGGCGCTTCAGTCCGGAACCGCGCTGCTGCTACAGTCGCAGGTTCGAATCCTGCCTCGGACATGGATGTGTGTGATGTCCTTAGGTTAGTCAGGTTTAAGTAGTTCTAAGTCTAGGGGACTGATGACCTCATATGTTAAGTCCCATAGTGCTTAGAGCCATTTTAACAATTTCTCTTCCTTCAATCCGACTTGGTGCGGATCCCAAATAATTGAGCAGTACTCAAGAATAGATCGCACCAGCGTCTAATATGTGGCCTCCTTTACAGGTGAACCACTCGTACCTAAAATTCTCCCAATAAACTGAAGTCTACCAGTAACCTTCCCTACGACAGATCTTACATGCAAGTACTACCTCGCATCGCTTCGCAGCGTTACCCCCAGATACTTAAACGACTTGACTGTGTCAAGCAGGACACTAGTAGTACTGTACCCAAACATTACAGGTTTGATTTTCCTACTTATCCGCAATAACTTACATTTTCAGGATGAACTTTCGCTCCACAGCAAAATGTGCGCTGATGTGAAAGTTCCTGGCAGATAAAATCCCTGGACCTATGCCTTTAACGGGCAAGTGCTCTACCAACTCTTTTTTTCTTTTTTCTATTTTGTTCATTATTGTTCGTTGTATTTGGTCGTAGCGAACGTCACATGAGATCCGTAGAAGTTCGTTGTGGATACCTTCACTCAGTTTTTTTTATTACAGAGACCAGCCAGTTCTATGGCCGAACACGATCAGCTACCGTGCCGACGTCCAACTCAGCTCCCGCAGTTAATTTCAAAACGCCTCCTCACCGCTGTACTTCCGACAGTACCTCATCTCCTACCTTCCAAACTTCACAAAAGAAGCGAAGGAAGTTAAAGCACTTGTCCGTGAAAGGCAAAGGTCCCACGTTCGTGTTCCGGTCCAACATACAATTTTAATCTGTCAGGAAATTTCTATTCATTTCTTGTCTCTTCCATACAAGGCTATACACCACACAAATGCAGTGAGAAAAGAGTTCCAAACATTTAAATTATATTACAGGGCTATTACAAATGATTGAAGCGATTTCATAAATTCACTGTAGCTCCATTCATTGACATATGGTCACGACACACTACAGATACGTAGAAAAACTCATTAAGTTTTGTTCGGCTGAAGCCGCACTTCAGGTTTCTGCCGCCAGAGCGCTCGAGAGCGCAGTGAGACAAAATGGCGACAGGAGCCGAGAAAGCGTATGTCGTGCTTGAAATGCACTCACATCAGTAAGTAATAACAGTGCAACGACACTTCAGGACGAAGTTCAACAAAGATCCACCAACTGCTAACTCCATTCGGCGATTGTATGCGCAGTTTAAAGCTTCTGGATGCCTCTGTAAGGGGAAATCAACGGGTCGGCCTACAGTGAGCGAAGAAACGGTTGAACACGTGTATCTGGACATGCTGGAAAATTGGCTCATGCCACAACTGGAGACCGACAGCGCCGACTTCATCTTTCAACAGGATGGTGCTCCACCGCACTTCCATCATAATGTTCGGCATTTCTTAAACAGGAGATTGGAAAACCGATGGATCGTTCGTGGTGGAGATCATGATCAGCAATTCATGTCATGGCCTACAAGCTCTCCCGACTTAACCCCATGCGATTTCTTTCTGTGGGGTTATGTGAAAGATTCAGTGTTTATAAACCTCCTCTACCAAGAAACGTGCCAGAACTGCGAGCTCGCATCAACAATGCTTTCGAACTCATTGATGGGGACATGCTGCGCCGAGTGTGGGAGGAACTTGATTATCGGCTTGATGTCTGCCGAATCACTAAAGGGGCACATATCGAACATTTGTGAACGCCTAAAATAAACTTTTTGAGTTTTTGTATGTGTGTGCAAAGCATTGTGAAAATATCTCAAATAATAAAGTTATTGTAGAGCTGTGAAATCGCATCAATCAATTGTAATAACCCTGTAGGTGTTGACAAATTCCTCTTTCTTAGACATTCTTTTCTTGCTGCTGCGCAATTTATATCCTCTCTACTTCGACCGTCATCAGCTACGCAGCCCAAGCAGTTAAATTCAGCTACTACTTTTAGTGTCTCATTACCTAATTTAATTTCATCAGCATTGCCTGTTTTAATTCGACTACATTTCATTACACTTCTTTTACTTCTGTTGATGTTCATCTTTTAACTCTCCAAGCACTATCCACTCCGTTAAACTGTTCTTCAAAGGTCCGCAGCTCGTGGTCGTGCGGTAGCGTTCTCGCTTCCCACGCTCGGGTTCCCGGGTTCGATTCCCGGTGGGGTAGGGATTTTCTCTGCCTCGTGATGACTGGGGGTTGTGTGACGTCCTTAGGTTAGTTAGGTTTAAATAGTTCTAAGTTCTAGGGGACTGATGACCATAGCTGTTAAGTCCCATAGTGCTCAGAGCCATTTGTTCTTCAAAGTCCTTTACGGGTTCTGACAGAATTATAGTTTCATAGGCAACCTCAAAGTCCTTATTTCTTCTTCTTCAGCTATATTTTCCTATCCGAATTTCTACTTGGTTTATCTACTGCCTGCTTAATATACAAATGAAATAACACATGGAAGGGGCTACAATACTGTCTCACTCCCTTCTCAAATACTGCTCCCCTTTCACCTCCTTCAAGCTTATAATTGCAATCTGGTTTCTGTACAAATTTTAGATAACGGTTTCTCTCTATATTTTGTGCCTGCTTCCTTTAAAATTTCAAAGAGTGTACTGTACAAATTTTAGATAACGTTTTCTCTCTATATTTTGTGCCTGCTTCCTTTAAAATTTCAAAGAGTGTAGCCCAATAACATTTTCAAAAGGTATCTTTAAATCTACAAATGCCACAACTGTAGGTTTTCCTTTCTTCAACCTCTCTTCAAAGATTAGACGTATGATCGGCATTGCCTCGTGCGTTCCTACAGTTCCCCGGAATGCAGACTTCTCTTCCCCCAAATCGGCTTCTACAAGTCAGCATCTGACTTCTTTGGAACTGAAATTAACATACTCTTCTTGAAATCTGAGGTTATATTCTTCGTCTCGTATATCTTACACACCAGGTGGAATAGTTTTGTCATGACTGCCTTTCCCGGGAATCTCTTGTAATTCTGAGGGAATTTTGTGTACTCCAGAGGTCTTATTTTGACTTGGGTCTTTCAGTGATCTGTGAAATTCTTCTCGCAGTATCATATATCCCATCCCATCTTTATCTACTTCCTCTTTCTCTTCTACAATATTGCCTTCAACTTCATTTCCCTTGTATAGGCCCTCTGTATAAGAGCGTCATTCCGTAAGTCATGGCAACTATGATAAAGCTTGCGATAACGTGACAACATGAGAATTCCACGATGTGCATTGAAGCGGCATGGCAGTGTGTCTCTGAATGTCAAAATAAAATAGGGTTCCAATACAGGAGGAAACACATGCACTGGAACTCAGCGTACATTTATTGTGTGCGAGTACAAATGAAACAAAAATGAATAAAAATCAGCAATAGTGCTTCAAAACAGTCCCATTGCGCACACAGCCTTGCCATCGATGGGGAAGGCGCTGAATGCCATTGGCATCAATATGTGCCACCTGTTGCCGAAATGCCGTGAGGACATTCGGTTGTGAACTGAGATCAAAGTCGCATAGACTGAAATCCGGTGAGTGGGCTGGCTTGGGGGACAATCCACTCACACTGAATGTTTCGTACGCTGGTACGGAGCAGCATGTGGCTGCAATCTGTCGGTTGATTTCGGTAATGTTGGCGGCGGGCTTTCGAATGTGTTTACTGCGATTGCGGAGATGCCACACGTTCGCACGACGATATATCATAGCTGCCATGACCTCCGGAATGACCCTCGCACTCCATCCACCTTTCAGCTTTCCCTTCTTTGCTTAGCACTGGTTTTTCATCTGAACTCTTGATACTTCTACAGCTGCTTCTCTTTCCTCCAGCCTCTTGAATTTTCCTTTCGGCGGTATCTACCTTTCGCCTAGTTATGCATGCTTCTATAGACTTACTTAACAATTTCTAACCCTCTGTCAATCTCTGTTTTTAGACGTCTGTGTTTCCTTTTGCCTGCTCCATTCTCTGCATTTTATGTTTTCTCCTTTCATCAGTTAAATTCAATATCTCTTGTGATATGCAAGGATTTCTACTAGGCCTTGTGTTTTTAACTGTTTGATACTTTGCTGTCTTCGCAATTTCATCTCTCAAAAGATACCCATTCATCTTCTAAGGTATTCCTTTTTCCTGCTTCAGTGCAATGTTGCCTAAAGCACCCTCTGAAACAGTCATCAACCTCTTGTTCGTTCTATTTATACAAATCCAAAGTCCTTAATTTTCTATCTTTTTGCAGTTTCTTCAGTTTTAATTCGCAGTTCATGACCATTAAATTGTGGTCAGAGTCACATCTGCCCCTGGATATGCCTTACGGTTTAAAATCTGGTTCAGAAATATCTGCCTTAGCATTACATAATTAATCTGAAACCTTTCGGCGTCTTCCTGTCTCTACCACATATAAAACTTCTTTCGTGAATCTTAAACCAAGTATTAGTGATGATTAGATTATACTCTGTCCAGAATTCTACTTGTCAGCTTCCCCTTTCATTCCATTCCCCCATTCCATTTCTCCTACTATTTTTCCTTCTATTTCTTTCCCTGGTATCGAATTCCAGCAACCCACCATAAATTTTCGTGGCTCTTAACTATGTTAATAATCCACTTTACTTCGTCAAACAGTCTTTCAGTCTCTTCTTTATCTGCGGAGACAACTGGCATATGAACATGTACTAGTCTGGTAGGTTTTGGCTTTATTTCTTTCTTAGTTAAGATAATGCATTCACTATGCTGTTCATAGTAGCCTACTCGCATTCTCACTTTTTATTCATTGTTAGACCTAGTCCTATGTTACCCCTATTTGATTTTGCTTAATAAACCTGTACTCATCTGACCAGAAGTCTTGTTATTTCTACCGCGGCCCTTCGTTAGCACACTCTATATCTAATTTAAACCCATCCATTTTCGTTTTATGTTAAAAATGGTTCAAATGGCTCTGAGCACTATGGGAGTTAACTTCTAAGGTCATCAGTCCCCTAGAACGTAGAACTACTTAAACCAAACTAACCTAAGGACATCACACACATCCATGCCCGAGGCAGGATTCGAACCTGCGACCGTAGCGGTCGCGCGGTTCCAGACTGTAGCGCGTAGAACCGTCTGGGATCCAAAAGGGGAACTATTTCATGTCTAGAATAGTTTACCTAAGAGGCTGCCATCATCATCAAGCCATACAGAAACAGCTGCATGCCCTCGGGAAAAAATAACGTCTGCAATTTCTCCTTGCTTACGGCAGTTCGTAGTATCAGCATTGCAAGGCCATGTTGACTAATGTTACAGCAACAGATCAGTCAGTCAACCAGACTGTTGCCTCCGCAACTACTGAAAAGGCTGCTGTCCCTCTTCAGCAACCATACGTTTGTCTGACCTCTACATAGATCCTCCCCCCCGTCGTGGTTGAGCTTGCATTACCGCTATCTATATCGCTGAAGCACGCAGGCCACCTCACCGCGGCAAGGTCCAAGGGTCTAGTGTTCATTTGTTGTATGTTTATTAGTTCTGTACAGAGATACCATTCTAGTGAAATTAGGAACTGGTTACTTACTGTACTGTTTTGTGAAAAACAAGGGCGCGTAAGTCTAAAATATTTCATTTAATTTCGTGAAAATTTAACTGTAGTTCCAAAACGTGTTGGACTTAAAGAAAATATAACATTAAAGCTGAAGATGGTATCTGATTACTCATCCATATTTACACACCATAGGTCACTTACAGTGTATAGAGGACGGTAAGACGGTAAATGGCGTACCGGGATAACCCCACTCTTCGTTCTGGGCAAATGGCAAATCGTGCTAGGAAAAACGACGATTGGTAGACCTGCTTACAAATTTGAGTTCCTGTGATTTTACCGTCACTGTCAGTTGGTGAGATATATGTGGGAGGAAGGAATGTTGCTTGACTCTACGTGGAAAGTGCGCTCACAGTATTTTAACAGGAAGTGGTCCATGACTTGTAGCGCCTCTCTTCAAGGTTGTACCACTGGATTTGATTGAGCATCCTGTGAGCTCTCATGTTCAGTCAACGAACCCGTGAAGAAATATACCTCTCTTCTATCAATGGTTTCTAACTCATCTTTAAGTGGACCTATAAAAACATTGTCAATGCTTGTTTCAGGTTAAATAAATGTGACAGACTTATTTAAAACATAAAACCTACTGTTTCAGTCTTGGGGTGAGTAGATGTTCGAGAAAGCCTATAACAGCAATTGTAATGATGGTGACACAACAACAACAAAGACTCAGAATAATTTCCTGCCAGAGTTTTTTAGCCTAAAGGCCATTATGGGACTTTTCAGAGACCTTTTCTCTAGGGGCAGTTCTTCAGGTGCTTCCATGCACAACTGTTCGGTCACCATTTACGGGCCTGCCGGTGTGGCCGAGCTGTTCTAGGCGCTTCAGTCTGGAACCGCGCGACCGCTACCGTCGCAGGTTCGAATCCTGCCTCGGGCATGGATGTGTGTGATGTCTTTAGGTTAGTTAGGTTTAAGTAGTTCTAAGTTCTAGGGGCCTGATGACCTCAGATGATAAGTCCCATAATGCTCAGAGCCATTTGAACCATTTTTGAACCATTTACACCTCACGTGCGCAAGTCATGATTAATAAACTCGAGATCACTTACATTTTCACGAAGTCATCAAATTTCACTTTCATATGACTATTCTCCAGTACATTTACGTAAGTACACTGCCAGAAAAAAAATTAGTGCATTTGGAAAGACAATGTCGATTTTGATCTGATGATGGTATATGCCAGTGGGGAGTAGTAAATGTATTGATAATGGTTTCAAGCCGTCCGCCAGCAGATAGCGTAGTGACATAGCTACCACAGCGCCATCTGTGTCTATCCTTTAATAGGGAATGCTCAGTGTGGTGCAAACGTGTTAAGCAAGCAGGCAACCATGCCACATAGACTCACTCGTGCCTCCTATAGCCAACTGAGCGAGTTTCAAAGGAGACAAATTGTCGCTTTCCAAATGGCGGGATGGTCCTTTCAGAGAATTGCCACACAAACTGGACATGCTGCGTCAGTTCTGCAACGTTGCTGGTATCAGTCATAGCGTGAACATATTCACACCCGTAGACAATGTTCTGGACGTCCACGCAGTACATATGTCCACCAGTATCATCGTACTGTGAGGGCAGCACTGGCAGATCGTACAGCTACCATATAAGAGGACTTGTGAGCCCAGATGTTTCAACACGAACTGTTGGAAACTGGTTATTAGCACACCAAAAAATGATTCAAATGGCTCTGAGCACTATGGGCCTTAACATCTTAGGTCATCAGTCCCCTAGAACTTAGAACTACTTAAACCTAACTAACCTAAGGACATCACACACATCCATGCCCGAGGCAGGATTCGAACCTGCGACCGTAGCAGTCCCTCGGTTCCGGACTGCAGCGCCTAGAACCGCACGGCCACCGCGGCCGGCATTAGCACACCTCTAGCCCGTCTTACAACTACGCCACAGTACTGACGTGCACGGTCAGACCGGTGCCATGAGAGGATCACTTGGAAGATGGAATGGCGCGCCGTGGACCTCAGCAATGAAAGCAGTTTATGACTGCATGCAAGAGACGTAGACCTGGTCAGCGCAGTCTTGTAGAGTGTTTTCGTCCAAGACACAATGGCCCCATCCTAGGCCTTATGGTCCGGGGTGCGATAAGCTACGACTCTTGTTCACTTTAAGTGTTTCTGGAGGAGACGCCAACCAGCGCTCGGTACGTGCAGAATGTTGTCAGACCCGTTATTTTGCCGTTCTTGCAACAGGAAGGTGATGTATTGTTCCAACAGAATAATGCTCGCCCACGGACTGCCCGTGCTCTGCGAGACTTGCAGCAACTTCCCTGGGCAGCACGATCTCCGGACTTGTCTCCAATCGAGCACATGTAGGATATGATGGGACTAAAAGGTAATTTTTTTGTGGTAAGTTCCAGTGGGACCAAACTGCTGAGGTCATTGGTCCCTAGGCTTACACACTACTTAATCTAACTTAAACTAACTTACGCTAAGGACAACGCACACACCCTTGCCCGAGGGTTGACTCGAACCTCCGATGAGGGGAGCAGAGCGAACCGTGGCAAGGCGCAAAAGACAACGCGTCTACCTTGCGCGGCTGGACGAGAAGGACTTGTGTGACTCGTCAACCAGCAACTCCTACTACGTGAGCAGGTAGAGCAGGCGTGGCATAAGACATCCCAGAACAGTATTCGCCATCTATACGATCGACTGGATGCCAGAGTCAGCACCTGTATTGCAGCCGATGGAGGCTACATCTCGTACTAATACGGGTGTTTCCGCATGGGTCGTTACTTGGTTAGTCAGAACCGCTTGTGCTGTTGATCTCTAAATGTAAACATTTCATGTACCGCATAAGAACGGTTGCAACCATAAATCTTGAGTGAACTGGAAACCTCTAAAAGTGTACACTAATTTTTTTCCGGCACTACATATGTTAAAATGATTCTACAATTCTCGTAATGTTTGTAGGGAGATTCTAAGGCGTTAAGCGTACCAAACTGTGATTACAAACCTAAACCACTAAAAAAAGCCTAGAAACTTCAAACTTCGCTTTTATGTATATCCACAGTAAGAAAAAATGTGAAATTATGATTGTAACTCTTTTCGTTATTTACAGTTATTTTCGGCCTCTTCGTATAATTTAAAGCTATCTTACGAGACAGGCATGTCAGAGACGCAATGGACCCACGTGCAGAATGATCAACCGTTGGACTACGAGACTGGCCAGACTGTGTGTGTCTCCCGTTCTTTAACACATTGTCGAGCAACTGAAGTAGAGGGCCTTCCTAGTAGCGAATTGAACCTTCTTTTGCCAACATGACTGCAGCACCTGAGGTGGTACTGCTCCACGAGACATACAGAATGCTCTGGGGCCATCCTGACCTATGGCCGATCAGGTGCTGACCACTACTTACGGGGTTCAACTTAAATATTTCGCTCAGTTTGTCTGACGACTCATATAGGCATCCTCATGCCTGAGGAGTGTTCCACAAATCAAACTGAGATAAATAGGGAGTGACTGGCTATTGCATAGTCATGGTGGAGATACAGGTCATGTGGCGTGTTGTAGGTGTACAAACGAATGCATATGGTCGGACAACAGGTTTACAGATGAGACATTGGAAGATGGATACAGGGTTCCATTTCAAACAAGGTAAACATCCCCAGTATAAGGATACCTCCCCTATTTGCAAGAAATGGTCATCATTGGCAAGCAGGAAACATCGTCCGACGTGGTTTTCCGTGGACCCGTAATCCTGCTATCGGTGTGTACCAAACTGCACTGTCAAGACAATATCCTTTTGTGCGCCCATCGCCCTCGGCCTAATCTAAACACTTTGGCACGCGACATGCCGTTGACCAGAACTCAACGTAGGTTTTTTTGTGGTGTCCCCACATCGATAAAGACAAATGGATCCTTTGAAAACGAAACTACGGTTTTCTTTCCCAACCCAAACTTAGACTCATTCCCTAAGGACTCCATTGTCAACAGTACGCTAACCCCTAACCTTACTCCCTTCAGGAGTATACGTGTGGGTTTATGTACCTTGTAGATGTTGCGGAGGTGTTTCTGAATGGCCGCTTTAAATTTACATCTACATCTCATCAAGCCACCTTACGGTGCGAGGTGGAGGGTGCTTTTTGCACCACTGTCACTCCTCTCTTTTCCTTTCCCTTCCGCGAGAAGCGTGATACCCGGTAAACCTTCGCGTGAGCTCGAATCTGCCTAATTTTACCCATTTTGTCTTTTCACGATAGGTATGTGGGAGGAATCAATAACATGACTGACTTTTCTAGAAATGTACGCTCCTGAATTTTAACAGTAAACTACATCGTGATGCAGAATGCCTCTCTTCCAGGGTTTGCCACTAGAGTTCGTTGAGTATCTCCGTCACTCTTTCGCCCTCAATAAATGAACCTGTAAAAAAACGCACTGGTCTTCTTTGGATCTTCTTTTTTCTTCTATACATCCTGTCTTGCAATAATACCAGAATGACGAGCGATATTCAAGTATTGGTAGAATGAGGATATTTGAGCCATTTCTGTTGTGAATTGACTACATTTCTAGGCATTCTGACAATGAGTCTCGGTCTCTCATCTGCCTTACTTGCGATTAGTTTTTTGAGGTCGTTCCATATGAAATCGCTTCTAGGTATTTATGGGTGTGACTACCTCCAGTGATTGTTCTGCAAACGTGTAATCAAGCAGCAATGAGTCTGTCTATCTATTGATACGCAGTACGTCACATTTGTTATGCCGAGGAGCAATTGCCAACCCCTCCACCAAACGTCTATCGTCTACAGGCTTTGCTGATTTTCGATACAATTTTCTAGCGTAAGCAACTCCGTTAAACCGAGCGAGGTGGGCAGTGGTAGCACACTGGACTCGCATTCTGGAGGACGACGGTTCAATCCCGCGTCCGGCCATCCTGATTTAGGTTTTCCGTGATTTCCCTAAATCGCTCCAGGCAAATGCTGGGATGGTTCCTTTGAAAGGGCACGGCCGACTTCCTTCCCCATCCTTCCCTAATTCGATGAGACCGATGACCTCGCTGTTTGGTCTCTTCCCCCAAACAATCCAATCCAATCCAATCCAACTCCGTTAACTTCATGAAGACAGGGGTGTTTCGTAACCTTTCAGACTATGTGAATTACGATACTGACTGTAATAGTTGACGGCCCACTATTACATATATTTTTTCATAAATAAGCACTTTTCTCTTTTTAGATCAATGTGAAGATGATAATAATAACTGAACCCGATAAGTAAATAAAACATGGATGATAAACTGTTTAGACAGGAAGAGAATAGAGGCATTTGAATGTGGTGCTACAGAAGAATGCTGAAGATTAGATGGGTAGATCATGCAGCTAATGAGTGGCTACTGAACAGAATTGGGGAGAAAGGAAATTTGTGGCACAACCTTACTAGAAGAAGGGATGGGCTGATAAGACACACTGAGACATCTTCTAAGGGATCCGAATTTAGTATTACAGGGGAGTGTGGGAAGGGGGGGTAAAAATCGTAGAGGGACACCAAGAGATGAACACAGTAATCAGATTCATAAGGACGTAGGTTGCTGTAGTTATTCGGAGGCGATGGGGCTTACACACTATACTGTACCATGGAGATATGAATCAAACCAATATTCGGACGGAAGACCTAATCAGCAACATCAGTCGAATAAACAGATATTTGCGATCAGAAACTGTTGTGGTGTTTACAAAATGTAATAACAAATGATCACTGTCGCCTTCATACTGTCTGTGTCAGCAGTTAAGTACTCAATATACGTTGTGAATTCTACTTATCAGCCATTATTGGGTCAATAAATGAGCGATGTCTGCTAAAGTTCTATGCTAGCTTACTTGTAAATCGTTCGTCCTTCAAGAGGAAGACTGAGTTACTTTACTCCTTCTGTGAAAGAGCCACTAGGAACCAGATCAACAATCGGTAAAGAAATATTAAGATTGTGGACTGAACATAGACACAGGCCGTTTCGAAGCCCAAACTGCATATTATCCTGCTAATTCGTGACAGTGTGGGATACTTTGTTTTATTAAAAAAGACTTTTTTCGTAATTTTATTATGATAAGTTGTAATTAATTTGTATTAGCACAGGGCATACTAAATAGAATTCTTGCTTTAGTTTATGGAACACAATAGATAGACGTAAGAGATAAATTAATCAGCAGAAATATAGTCTCCCACAATATTTTAAACAGTGTGACAATGCTCGGATAGTTTTTCGACTTCACGCCTGGAGACAATATATTGGTAACACTTCATCTCTTTGAGTGTTTTTGTGTGAAAGAGGCAGTGATGCTGTACAGTTGAGCATAAAGATAAGGTGACATGTCTCACGGATTCTGTCACCATCTGTACGTCGAAAATGAGAAACTTACCTGGTGTAGCTTAAGGTTTATTCTTGTATACGCAATAAAAACGTGATAATTTTCTAATCCCATGCAGACTGGACTTTTATTAATTTCTCCCCTTCTCCATTTCCTATTTTTCAGATTTTACTGCCAACAGTCGTCTGTGGCTCTGCCACTCATTTTCGAGTGAACTATTATTAGTTATGAATATTTTATGGGAATGTCCAATACTGATTTCAGAAAAACTTGAAGCTACATAAAATTCTCAGAATATATTGGCTGTGTTCGATTGGTTTCGTCGATGCTTTTGTGGATTATCGCTTGGATTCTTCGTGGTACTGGTATTTCTAAAGACACGGGGACTTTAGCAGGAATGATTCCCCGACAGCAAACACTGTCTTTTGAAAGTTTGTCCCAGATTTATAGGTTGATTCTTGCTATCGTCATAAAATATTCAACTTTGTTACGCAATGTCTCATATGTGTCTATTACCTTATGAACTAGAGAAAATTTACCAGAGAATGGGTTGATTTGGAAACGTGGATATCTGTCAGAAGACTGATCTTCCTAGCCACTGGGCGGAAAAGAAGCAGATCAGGAGTTAAAATCTCACAGTTGTCGTTGGAGATTGAGTTCAAGCTGGGGATGAAAGGAATAGGACTGAAAATTGGGCGTAGTCAATTTTGTTTCGAAGATCGTGGCCTTCTTTCCTAACAAAACAAAACATACCGTTATTAGCTTTCCTAATGTTAGAGAAACTGCGGAACGTCTGACTCAGAATGGTAGCATAGCGACTGGACCCTCACTCCAAATACGGCACACTTTTCTTAATCAAAAACTGTATAGATGCTTAAATTAATAATTTTTGATAATTCTGACTCCTTTGATGGTAGTATCTATACATTATAGAAGCGGGAGGTTTGTTAACAGTCGTTTCACCTGGATGACGTTCCTGTGAATAGAAACAAGTAAGCTTTTTGAAAATACAATATTATGAAAAATAAGTTCACGAAATTTATTTGAAAACTTGAATTAATGGGTAAAAAGTTGACAACGAATATTGAAAATGTTATTAAGTTACACCAGGATATTACAACAGAATACTATTTCAGGTGAAGAAATGATGGGATCGAAACATATGCTCCAACTACAGACATAAATTCTATTTGAATTAGATATTGTGTGACATGCTTAGAAAATTGATGGTTCTGACATTAAAGATTTACGTATTTATGGTGTTTTGTGTACATTAGGAGAACCTACGTATGCATGTAGCGTTTCTATTCTTAATCATTGACTCTTCGTGTTTGCATCCCAACTTCATCATTTTTAAATTTGAAAATGAAGAGAACAATGATGCGGTTAACTTCTCATCTGACATAAATTGTCGCAGACGCTGCAACATTGTGACAGTCAGGTATTTTGATTAAATATTAAGTGCAATATTTAGATATTACTCTTATTCATCAGATTTAATTTGGAAGTTCGTGGAACACACTTAGAACAGTGAAGCCAGATGAGGACTAACTGACTCACTTCCAAGTGTGATATCTTATGGGACTTAATAGCTAAGGTCATCAGTCCCTAAGCTGACACACTACTTCACTACCTAACCTAAATTATCCTAAGGACAAACACGCACACCCATGCCCGAGTGAGGACTCGAACCTCCACCGGGACCAGCCGCACAGTCCATGACTGCAGCGCCTTGACCGCTCGGCTAATCCCTCGCGGCGGACTCACTTTCGATCAGCTAATCGGATAACTAACGTGTTAAGTACCAACCACCGCACACCATATGGCAGCTTACTGAATACACATGTAGGTCGACATGTATATGGAAGGATCAGTGGCTCAATGTATGGAATATCGCAGTAATGGTTTTCAGACTACAACCCCGGAACGTTTTGCTGGACAAGACTGGATGTAGGACCGAGATTGAAACTTCTGTAGCGTAGGAATTTAAATGCCTTTTGCACTGTTTCGTTATTGATTTTACGTATGGATCGCAGTATGTCCTATGCAGCTGCCAGACACACTTTGAGCACAGATTGAATTGAACTCTTCTGCTTTCCGATAAGTACTTACCCTCTAGGACTGCCATAGAGTCCTTGTCTCAGCAGTAGGGAAAAACCATGAAAAACCTAAACTAAAATACCCGAAATGTCCACTCATGATGTTTAACTACTGCACCGGACGTTCGGTAATTTAACACTGAGTGAGCCAAAAGAAAGTACAAGGTAACAATAAAAATTACAGGAGGAAACTAGAATAGAAACATAGGCGATTATGTCATTGTTTTCCAACTTCACTCACAAATGGAAATTGACCCTCACAAAACATGGCGTCTTGTAATGAAACAGTTCAGCTAGGAGTCGTACACAAAACACATACCTCTCTTATTAATTGATGTAAATCCACCTGATAATGGCTGTTTAAACATCCGAAACGCGTAGTCGGAATGAATACAAATTGTGCGACTGGTTACAGCAAAATTGTAGTTTCAGTTCATATTCATAATAGTTGCAGTAAAGCTTAACGTAAAATATGTGTTGTAAAGCGCTCCTTTTTCTGACAGTTCTCTATCAATAATAAGTGTGGGACCTAAGTAACTACATAGATCTTGAACTGCGTTCTGTAGTTGCCAGTTTATGGCCACGCCGAATTCAGCATCGAAGTGGAACGTTCACGTACCCCCATTACTTAATGGTCTCCCTGCAAAATGTCTCTCTTGAAAACTTGTTGCTGGGGCTTTTATACTCGATAAGCAGAGTTTTCACGCTTGTAGCAGAGTTTCCCACGGAAACGGCAGGCTGTTCCGCAACGCGTCGCATCGCGTTTTTTTTTAGGGGGAAGGGGGTGGGGAGGGGATGCGGGGGAGTGTTTGAGGGGGTGGGGCAGGTGCGGTGGGCGACTAGGAATGCGGCAGGCTGCGCGTTCCGTGCCGCAATGCGCAGAGCTGGGCCGGAGCGGCGGAGCCCGCTTACCGGAAGCACCGGCTAACTCAAACAGCCGCTTTGTGGCGCTTCATAAAGCTCTTTATTAAACTCGCCGAGGACCGGCGAGCCGGCCAAGTGGACTGCAGTATGAGAACTGCAGACGGGTAACTCATTCGCGCCGTAGCAGGTGTAAATTTTTTACGGTCTTAATAGGAATCTGAGAACACGGTTTAGTAATAGGCGGATGAACTGAATAACGGGCTCATAGAACTGTGTGGAGAAAGCTGCTTATCTGATTGACTGGTGACTGAAAACAAATAACTGAAGTCATAGTGACGCAGTTAGTGTTTGTTGTTATTAAAATGGCATAACTGTATGCTACAGAAACTGACGGAAACATAAGAAACCGGACTGAATATTAAGAGCAAATATATTGTATGTTTATCGAAAGTAGAAAAAAATATAAAAGAAGTAGACCCTGAACTACTGAAGTCAAATAAATTAAAGGTTTCCATGAATCCCAATACATGGAAATATTTCGTCCAACCGGTATTGTTGCTGGTGCTTTTAGGCTCGATAAGCACAGTGTTCACGATTGTAGCACAGTTTCCTACATCACTGTTCCGCAACGCGTCGCATCGCTCTCTTCTTAGGTGGAAGAGGGTGCGGGGGAATGTTTGAGGGGGTTACTTTGAACTAAGTCAAGATGTTAGCCAGCACTTGCACAGAAAGTTTTTGTGATGGCAGTGGCGGTGTCCAGTTTACTATCATTATTCTCATGGCAAAAACAAACCCTAATTCACAGACGTCAGTAACAAATTTTGTTGACTACTCTTTGAATAAATATGCAGATCATGAGTCCTTTAAAATCCCAGATGAACAATGTTACTCAGAAATGCTCACTGACCCAACTTTTCGGTCACGCAAAAACGAAATACGACATCATAAATAATAAAAAGCAGTCCAGTGTTGCTCTTCACTTAGTTATAAAAGGTAAATTAAGGAAAACATTAAAATAAAACTACGGCATTCGGTGTACATTTCGCTGGTAAGTTGTTATACTGAAACAAATATAGTAGGTTTTAAAATTGTGAGTGTAGTGCTAAAGTACAAATTAATCACAGTGAGTAGCTCTTTGTGGAGTAAATCGTAAATCTAGTCAACAGAATAAACTAGAAGGAATAAAATCTACTTTTCATATAACTGAGAGAAAACTATAATTTACGTGGTCAATTTGGATTATCTTCGATAAAGGTGTTGAAGTTATGAATATGCCAATAATAATATGGATAATCAGTCGACATGGCATTAAAGTATCACAGCTTGATGATGGAGTCTACACCTAGATGCTGAACGCGTGTGTAGTATTCCATGTTAAATGGTGCGAAATGAACACGGATCTCGTATTTTTACCAGTATTGTACCTTCACTTCTGCTTGTGTGCTAGTATAAGTTGTTTTTAACACACTGAATGCAATTCGCGAGATATGTAGTTTGTAGGAAGAACTATGGTAAGTCTCGCTGCGTTAGTGCATGTTATTCGATGAGGTATTTAACATTATTTGAATTAAGTAAACAGTCACGCTGTGAGCGGGAATCAAGGCCAATGTAAAATTGTTTTGCTGTTGATTGTGAAAATATAAGTGCAGATATCTTCATGATAATAAGAAATGAAGAAAGACGGGAAACTCTGCACTTAATCGGGAGAGGAGAATCGTAATGGCAGTTTGTGGAACCCTACGAATAATTTATTTCGGTGTGAGGTAAGCATTTTGTAATATTAAATGCTATTAGTAATGAGTAATCAATAATATTTTGTAGAATCTGTTATAATTCAAGTACTTGATAGTGTCCCATTGCCAACTTTTATTTTGCATACATAACAACTAATATACCCAATTTTATTGCTAAACACTCGTCATGCGGTAATATTATCAGATGATGATGCTGTTTGGTTTGCTGGCCGCTGTGGCCGAGCGGTTCTATGCGCTTCATTCCGGAACGGTCCCAGGTTCGAACCCTGCCTCGGGCATGGATGTGTGAGATGTCTTTAGGCTAGTTAGGTTTAAGTAGTTCTAAGTCTAGGAGACTGATGACCTCAGATATTAAGTCCCATAGCGCTTAGAGCAATTTTTTGATGTTTGGTTTGTGGGGCGCTCAACTGTGGGGTCACCAGCGCCTGTACATAGTCTCAATTTTTATACAGCTCAATTTTTGTACACAGTCCAGTCTAACCACAGTCACGAATGATGAGAATGATGAAATGAAGAATTAGCAGAATATACCTGGTGTTCCACACTCTTTGCAAGAAAGGTTGTTGTTGGTTTTTGGGGAAGGAGACCAGACAGCGAGGTCATCGGTCTCATCGGATTAGAGAAGGACGGGCCCTTTCAAAGGAACCATCCCGGCATTTGCCTCGAGCGATTTAGGGAAATCACGGAAAACCTAAATGAGGATGGCCGGACGCGGGATTGAACCGTCGTCCTCCTGAATGCGAGTACAGTTTTGCAAGAAAGGTTTAGGGATAATAGATCACGTCATGGGGAACAACTTTTATTGGATATACGAAGGGCGTCCAATACGCAATGCAACACTTTTTTTTAATTCTAAAAGCAGGTTGGTTTTTGTCAGGATTCCAATACACTACATTATTCGCTACTACTTTGGTTAAAAAAAACTCTATTTTTCATCATCATCTTCGTTCAATGCGACGGCCTTACGCCATCTCACTGGGAAAGCCCGTACGGCCGCGTAGTACCACTCCACTGGTCGACGTCGGAACCAACGTCTTGCTTCATCAATAGCCTCTCCTTCATCCACGTACTGCTTCCCGTAGAGTGCATACTTCATTGGACCAAACAGATGAAAGTTGAAGTTGCGATATGCGGGCTGTAGGGTGGCTGAGGAAGAGGAGTCCAATAAGGCCTTGCGTTGTCATGGAAAGGAGAAGTTCGTTTGCATTTTTGTGGCGACGAAAACGCTGAACTCGTTTCTTCAATTTCCTGAGGATTTTAGAATACACTCAAGGGGTGATTGTTGCACCGTGAGGGAGGACATCAAAGACAATAACCACTTCAGGGTCCCAGTAGACCATTGCCATGACTTTACCAGCTGAGGGTGCGGCTAAAACTTTTTCTTCGGAGGAAAGGTGGTATGGCGCCACTCCATCTACTGTCGTTTTGTTTCCGGTTCGAAGTTATGAACCCATGTTTCATCACCTGTGACGATGTTCTACAAAAAATTGTCACGATCAGCCTCGCAACGCGTAAGCAATTCCCCACAGATGGTGCTTCGTTGCTCTGAGTAGTCTTTTGTTATCTGGCGAACAACCCAGTGGGCACACACCTTTAAGTATCCCAACTGGTGAACGAGTGTGTCGGCACTACTAACAGAGACGTGCAGTTGTTCAGCAAGGTGTTTGACTCTGATGCGTTCGATGACCTCGAATGAGTGTGTCCGCACGTTCCAGCGTTTCCGGGGTTACAGCTGTGAGCGGCCGGCCGGCACGCGAGAGATCGGACAGGTTTGCGCGACCTTGTTGCGTTCATCACAGACGCCTCGCCCAAAGACTCATCGTGCTTTTGTTCAGTGCCAAATCTCCGTAGACATTCAGCAAGCGACTATAAATATCTTCTATAATCTGGTTTTCCGCCAAAAGAAACTCAATGACGGTTCTCTGCTTGAAACGCACCTCCATTACAGACCCCATTTTGAAGATACGTATAGCGCTGCCACCTATTGGAACCACTTGAAATTTTAGCGGCAGAAGTAGGAATATTCCTCTATGTCTCACAACAAATCCCGCATTTTTACAACTGAAAATGGCCGAGAAAAAATGTGTAGCGTTACATATTAAACGCCCCTCGTACTTCGAAATTAGCAGCTCTGGCATTGTTTCTGAAACTGTTATGTTAAATCGCTATAAAGAGAATACAAGAAAAGTTTGCTGGGTTTCCTCTCTACCAGATGAAGTTATTTGGTCAACAATGGATCATACGAAATAAACTGTACAGAGACAGTGAAAATTTTTGAAAGTGTAGGAGGAAACTTGTAGATGCGTGCGGTCCACTGGGCCTGATCACGTAGTAGTAGTAGTAGTAGTAGTAGTCGTAGTGGCTACTAATTTCAAGAATCAATAACTGAAATCTCTTCAGTCTCTGAAATAAAACAAAAGAAAGTTATTTTTTCTCGCTGTTTCCAGAAAATTAAGACCATTTTAATATATTTCTAATCTTTCACTTCTCCTGTTATCCGTTGGATGTATACACTACTCCAAGACAGACTGTTTCATTTACTCTCGTATTTAACACATAGTCATACATGAAAGAAATTAAATGTATTCACAGTTGCGAATATGAACCACTTTCAGCTGTGTAATGGGATGATGACAATGAAAATTTCTGCTGGACCAGGCTTCGAACCTAGATTTCCCGTTTTACACGAGCTGTCGACTTAATCGCTTCGGCTATCCGAGCTCGACTCACAGATACACCCATATTGTAAGTCGCAGGCCCGGTATCGGACGATAAATACGAAACTGCAGAGCCTGTGTTGTGAAGAACACCGGAGGAACATTGCATCGAACTTCTTTACAACACAGACATTGCAATTTCATATTTATCGTTCGCTACCGGGCCTGCGACTTAAAAATAAAATGTGTCCTCTGTGCGCGAGTAACATTAATGGGATATAAAAGTAAAGGTATCACACATGGACGACGACATATAGAAGTTTGTTATCATGGCGATATTGCAGAGACTGTGTTATTCTGAATTACGATGCAATGTTCCTTTGGACATGTATGCACCTCCAAAGGGATAGGCAATGCGGCGAGTACAGTCGTTAGAAATACATCAGGGCTTAACAACTGGCCGGTTTTGAGCGCGAGTACTCGCGTCTGCTCAGGCACGTGCTCGCGAGCAGGTGCAAGGTCGTGGAGTAGGGTGGGAGGGGAGGGAGGGGAAATGCGCGCGCACGCTTGAATAGGGCCGCAGCGTGCCTATTGAATTCGCGCCGACTGTGTAACGTTTAAAGTACTACGATCAGCTCAGATAACAGTCACTTCGCTGGTTAAGAATCATGTCAAGTCGCCGTTGTGTAACCCCAACCATGCTTTCGCAGTTCAACCCCCATTGGGATGAATTGTATCGGTTTACAGAAAAAGATGGTGTTGCAAAATGTTTAGCATTTCACAAAACGCTGAATTCCTTTAGGAAATTTAATTTGCAGCGACATTATATGTCGTCGTACCACGCGAAAGACCACGGAAGTGGAAAATGTGATGGACCAGATCGTGCACGGGAAGTTATTAAACTTAAAAGGAAGCTATCCGAAGAAGATCTGGACGACGAAGAAAAATCAACCGAGGTAGCTCTCAGAGTGAGTTACAAAATTGCTTTGCTTTTAGCAAAAGCCCTGCGCCCCTTCACTGATGGCGATTTAATAAAAGAATGTTTGGTAGTTGCAGCGTAACATTTGTGTCCATCTCAAGTTGAACAGTTTCGGATTGTGCCATTATCTAACATGACCATTATGTGTCGCATACAGGACATGGCAGACGACGTCCAGAGCCAGCTTGCAAATATCTGTAAAGATTTTATGGCGTATTCTCTAGCTCTGGGCGAAAGTGTTTATATCACTGGAACAGCACAGCTTGCCATATTTATTAGAGGTGTTAATAGAGATCTTCAGGTGAGGGAGGAGCTGCTCGATGTAGTAGCCATGAAGAACACTACAACCGGAGGTGATATTTTAAGTAGTGTTGAAGAAAATGTTGAAAATATAGGATTGTCGTGGAATTCTTTAGTTTCAGTGTCTACAGACGGTGCACCAGCGATGACAGGGAAAAAAATTAGTTTTCGTTGCGCTGTTGAAGGAGAAAATGCAAAAACTGACCGTGCCGAATGAAATAAGGGGCGTTCACTGTGTGATCCACCAGGAAAAATTATGTGCAAAGAGTATCGCTCTAAAAAATGTGATGAGTGTTGTTGTTCGTACAACCAATTATATAAGGAAGCATGGGCTACAACACAGGCAATTTAAAAGCTTTCTTGAGGATGTAGAAAGCCAGTATGGTAGCCTGCCTTAATACAACGAGGTCCGCTGCCTTAGGCGTGGCGAATTATTAAATCGAATTTTTTGCCTGTTAGATAAGATAAATATGTTCATGGAAATAAATAACATGTGTGTTCCTGAATTGAAAGAGCCTTCATGGAAATGTGATCTCGCGTTCTTAGCAGATTTAACTAGCCATCTGAATGCTTTGAACATTTCACTACAAGGTAAAGATCTGCTAATTATTCATTTCATAGATCGAATACGAGCTTTTAAAATGAAATTGACACTTTGGGTGAGTCAGCTGGAAACAGAAAATCTAGCTCACTTTCGTAAATTATCGTCCATGCAAGATGTTCACAAAGACTGTGAACGTTATTCACATAGTTTAGTTGCCCTTAAGGAAGAATTTGATCAACGCTTTCAAGATCTGACAGCACTAGACAGTGATTTTGAACTGTTCTCCTCTCCATATTCAGCGAATATTGAATAGATTCGTCCTGAGCTGCAACTAGAAATTATTGACCTGCAGTGTGACAGAGAATACAGAGACAAATTTCAGAACAAGAAAAACATTTTGGAATTCTACAGACACTTCCCTCAGGATAGATTTCCTCGTTTGCACAAACTGGCGGCTACAATTATATCAATGTTCGGTTCCACGTATGTTTGTGAACAACTGTTCTCTGCAATGAAATGTAACAAGACGCGCCTGAGAAATGCATTGTCTGATCGAAATTTAAACTGCACGCTGCGCCTACAATGCAAAAGAACAATTACTCCGAACGAAGATGCAATTGTAAAGGGCAAAAAGTACAAGATAACCGAGAATCCCGCACTTCAGTGACATCTTTTATTGTGTAACAGTTCACAAATTAATACGAATGTAGAGGCATACACTAAGCTAATAAAATTATGTGGCACAGTGTACATTCTCCTTTATTTGTTTCATTGGTCGCAGTAATAATTCGTGAGTGATATCCCTGCAGGTGGCCGCGGATTTACATTGACTGGCAGGCAGCTGTTGTGTGCCCCACGTGACTCTCCCCCCTCTCCGCTCTGGTCCGGTAGTGGGGGTAGCGTGCTCGCGCTGCTCCGTGCTCGCGCCTTGCTGCTCACAGCTTGCTCCGCAAGCACGTATATTGTGAAGCCCTGAAATACATGAAATGTATTCGCAATTGCGAATGTGGACAACCATCAACTGTATACTGAACTGACGACAACGAAAATCTGTGCCGGACCGGGACTTGAACCCAGATTTCCCGCATATCGAGAGCGGCCGCCACACCATTTGGCTATCCGAGCACGACTCACTGCCAGACCCATATTCCCATACAGGCGGGATATTTTACTTGAAAGTCACTTGCCCGAAGTCGGCGGATAAATAGGATATTGCAGTGCCTGTGTTACTCCAAATTGCGATGCAATGTTCCTTGAGATATGCACGCATGATTGACGATAAATCGAAGTTTGGGTCTGGCCGTGAGTCACGCTTGGATAGCCGAAGTGGCTGGGGAGACAGCTCGCGTAAAGCGGGAAATCAAGGTTCGGCTTCTTGTCCGGCAAAAATTTTCACTCTCGTCATTCCACTACACAGCTGAAGGTGATTCATATTCGCAGTTGCAAATACATTTCACGTCTCTTATAGCAGCTGTGCTGACCGTTCATGGATGTACGATGAGGTAGCATCGTAAGAAATACACTCAGCACGGACTGGACACACAGGTTGGAAAGTGACACTAAAGTAACACTTCTGGTTTATTATTGGACATCAAATGTGAAGCGAACGTCTCTCGTATATACGAAATTGCAATGCCTGTGTTGTGAAGAAGTACAATGCTATTTTCCTTCGGATATGCATGCTGTTGCTATCACCCCATGTTGAAAAGACTGCTGCACGTCTACTTTTGGCAGCCACAAGCGGATGCCATGAAAGGTTATACAAAGAGGCCAGTGGGATTGTAAAATTCCCCAGGAATTTCCGTAGGAAAGAAGAGGGTGTGAAATTGAATGACATCTGGATTCCGGTGCTTAAGAAGATGTATACCAGTTTTCCACTATGGAGTGATAGCAACAGCGGACGACGGCAGTCGACAACGGCCAATTGCGCTCGCGCTTTCAAAATATGAGAAGTCACACCACTACGCGGAAGCGGGATTTCGCTGTAGTCTGTAGCGAGCCAGGGTGTTCAAATGGTACAAATGGCTCTGAGCACTATGGGAATTAACTTCTGAGGTCATCAGTCCCCTAGAACATAGAACTACTTAAACCTAACTAACCTAAGGACATCACACACTGCGGTCGCAGGTTCGAATCCTGCCTCGGGCATGGATGTGTGTGGTGTCCTTGGGTTGGTTGGGTTTGAGTAGTTCTAAGTTCTAGGGGACTGATGACCACAGCAGTTGAGTCCCATAGTGCTCAGAGCCATTTTTGACATCACACACATCCATGCCCGAGGCAGGATTCGAACCTGCGACCGTAGCGGTCTACATCTACATCCATACTCCGCAAGCCACCTGACGGTGTGTGGCGGAGGGTACCTTGACTACCTCTATCGGTTCTCGCTTCTATTCTAGTCTCGTATTGTTCGTGGAAAGAAGCATTGTCGGTATGCCTCTGTGTGGGCTCTAATCTCTCTGATTTTATCCTGATGGTCTCTTCGCGACTTATACGTAGGAGGGAGCAATATACTGCTTGACTCCTCGGTGAAGGTATGTTCTCGAAACTTCAACAAAAGCCCGTACCGAGCTACTGAGCGTCTCTCCTGCAGAGTCTTCCTCTGGAGTTTACCTATCATCTCCGTAACGCTTTCGCGATTACTAAATGATCCTGTAACGAAGCGCGCTGCTCTCCGTTGGATCTTCTCTATCTCTTCTATCAACCCTATCTGGTACGGATCCCACACTGCTGAGCAGTATTCAAGAAGTGGGCTAACAAGCGTACTGTAACCTACTTCCTTTGTTTTCGGATTGCATTTCCTTAGGATTCTTCCAATGAATCTCAGCCTGGCATCTGCTTTACCGACGATCAACTTTATATGATCATTCCCCTTTAAATCACTCCTAATGCGTACTCCCAGATAATTTATGGAATTAACTGCTTCCAGTTGCTGACCTGCTATATTATAGCTAATTGATAAGGGATTTTTCTTTCTATGTATTCGCAGCACATTACACTTGTCTACATTGAGATTCAATTGCCATTCCCTGCACCATGCGTCAATTCGCTGCAGATCCTCCTGCATTTCAGTACAATTTTCCATTGTTACAAACTCTCGATATACCACAGCATCATCCGCAAAAAGGCTCAGTGAACTTCCGATGTCACCCACAAGGTCATTTATGTATACTGTGAATAGCAACGGTCCTACGACACTCCCCTGCGGCACACCTGAAATCACTCTTACTTCGGAAGACTTCTCTCCATTGAGAATGACATACTGCGTTCTGTTATCTAGGAACTCTTCAATCTAATCACACAATTGGTCTGATAGTCCATATGCTCTTACTTTGTTCATTAAACGACTGTGGGTAACTGTATCGAACGCCTTGCGGAAGTCAAGAAACACGGCATCTACCTGGGAACCCGTGTCTATGGCCCTCTGAGTCTCGTGGACGAATAGCGCAAGCTGGGTTTCACACGATCGTCTTTTTAGAAACCCATGCTGATTCCTACAGAGTAGATTTCTAGTCTCCAGAAAAGTCATTATACTCGAACATAATATGTGTTCCAAAATTCTACAATTGATAGACGTTGGAGATATAGGTCTGTAGTTCTGCACATCTGTTCGACGTCCCTTCTTGAAAACGGGGATGACCTGTGCCCTTTTCCAATCCTTTGGAATGCTACGCTCTTCTAGATACCTACGGTACACCGCTGCAAGAAGGCGGGCAAGTTCCTTCGCGTACTCCGTGTCAAATCGAACTGGTACCCCATCAGGTCCAGCGGCCTTTCCTCTTTTGAGCGATTTTAATTGTTTCTCTATCCCTCTGTCGTGTATTTCGATATCTACCATTTTGTCATCTGTGCGACAATCTAGAGAAGGAACTACAGTGCAGTCTTCTTCTGTGAAACAGCTTTGGAAAAAGACATTTAGTATTTCGGCCTTCAGTCTGTCATCCTCTGTTTCAGTACCATTTTGGTCACAGAGTGTCGGGACATTTTGTTTTGATCCACCTACCACTTTGACATAAGACCAAAATTTCTTAGAATTTTGTGCCAAGTCAATAGAACTTTACTTTCGAATTCATTGAACGCCTCTCGTATAGCCCTCCTCACACTACATTTCGCTTCGCGTAATTTTTGTTTGTCTGCAAAGCTTTGGCTATTTTTAGGCTTTTTTTTACGTTTAATGTGAAGTTCCCTTTGCTTCCGCTTCCGCAGCAGTTTTCAAACTCGGTTCTTGTACCACGGTGGCTCTTTTCCATCTCTTACGATCTTGCTTGGCACATACTCATCTAACACATATTGTACGATGGTTTTGAACTTTGTCCACTGATCCTCAACACTATCTGTACTTGAGACAAAACTTTTGTGTTGAGCCATCAGGTACTCTGAAATCTGCTTTTTGTCACTTTTGCTAAACAGAAAAATCTTCCTACGCATTTCCAGACTGTAGCGCCTAGAATCGCTCGGGCACCCCGGCCTGCGCCAGGGTGTGAATCGGACATTCAAAGAAGCAGCGATCCGCCTTCAAAATGTTCTCCGCAAATGGGGACGAAGCGTTGGGTTTTAAGGTGAAATCCATCGACCAGGCCCTAATAGCCCGTAAAATATTATTAACTGAAACTTTAAGGACAGTCAATTCAACTAAATACCAAGGAATTACAATTACTAACAATTTAAATTGGAACGATCACATAAATGATGTTGTGGGGGAGGAAAACCGAAGACTGCGTTTTATTAGCAGACCACTTAGAAGATTCAACACGGCTACTGGAGGCACTGTCTACACTACCCTTGTACGTCCTCTTCTAGAGCACTCCTGTGTAGTGTGGGATCCTTACCAGTTAGGATTGTCTGAGGACATCGGAAAAGTTAAAAGAAGAGAAGCTCGTTTTGTATTATCGCGAAATAGGGGAGGGTGTCACGGATATGACACGTGAGCTGGGGTAGCAATCACTAGAACAAGGACGTATTCCGTTGAGACGAGATCTCCAATGTTCTCCTACGAATGCGAAAATACTTTTTGAGACCCAGTTACTTAGAGAAAAATGAAAATTGTAATAAAATAAATCAGAACTCTCCTGCACGCTATTAGAGAGACGAACGCTAAAGAAATAGTGTGAAAGTGGTTCGATGAACCTTCTTCCAGGCACTTAAGTGTGAAATGCAGTGTAGTTAATTAGATGTAAATGTACCTTCTGCAGTGGCAGGATTAGCCAGAAGCGTAGCTGGATGCTGTCCAGTCCTGGGTGATCCCGTGATGGCTCCTGTGTGACGCGAGTTTTCTACTTTATCGTAGTTCGTCTCGTCGTCCGAGGAGTTAGTCAGGTCTGTCATACATGTCGACCGGCGGCGACAACCGACGAGCGAGAAGTAGTCGCTTGCCGACCAACCGCTGCACGTCCACGCGGAACCAAAGATCCGTCTCCAGCGCTAGCGCAGTCGTCCGTCAGCTTTGACATACTGACTCGGAATGGATGTGGTGCGTACAAAGGGTGAAAGGTCAGAAACTGTGAAAAGAACACAGAAATATAGTTGGATTGACAGGTACCAGGCTGATTGTTTGGCAGAACGGTAAGGAAGTATAATTCATCTACGAACAAATCACTCATAAACCACTTCTTGCACCGGTTCTCCAGTATTGTTCTATACTCAGGAGCTCCTATCAATCGGATTAACACAATAGGGAAAGAATATTCAAATTCTGAGAAGTCTGGCAGGGTCTGATTCATTACCACGAATCATCATAGAAATTTTCAATAATCTTCACTGCGAAAAGCTACATGTTAAGTCGTTGAGTGATACGTGAAGTTCTATGTAAAACTTTCAAGACCATTGAAGAAATGTATAACGTTCTACCATAATTGAGTAATAACTATGACAACTACAAAATGGGAAATATCCAGGTTTACCAGGAGGTACGCCAAAAGTAGCTCTTCCTATGCTCCAGTGCTGGGTCACCTATTAAGCTAGCAGTATCGACACCTACAGTATTTGAGCTGTGCCCGGTTAATTGTTTACATATCACACGGCGTGGCCGGCCGTGGAGGCCGAGCGGTTCTAGGCGCTACAGTCTGGAACCGCGCAACCGTTACGGTCGCAGGTTCGAATCCTGCCTCCGGCATGGATGTGTGTGATGTCATTAGGTTAGTTAGGTTTAAGTAGTTCTAAGTTCTAGGGGACTGATGATCTCAGAAGTTAGGTCCCATAGTGCTCAGAGCCATTTGAATCATTTTTGAACACGGCGTGCTTCTGAGAGAAAGTGAACATTTTCTAGTTTTTGTTTCTGTGTATCAGTGTATTATTCTTGAATATTTTTCCTTGATCGTATGTTGACAGGAACTAGGAAGAAAGAAAGGAACGAAGGAAGGAAGGATGGAGCATTAGGGTTTAACGTTCTGCTGACGAGGATGTGCATAGCGGTGGAGCACAAACTCGGGTTGTGGACGGATGGGAAGGGATATCGAGTAAACAGTTTTCAAAATAACTATACCGTCGGTACAATTTGAAAGGTAAAATCCCTGTGAAGGTGCGGTGACATAAGGCACTAGTAGCTGGTGAGCGTGGCGTATCGTCATTTGGGACAAGGCAACAACGACGTTGATTTAGTGAAGGATGGGCTAGGCTCGCTCAACCTGCAAGCACAGCTGTAATGCACCACAGAGGCAAAGGAATTTCTCCAACATCAGGATTCCGGTAGTATTAACAAGTACATAACTACACTACTGGTCATTACAATTGCTACACCACGAAAATGACGTGCTACAGACACGAAAATTAACCGACGGGAAGAAGATGCTGTGATATGCAAATG
Source organism: Schistocerca cancellata (assembly GCF_023864275.1). NCBI lineage: Eukaryota > Metazoa > Arthropoda > Insecta > Orthoptera > Acrididae > Schistocerca > Schistocerca cancellata. The sequence goes on from NC_064629.1 coordinate 781,845,744, forward strand.
ATTAGCTTTTCAGAGCATTCACACAAGGTTCGTGCCGGTGGCGACACCTACAACGTGCTGACATGAGGAATGTTTCCAACCGATTTCTCATACACAAACAGCAGTTGACCGGCGTTGCCAGGTGAAACGTTGTTGTGATGCCTCGTATAAGGAGGAGAAATGCGTACCATCACGTTTCCGACTTTGATAAAGTTCGGATTGACGGCACTTTGAACAGTGGACGTTACATTTCAGATGTGTTACGACCCGTGGCTCTACCCTTCATTCGATCCCTGCGAAACCCTACATTTCAGCAGGATAATGCACGACCGCATGTTGGAGGTCCTGTACGGGCCTTTCTGGATACAGAAAATGTTCGACTGCTGCCCTGGCCACCACATTCTTCATATCTCTCACCAATTGAAAACGTCTGGTCAATGGTGACCGAGAAACTGGCTCCTCACAATACGCCAGTCACTACTCTTGATGAACGGTGGTATCGTGTTGAAGCTGCATGGACAGCCATCCAAGCTCTGTTTGACTCAATGCGCAGGCGTATCAAGGCCGTTATTACGGCCAGAGGTGGTTGTTCTGGGTACTGATTTCTCTGGATCTATGCACCCAAATTGCGTGAAAATGCAATCACAAGTCAGTTCTAGTATAATATATTTGTTCAATGAATACCCGTTTATCATCTGCATTTCTTGTTGGTGTAACAATTTTAATGGCCAGTACTGTGGACACGACGCACTGGCGTAAGAGATACGCTGCTATCTGGAATAAATAGCTGTGGATATTGTAGCAGATTCATTTGCAGCCCAGCAGTGTAACAAGGGGCTATGCCAGATGAGGTCGCGACATGAAGCCGCCAGAGGCAGCCACAGGTTCCAGTCTCCGTCGCAGTACCAGCTTCCTGCCCTAAATCCGCTCTCCAGACTTTGTGCCACAGCACTGTGGGCCTTCCAGGCTCAGTCCAGCAGCAGCTAGACTCCTGCGCTCTTGTCCAGGGGCAGCGGGTCGCACCCCGGGCACAGCAGACACCTTCCAGCAGTATGGTAGTGGCACATCGTCGCTGCATGCTTCGCCGACCATGAGCGGTCACTCATTGCGGAGTTGGCTACCTCTGCAAGATTCCTGTCCGTCTCCACGTGCCACTAACGCCGGCGCTGTGGCTCACGCAGTAAGGGCGCATACCGGGCACCGAGTGCAAGCGTCAGCAAAGCAGGAGAGGAGCACGTGTTGCAGCTAGCTGGCCGGCCACTAACAGCCCCCTGGCCAACTACCTGCCCTGTTTTCGTGAGCTGGGAATGTGGTCACCTTCCCATATCGACGCAGTGCTGACGTACAAGCAGAACATAAATTATTGATTTTGACAGCCGCTTCTCTCTGGGTCTTCATCGGCCTGCCTACCGGCTTCAAGCCTCATCCATTCAACATCCTGACAATGTAGTCACCCACTGCTATAGAACTTGCTCCAAGTGATTTCGGGAAATCACAGAAAACCTAAATCTGGATGGCAGGACAGTGATTTGGACAGCCATCCACCTGAATATGGGTTCAATGTCTTACAACTGCGCCACTACGTTAGCTTGGCTCACACGTAACGATGCTACATTGCAGCTACACGCCACCATAATAGCCTGTGTCGCGTGGATCGAAGAACTCAGCAACTGCTGAAATCACAGCACAGTACTGTATCAGATTTTACCGTGGGGAAGGTAAACAGCAGCAATTCAGGAGCTACAGTTCTCAGTCTGTACAAAGCGTTCTCTTTATTTATATTATCGTGTGCTTTCAGTTCGTAAGGTTCTTTCCTGTGGAAGATAATTTTATCTGATAGTAAAAGATGAGCAGGGACTATTTTAGTTGTACTCGAATGTAGTTGGAGTTGCTCGCAGTCTGTGTACAACTAGAAACTGCACTGTCTAGGCCGGCCGGTGTGGCCGAGTGGTTCTAGGCGCTACAGTCTTGAACTGCGCGGCCGCTACGGTCGCAGGTTCGAATCCTGCCTCGGGCATGGGTGTGTGTGATGTCCTTAGGTTAGTTAGGTTTAAGTAGTTCTAAGTTCGAGGGGACTGATGACCTCAGCAGTTAAGTCCCAAAGTGCTCAGAGCCATTTGAACTTTTTTTTTTTTTGCACTGTCTAGAGTCGACACATTGGACAGAAGCAGCCTTCGGAACTCGGTGAAGACGATTTTGGCGCCGCATTACTTCTGATACTGCTGTCGCTGCAGATCCACCTGACCGCGGCAGTTCGTCTTCGTTCGTACGTAAATTAGTTCCGCGATCTTTGTGCAAAAAGTGAAAGCACAGGAATTTGGTGATAGCAACAATCTTACTTCCCATTTACTGCCCTTGAACAGAATAGGAAGGTAGAAAAATCAATTCGTGCACTATGTATACCATCTATACGCTGTAAGATGGCTTATCGAATAAAGATGATGATGAAATTGAAAAAGAATGTAAGGTGGCAAAATATTATAACATTACAGGGTCTATAATTCGCTCATCGGACGATGGAGAACTGGAAATATTAGCGTTGATAGATTGCATCAACGTCTCGGGTGTTTGGAGTTGACGGGTGCGTTCGAATGCAACGTGGGATCCATTAAGTAATCGTGTTTGTACGTCAAGAAGGCGCTACACATGCTGGGATGGATTGTCTACATTTACATCCACATGGATACTCTGCAAATCACATTTAAGTGCCTGGCAGAGGGTTCATCGAACCACTTCCACAATTCTCTATTCTTCCAATCTCGTATACGCGCGGAAAGAATGAACACCTATATCTTTCAATACCAACTCTGATTTCCCTTATTTTATCTTCGTGATCGTTCCTCCCTATGTAAGTTGGTGTCAACAAAATATTTTCGCATTCTGAGGAGAAAGTTGGTGATTGAAAATTCGTGAGAAGATTCCGTCGCAACGAAAAACGCCTTTCTTTTAATGATGTCCATCCGAAATCCTGTATCATTTCTGTGACACTCTCACCTATATTTCGCGATAATACAAAAAATGCTGACTTTCATTGAACTTTTTCGATGTACTCTGTCAGTCCTATCTGGTAAGGATCCCACACCGCGCAACAGTATTCTAAAAGAGGACGGACAAGCTTAGCGTAGGCAGTCTCCTTAGTAGGTCTGTTACATTTTCTAAGTGTCCTGCTAATAAAACGCAGTCTTTGGTTTGCCTTCCCCACAACATTTTCAGTGTATTCCTTCCAATTTAAGTTATCCGTAATTGTAATACCTAGGTATTTAGCTGAATTTACGGGCTTTAGATTTGGCTGATTTATCGTGTAACCAAAGTTAAATGAGTTCCTTTAAGCATTCATGTGGATGAGTGCTTATTTAAGGTCAACTGTAACTTTTCACAGCATTCCGATATTCCTTCTAAATCTTTTTTGCAGTTTGTTTTGATCTTCTGATGACGTTATTAGTCGATAAACGACAGCGTCATCTGCAAACAACCGAAGACGGCTGCTCAGATTGTCTCCCAAATCGTTTATATAGATACGTAACAGCAAAGGGCCTATAACACTACCTTGGGGAACGCCAGAAATCACTTCTGTTTTACTCGATGACTTTCCGTCAGTTACTACGAACTGTGACCTCTCTCACAGGAAATCACAGATCCAGTCACATAACTGAGACGATATTCCATAAGCACGCAATTTCACTACTGGCCGCTTGTGTGGTACAGTGTCAAAAGCCTTCCGGAAATCCAGAAATACGAAATTGATATGAAATCCCTTGCTGGGAATTTTTTTGTGGTGTGGACTGAACACTCTGATCCTTGTGCTCTGGACAGTTGATGGTGACACCCATTCGATAGCTTGACGTTCATTTGTTTTCTTTAATGCATGATTACGAAACGTTCGTACTGGCTTTGATAAGCTTTATGTACAATTCCATCAGTTGCCTGGCAGTCAATTTCGACCCGAGTGAACGCCATTTATCATTTAGGAACGTGGTGCTGAGATGCCATTGCATCCATTTCCTTAACTACAAATACTTAAAATAAATACCCTAAGCCTTGTGTGCTACGCTGGATACGAAACTGGACGTCTAAAAACGCAGTTCGAACATTTTCGCAACTTATAAGCCTCCTTTTGTTTCTGCAGCCAGTTCTGATGGGTTTTTCGTCCTCGTGGACTGCGATGCTGAGGCGACGATATATTCGTTTGCAGAACGGGAGAGAGAGAGAGAGAGAGAGAGAGAGAGAGAGAGAGAGAGATACTGAGAGACCTCAGGTGCGTCGGAGGCTACAAACTGCATTACGCACTCTAACTTCTCAAATAAGAACTAACTCACGAAAAAGTGCTCCCGTCCCCCTACCGACGAGGGATTCGAACGCGACAGTATTTCTGAGTCTCCACTGGCAGCCGATCCCACTTTGCAACTACCGGCACAAAGTATTCTTCCCTCCACTGACAGAGTGGTTCTCCATAGATCATGCAAAAGCCCTGATACGCCTGGAAATGAAAAAGGACGGACAGATGGTAGGTGGCTGCGGAAACCTCCAAATTTAATTACTTCTGCATACCACAGCATAAAGCAGGTTTAGTCCGTTTTCAAGAGCATGAACCAGTAATGGAGGGATTAAATTATGAGCGGAATTTGCCGTTTCAGCTGCCAATTTGTCAGCGAGCTTAGAAGTGAATTCGGAATGTACTTTATGATTATTCACTAAAAGTGTGCCAGTGACCGACGTGCGCTTTGTAGGCTTTAGATCTTAGCGAAGGATATACAGTTAGAATAATAATGCAGGCTTTATATCTTAGCGAAGGATATAAAGGTAGAATAATAATGCAGCTTATTTGATAGTTAATGCCAGCTTGATGTTTTTAAAATGAATAATTTGAAAAATGGTCCATATTATATGTTATTTGCTTAAAATTTGTGAAGAGTGCACTTTGGTAATTTTAGGAACATCTGAAAATTTTTGCTCAGTGACAATGACGAAACGTAATTATATATTTGCAACATCTGTTGCTCAGTACATCACCTGTTTTATTAAAATGTATGATTCATTTTCAGATTCTGTGCCAATAAGCTATGTAGTAGTAATGATTTTCTCCTATTTTACTTCTTCGTAATTTCAATTCCATTTCAATTCCTCTGTTTCACATTTTAAGATTTTGAAGGAAAGACATACATGCACTATTCGTAAAAACATCTTATGTGTGTAAAATATGAGTATAGATGAATTTTTAAGACAGATCCACCTTAACAGTTCTGTATTTTCGTTCGACAGCTCTAAACCTGTTCTGATAAGACAAGAATAATGCAGGGAAGGCTAATGTTTAAATTAACACCGACGACGAAATCAACTGAAACCATTAATGAGCTGCCGGCCGCGGTGGTCTAGCGGTTCTAGGCGCTCAGTCCGGAACCGCGCGACCGCTACGGTCGCAGGTTCGAATCCTGCCTCGGGCATGGATGTGTGTGATGTCCTTAGGTTAGTTAGGTTTAAGTAGTTCTAAGTTCTAGGGGACTTATGACCACAGATGTTGAGTCCCATAGTGCTCAGAGCCATTTGAACCATTTGACCCATTAAAGAGCTCGGTCAGGGTATTAGGAGGTGGAAAGAGAACTATTGGTTTCCTCTCCGAAGGAAAGATGCTGACATTTGTTGGTTTAGGATACCATTGTAAACTTAAAAAGTATTTAAAATTTTGGCTAAGTGACGACTAAGAGTCGTTAGGTAGTTGGGAAAGTGCATTGTAAACCATCAGCTATTTATTATAAACCTACATGTCTACCGGTTTCAATCATAGACCATCATCATCGGACGTGTTTCAACATCTAAACTGAATACATGTGATGTACACGAAAATAACATAACATGAAAAAATGTCGTTATACAATAACTATATGTATCTACAAGATGAAAACATATCAGGTGAAAGCATACTTCATGTTCCTCATGTAGCGTCGAAGTTATCATGGTGAAAGTCCACAATCAACAGTTAAATACAGCACTTACAGTAGTACCACAGTCCGCCACCATAGCTGAGTGGTCGCTGGTACGGAACCTCAGCGTGTTCGGTCAGAGAGCCGGTGGCCCTCTGTAATAAAAAAAACTGAGTAAAGGAATCAACGATCAAATTGAACAGATGTCATGTGACGTCCACCCAGACCGAACGCAACGAACAATAACGAACAAAATGAAATAAAAGTGGACAGCGCGCCGGCTCGTCGTGCCCGGGTTCGATTCCCGGCTGGTTGGAGATTTTCTCCGCTCGGGGACTGTATGCTTGTGTTGTTTTCATCATTAGCATTTCATCCTCATCGACGCTCAAGTCGCCGAAGTGGCGTCAAAAGACTTCCACCAGGCGACCAGGTCTACTCTCGCCACACTACATTTTACTTCAGTAGTAACACAGTAACGCAGTCATTAATGCCAAATTGACGAAAAGCATGGAGGAAGCATGTAACAAGTTAAGACAGATGATAACGCCCATGATACAACTACTACCAGTAATAGAGTAACTTTATAACAGAAAAATACTGTATCAACTGTAGAGAGTTAAGTGGGATACCTCCATTGAACATCTTTGGTAGGGTAATTCGAGAACTAATGACAGTGAAAGTTATCAGTGTTGACATTATAACATAACAAGGAAATGAAAAATCATCCCAGTAGCGAAAGATAATTGCTGTTAAAAAAATATACACTCCTGGAAATTGAAATAAGAACACCTTGAATTCATTGTCCCAGGAAGGGGAAACTTTATTGACACATTCCTGGGGTCAGATACATCACATGATCACAGTGACAGAACCACAGGCACATAGACACTGGCAACAGAGCATGCACAATGTCGGCACTAGTACAGTGTATATCCACCTTTCGCAGCAATGCAGGCTGCTATTCTCCCATGGAGACGGTCGTAGAGATGCTGGATATAGTCCTGTGGAACGGCGTGCCATGCCATTTCCACCTGGCGCCTCAGTTGGACCAGCGTTCGTGCTGGACGTGCAGAACGCGTGAGACGACGCTTCACCCAGTCCCAAACATGCTCAATGGGGGACAGATCCGGAGATCTTGCTGGCCAGGGTAGTTGACTTACACCTTCTAGAGCACGTTGGGTGGCACGGGATACATGGGGACGTGCATTGTCCTGTTGGAACAGCAAGTTCCCTTGCCGGTCTAGGAATGGTAGAACGATGGGTTCGATGACGGTTTGGATGTACCGTGCACTATTCAGTGTCCCCTCGACGATCACCAGTGGTGTATGGCCAGTGTAGGAGATCGCTCCCCACACCATGATGCCGGGTGTTGGCCCTGTGTGCCTCGGTCGTATGCAGTCCTGATTGTGGCGCTCACCTGCACGGCGCCAAACACGCATACGACCATCATTGGCACCAAGGCAGAAGCGACTCTCATCGCTGAAGACGACACGTCTCCATTCGTCCCTCCATTCACGCCTGTCGCGACACCACTGGAGGCGGGCTGCACGATGTTGGGGCGTGAGCGGAAGACGGCCTAACGGTGTGCGGGACCGTAGCCCAGCTTCATGGAGACGGTTGCGAATGGTCCTCGCCGATACCCCAGGAGCAACAGTGTCCCTAATTTGCTGGGAAGTGGCGGTGCGGTCCCCTACGGCACTGCATAGGATCCTACGGTCTTGGCGTGCATCCGTGCGTCGCTGCGGTCCGGTCCCAGGTCGACGGGCACGTGCACCTTCCGCCGACCACTGGCGGCAACATCGATGTACTGTGGAGACCTCACGCCCCACGTGTTGAGCAATTCGGCGGTACGTCCACCCGGCCTCCCGCATGCCCACTATACGCCCTCGCTCAAAGTCCGTCAACTGCACATACGGTTCACGTCCACGCTGTCGCGGCATGCTACCAGTGTTAAAGACTGCGATGGAGCTCCGTATGCCACGGCAAACTGGCTGACACTGACGGCGGCGGTGCACAAATGCTGCGCAGCTAGCGCCATTCGACGGCCAACACCGCGGTTCCTGGTGTGTCCGCTGTGCCGTGCGTGTGATCATTGCTTGTACAGCCCTCTCGCAGTGTCCGGAGCAAGTATGGTGGGTCTGACACACCGGTGTCAATGTGTTCTTTTTTCCATTTCCAGGAGTGTATATCTGTACATACATCATGTACAGGGTGCAAAGTAATGAAATACATTGTATGTTGGGTAGAAGCTGGGTCATAATAAAACCTAACTTTGTACAACGCCAGGTTCAAAAAATGGTTCAAATGGCTCTGAGCACTATGGGACTTAACATCTATGGTCATCAGTCCCCTAGAACTTAGAACTACTTAAATCTAACTAACCTAAGTACTGTAAGTAGGCTGTTTATGTTTTCTTTATGTAAGTAGGCTGTTTATGTTTTCTTATTGACAACGTTACGTAGCGCTCTGTATGAAAATCACTGGCTGTGCTGTGTGCAGCCTGTGGCTAGTTTGCATTGTTGTCTGCCATTGTAGTGTTGGGCAGCGGCAGCTGGATGTGAACAGCGCGTAGCGTTGCGCAGTTGGAGGTGAGCCGCCAGCAGTGGTGGATGTGGGGAGAGAGATGGCGGAGTTTTGTAATTTGTCATGAACTGCTATATATATTATGACTATTAAGGTAAATACATTGTTTGTTCTCTATTAATATCTTTCATTTGCTAACTATCCCTATCAGTAGTTAGTGCCTTCCGTAGTTTGAATCTTTTATTTAGCTGGCAGTAGTGGCGCTCGCTGTATTGCAGTAGTTCGAGTAATGAAGATTTTTGTGAGGTAAGTGATTTCTGAAAGGTATAGTTTAATGTTACTCAAGGCCATTCTTTTGCAGGGATCTTTGATAGTCAGATTGCGTTGCGCTAAAAATATTGTGTGTCAGTTTAAGCATAGTCTTGTATAATTTTTCAAAGGGGACGTTTCAGTACATCACACACATCCATGCCCGAGGCAGGATTCGAACCTGCGACCGTAGCGGTCACGCGGTTCCAGACTGAAGCGCCTAGAACCGCACGGCCACACCGGCCGGCCAACGCCAGGTTGAACAGAGATTAATTAAAGAACCATATCGTTCTTTAAACGCCCGTAAAGCGTTGTTAAATAACTAAGACGATTTAGTCCATGCGTCTACGTAACATGTGATCGTCATACGAAGGTATTCAGATCTGACCAGTCAAGATAAACGTAAGTACAAAATAAAAGAAGAGAACAGGTGGAAAAATTCAAACAGGGTATTAATGATGATCCGAAAGCCATATACTTTTTCACACAAATCTCCGTCATAGGGAAATAATATTAGTTGATCATGTGAAGAACCGTGTGAATATACATATAGACCTAGTACAATTTTGGTAAACATTTTTGGAATACAGAGATCAATAGATTATTATAGATTATTATATTTTAGTCAAAATATATAGACCTAGGGCTACACGTCATCCTCTACCGGATCCAAATGTCACACAAAGGTATATCAGAAAGTCAATGTTGTAATGACATAAGGTAATAACATAGTTACTTACAAGGGAACCTCCCCGTCGCACCCCCCTCAGATTTAGTTATAAGTTGGCACAGTGGATAGGCCCTGAAAAACTGAACACAGATCAATCGAGAAAACAGTAAGAAGTTGTATGGAACTATGAAAAAAATTAGTAAAATATACAAACTGAGTAGTCAAAGAGCGCCGTGGTCCCGTGGTTAGCGAGAGCAGCTACGGAACGAAAGGTCCTAGGTCAAGTCTTCCCTCGAGTGAAAAGTTTAATTTTTTATTTTCAATTTATGTGACAAACTCTTATATTTTCATCATTTTTTTTGGTAGCGATTATCACATCCACAAGATACCTAAATCGGGCAAGGTAGAAGAATCTTTTTACCCATTCGGTAAGTGTACAAGTTAGGTGGGTCGACAACATATTCCTGTCATGTGACGCACATGCCGTCACCAGTGTCGTATAGAATATATCAGATGTGTTTTCCTGTGGGGGAATCGGTTGACCTATGACCTTGCGATCAAATGTTTTCGGTTCCGTTTGGAGAGGCGCGTCTTTTCGTCTACTAATCGCACGGTATTGCGGTGCGGTAGCAAAACACAGACACTTAACTTATTACAGTGAACAGAGACGTCAATGAACGAACGGACAGATCATAACTTTGCGAAAATAAAGAAAGTAAAATTTTCAGTCAAGGGTAGATTTGAACCAAGGACCTCACGTTCTGCAGCTACTCACGCTGACCTCGGGTCCACGGCGCTCCTGACGTTACATACTCCTTGATGTTGCATATCTTGCCCACGGACTACTCAGTTTGTATATTTTACTAATTTTTTTCATAGTTCCACACAACTTCTTCCTGCTTTCTCGATTTATCTGTGTTCAGTTTTTCAAGGCCTACCCACTGTGCCAACTTATAACTAAATCTGAGGGAGGTGCGATGAGGAGGTTCCCTTGTTAGAAGCATGGACTAAATCGTCTTTGGCATAATAGTCGAGTCACTATCCTCACATTCGAAAGAAGCGTAGCTGAAGACCCATCGAGCCATTCTGATTTATGTTTTGCACGGGTATCCTAATTCACATTTGTCGAGATCCTGAATTGATTCATTAAATAGGTAAAAAATTACTGCATCCCGAAACCTGTATTTGAGGAAGACTGTAGAAACATAGAGATTACAAAAATAAGTTAAGAAAGATTAGGCCGTAAACAGAGGCGTATATCGGGAGAAGATGCCTTCCTCCGTGCACAGTGCAATGAGTTGCAGAGAATGTATGTAGTTGTGTATGTTGAAGTGAACTAGTAGCGTGTCTTAATGGCCTCTTTGTCGACAGGATCTCTTTACCTTTTGCCCAATTTTTGATTCAGTGTACCGTTTTCCTACATAGCGACATGTTCCGAATGCAACCGCATGCGTATTTTAAATGGAATGCGCACAAACGTTGTCATTGCTTCTCCTCAGTCATTTACTGTAATAATCCTTTATTCAGATGCAGGTGATCACTTATCTGACCTTCTCACTACCCATTCCACACTGTTACTATCGCACGGCACACAACAATAAAGCCAAATATTACTGTAAATCAAGTTGGTGCATAAGCTCGTATCGTTTTTCTTTTGCGAGTTGGCATTACGGTGGCTGTGGGTTTATTTATAGATTGTCATTTTTTATTTCTAGTTCACTGTTGCTGTTTGAGTATACATAATTGTCATTGTGTCAATCGGAGACTGAGTGTAACTGTGGAGTGCCAAGTGGAGAAATCGGATTATTCCCGACATATTCTTCTGTCTGAGTTCAATAGAGGGGTGACATCGGTGGAGGCAGCCAGAAACAATTTCGCCGTGTATGAGGATAATACCATTGGACAGAAAACAGCAAGAAAATGGAGTTATCCTTTAGGAGGATCGTTTCGACCTTAGTGATTCTCCACGTTCAGGAAGGCCTTCGGGGTTTTATGAAGACCATTTAAACGCATTAATCCACAATGATACACGTCAGTTTACTCGCGAACTGGTAAATGTGATGAACTGTGATCATTGTACCATCGCGCGACATTTCGATACGAAGGAGAAGTTTCAAAAATCATGTGCATGGGTACAGTATGCTCTAAACCAAAATCACAAAAATCAGAGGGTGGCCATATGTGCATCTCTGCTTGCTCGTCATTAATTGGCTCGTGACCATCACCACCATTCCTATTCTGTATAGTTACTAGTGACGAGAAATGGTGTGTTTATGTTAACATAAGAGAAAAAAAGGAATGGTTGAGCCCAAACAAAGCACCAACTCCCCGTACAACGTATCTGGTGGAACAGCGACGATATGGTGTACAACGAATTGCTCCACCAAGGGGTACTCATCGCTGCTGACATTCGCTATCAACAACAGCGTGAAGTGATGCTACTCCACCATAACGCCCACCGGATTTTGCTAGACTGACAACACAAGAGTTGGTTTGGAAGTCATTCCGCATCCATTTTATTCACCTGATCTTAAATGTTCACCTTTTTCGCTCTGTATGGCACAACGTCCATGGAACTTCCTTTCCGGATGAAAATGCGCTCCGAACATGGCTCGATGAGTTCTTCGCCTCAAAAACCACTTGATTTCTACAATCGTGGAATCGAAAAGTTATCTCAGCGTTGACAGACTATTGTAAATAGCGAAGGAGAATACAGTATTGATGACTAAAATTTTGTGTGTATCTTCTGTGTTTCTTAAACTTATGGAAAAATGAGACGAACTTACACACCACCCCATTAGATTCCCCAATAAGTTGGAAGCTTATGGACATTCTAAAAGAAAACCCTCAACTTTTCCGGCAGCGCCCTAATGGCGTTTGTAAAGCCAGATGCATTCTTAAAGGCCCCTTGTTGGACACTGCACTGCACCGTCCAGTATCCCAATGCAGTCTATTTATAATAATCGACCAAACCTTCTTCCGTGATCTACCCTTCTTCCTCCTAAGTTCCCTAATGTATTTCTCCTCCTTTGAAACTCGTGAACGGAATACATTCACACTCCACCAGTAATTACGGACATATATCACGAAGTTACTCAACGAGACGAGAAACTGTAAATGTATTCATATTGAACGAATAAAGAATAAACTGCCGAGGAGTGTCTCTTATAGTGAAATGTCGTCTGTCATTTAACAATCGATAATTCTCCTCCCAAATAACTGGTCCTCTTCATTATCCATTTACGTGATGGTCTGAGAAAAGAAAACACCTTCTTCCTTTCGTTAGCGTTAATCGCGCTTAAGTAAGCGCTCTGCTGTAGTTAGATTCTGGAAAATTCATGTTATCTAATTTTGCGGTTCACTGCTTGTGTATTGTATTTTTTGAGGCAGAAATTGCGAACCAGCGCAGCATTTGCCTAACCGAGCATGGGAAACTGCCTAAAAACCACACTGAGGCAGGCTGATGCAGTCCCGGATCTACGATATTTCCGAACTAGGGGCAAAAACTTGATATTGGCGCCCCTCGCCCCCTCGAGCGTGTGAGATAAGATCTCAAAAATTAAAAGAAAAAAATGATTTTTCAAAAATATGTTCATTTTGTAGAGCACATCTTTCTGAAGAGTTTGATATAAAAACATATATATTTGAAAAAATGTAAGACATGTTATTTAGTCTTAAGTGTGCAAAAGTGCACTGCCACGCATCTTCTCATAGCAGTTTTCTTTCGCACGTCACTGTATTTCGCCCTGTGGAATTCAAACATACATATTTTGTAATGGAAGCTATCAAACCTATATTCAGGACAGTGGAAATTAAAATGTCCTGTGGTGCCTCTCCTGCTCCCAGTCGGCCCGTTTGACATCCTAACCCCATTACAAAAAACTTGCAATTAATACTGGGTGGGATTATTATAGCCGGAGAATAAGAACTTTTCCGAAAATTTGCACTCTTCATTGCCTATTAGCTAATAACTTTCTCATTTGCGTGACATGAAATTAAATATAGGAAACATAAAACAAGTAAAGACAAGAGACAAGCAAGACAGTACACAGTTCTTCAGTCCTTAGTCCCAGCGTTTTCTCTCTCTCTAATATTGCTACAGCTTTACATTGCATGCCTTCCTTTCTGCGAAAGAATTCATTACCTCATCAAACTTCGTCAAAATGAAAAATCAAAATGTCGGTGTATAATACTGAAAAAAGCTATTAATACGAATAGCACCCAAGATGGATGTTTATGATTTGATTACGTCTATTTTGTCACTGTCTGCCACATAAAACGAGATAGACCTTTCTAGTATTGTAACAATTGTAACACACGCCAAATAAGCGAAACTGTTTTGGCACAAATGGTCATTTTTATCTACCTCATTTACATAAATAACATGACAGAATATAATTCACGAAGTCTCAATATCAAATGCCTATTAGGCCTACTACAAGCAAATAAATTTATGTTAGAAAGTAGTTTCACATTTCATTCATACGCTCCAGTTTATCAAGCATGATATTGAGAAGTTGTAGTGCGAAATTTTGTATACACAGTTAGAATCGTCATATTCTTCGATATAATTTTTGTGATGTCCGTGTTTATTCTCGGTCCTTGTTCTAACAAACAATTTTGTCATTACTAATTCTGTCATTATTCCTTCCATTCTCAAAACTTATTTTCCGGTTAACTTCGCTATCCCTGCCAGAATGACCAGTTTAGTTACCCCGTGTTTATTCTCCGGTGAGACGTTATACGTGTTCGTACAACACGTTTTCCGTGCTATTCCCAGAATAGAACTTAAGCGGCTGCTAACCGGGGACTGCACAAGTGGCCCTTAGTAGTGTAGCGATCTGGTAAAAATTTCCTGGCAAAATTTCATTTTCTTGGATACACAGAGAAGATGAATATGAAATCTTTCTTACCTGTTAGTCGTTTATTTCCACTCTGGCAGTCTGAATCTACGTATTTCGCTCGTAATTATAACAACACTGACCATTCGCATACCCAATCAACCAAATAAACCAACAGCGATTGACAGTCTCCTGTTCGGTTTTATTTTGCTCTGCTCGCATAGCCACTTTCCCTTTTGTCTGCGGGAATGTCTTTTATTTCTAGACGCGACGGGGATTCCCCCGGCTGAGATATCACGTACACTATGCAGGCATTCAAAACTCAACTTACGATTCCTTCAGAAATTAACTTAGAATGTGTTCAAAAATGTTCAAAAACCAACAAGGATGCGTATCAAAATCATATGAATAATCGATAGACTGACATGATGAGTTGGATGCTAGGCGCTTATTGAAAAAAAGGTATTTTTTATTCAAGAATATGAACATGGCGCCCCCTGAAGTTGCCACCGATTTGCCCCCACCCTCCTAGATCCGGGCCCGCCGCGCGTACTCGATCCGTGTCTGGCTCATCTCTCTCACTCTCTCGTAAGCCAACGCGCCGCGCGTTATGCTATATGATCAGGTTTCAACAATACTAATCACTTTACAGTATATCTGTTCTACATCGTCCACATACCTTATGGTCCCTACATCATGGGCCCGCATCTCGTGGTCGTGCGGTAGCGTTCTCGCTTCCCACTCCCGGGTTCCCGGGTTCGATTCCCGGCGGGGTCAGGGATTTTCTCTGCCTCGTGATGGCTGGGTGTTGTGTGCTGTCCTTAGGTTAGTTAGGTTTAAGTAGTTCTAAGTTCTAGGGGACTGATGACCATAGATGTTAAGTCCCATAGTGCTCAGAGCCATTTGAACCCTACATCATGTTCGATACAGACCTTGTACATACAAAAACAAGTTCCCAGTAACTGCATAACTTAGAACAGAGCTTAATGCACTTATTATCGAAAACGAAATCAAATGCACATATAATAACAAATGCAACACTTGGCTTTCTTAGGACTGCAGCACCTGTTATGTTGCAACAATGTAGGCATCCTTTTCTAATAATTCTATGCAATCATTATAACAAAGTACCAAGAGAGGACAATGTCCAAAGCCATAGAGAACTTCTGGACCGTTTTCATTGGCAACCACTAGATTGTAAAGTGATGTTTCGTCACATTGTCGAAATAAACGACCCTAGGTTTACAGCAAGGTGTCTGAACCAATCCTTGCCTATCGTATCCATAAATGCCTTAACCAGCCTGTATGCTTCTTTATTATTCACAATGACGTTTTAAGTCGCTTCTTTATCGGTGACCAACTCTGAACCTCAACCATTCTGTTTTACAGCAACTCAGTAACTGTCAATCCATAAAGTTTATATCCCTGGATGTAGAGAAAGACAGCTACCCTGTAAACTACTCTCCTTAATCTGACCTACTTTTATGTAAACTCTCCATTATTTCGGAACTTGCCCTTCACATACGCTCACAAATCACTAAAATCTTCATTTGCCACTTAACTTCTGTAATATCAATTGATTATGATAATACTAAGCTTTCAATAAATCGACGTTTTAATATTTAAACGACAAACTTACAGTTATCTTTAATTTTTAAAGTGGTAGTTATATACGAGGGTTATTCGGAAAGTAAGGAATTATCGGTCGCGAAATGGAAAATACAGCGAAAATCTGATGAAGCTTTGCACAGATGAGTTGAGCACTGTGTCTAGTAACCCTGTGGCTCCCATCATGTCGCTCTTTTCCGTTCTGAGCTCACAGTGAGAACGTAGAGGTGGCTAGAAATTAGCGTCTCCCGCCAAGTATGAGGACCTGGCAAAAGATTTCGCCTGAAGCTATGCAAACAACATAACATAACTGTCATGCGGTTCGTTCTACACGACAATTCTCGGCCGCACTCTGCAGGGGCAATGAAGATGCTCCTGCAGCATTTTTGATGGGAAGTATTTGATCACCCACAATACAGCCCGTAATTGGCTACCCCTGAGTTTCATCTCTGCTCAAATGAACTGCTGGCTATGAAGACAATATTTTGACACAGACAACGAGCTGCAGTCCAGAGTAGAAAATTGTCAAAAAGCACTGGCAGCTGTCTTCTATAACGAGGGAACTGAAAAGTTTGTACAACTCTACGACAGATGTCTAAGTCTGAACGGCGACTGTGTAGAGAAGTAGCTGGATGGTGTAGCTAACTGTTGCAAATAAAACAGTTTTGATTTTCACTGTGGTTTGCATTTCGCGACCTATCGTTCCTTTCTTTCCGAATAGTCCTTGTAACTAAAATAAAAATTTAAAAACAGCGGTTTTTAATTCGAGTGAGATGCTGAGCTGAAAAGCATTCGTTATTTTAGTGTTCGGAGACTGAGAGAAGAGATCCGAGAGTGATAGATTCATTGAGTATAGCGTCTCACTCTGGAGCCATCGCTACGACGACGACGCCGTCCACGTCGACCTTCCCCTCCAGAAGCTGCCGCCTATGGACCTACACCATTTGTAGCGCCTACACCAAAGAGACGTGGCATCCTGCGCGGTAACCAGCAACTGGACTTTCTAATATTTGTGTTTTTTTCATCGGCTGTAGACGGAAAATAATCTTATATGCATCCTTTTGGAACTTTAACTTTTGGACGTCCATTCTGGACTCTGGTTGTGGCACTCTTACAAGGGAACAGTCCAATACGACATGTGCAGTCCTGACCTGAAACTTTTTGTGCATGAAGAATACACCAAAAGAAACATATTATCAGGATTTTAGCTGCTAAGAAACACTGCAAGTATTTGAAAATGTTGAAAATTGCCAAATTTGTAGCTCACTAGGCTGCGGAGAAAAGTGCACCCACACCATACCTGTGGCATGGACAATACACAGGGAAGCAGATAACATGGCACAATGCGAATGTAATTTGTAAAGCGAATTTCAGATTCCATTGATAGTTTATCTGACACAATTGTTCACAGTTACTATTTCGTCGAATTTTCATCTCATTTAACATCCATAATAGTTCGCATTTGCCTTTGCGTTATTGCCAAGTGTTAACAATGGAGATTAAACTGAATTAATTTTCTGTGTTTTCTTCGTATATGCTTGTTAATAGCATCTGTCTTCGTATAGGTTCCAGAGTTTCTCAGTAATGAGGAATCCAATTAATGTTTTGAACCTTGCAAAGATGAAATATGAAGAACGTGGCGTGCAATCGAAATCACCTACTTCTCCTGAAGACATGCATTTGTGTTATTTATTAGTTAATTTCTTGGACATTCATTCGAATGTTGTCGACATTTCGTTCGAAATTGTGGAAACATTATATGAGAACGTAATGGACGATTCCGTGAATTGTGGCTCAAACGATGGTTATTGTGTTAATTAAAGTCCAGAACAGGTATACAGTGCCTTCGAAGTCTAAAGAAAACATGAACAGCAATAACTTTCAGTGGTAAAAAGAAGGTCGTAAATTGTTTGGTTAAACGAATGTTGGAAAAAAAACACTGAAAGTTAAGCAATGTAAAATCTGTACATGAATTGTATAAATGGAAGAAAGACTTACACGAAGTACGAAATAAGCGCCAAAGTTTAACTCGCAAAAATGTGAAAAGAAAACTATTCGAATGATTAAGAGCTGCTTGTGAGAGTCAGTGCACCATTTCTGAGTGAGATATACAAGACTGGGCGCTGTTAATTGCAAGTCAGGTGAACATTACTAATCTTCAGGCTTCTTCGACATGGTTAAGCGTATTCGGGATTATACGGAAAAGGAAATTGCAAAATTAGGAAATTTACTTCAAGTAAAGATGTACAGGAATTAATAGATGATACTGTAGAGAAATTTGTATGTGACATCAAGACGAAGGTTTTCATTATCCCCTAAAACGCTATGCACAAAGCAAATTAGGTTTCGTGCAAGAACTGCGTGCAAACCGCATTTTATCATTTCGAGCGAGACAAGGCAGAGTCGCTTGCGCAGTCGACGATTGCTATGACACTTTGGTATACAGCAACATCAATGAATTACTGTTTCCACATCTTTATATCCATTTTCAGCAAACTCAGGGCAAATTAGGCAAAAACTTCAAAGAAAAGGACTGTTTCGTTGCAAACATTTTGTAATCAATATAACAAAATCTGGAAAAATGGGAGAGAGTAATTTTCAATATTACATTCGAAACGTCTTATTACAGTTACAGATAATAATTTACTGCTTTTTTTGGACTCTTGGGCTGAACATAAAGACATCTCTGACTGTAGGACGCCTACGAAGAAACTTTTAATATAATTCGGATACCACCCACTATTAATAGTGAGATTCAACCTCTCAATAAAGAAATTATTGTGACAGCGTTAAACATTTTTCAGAAAACTGTCAGAAAATATAATTTCCGATAGCTCTCTATCATGTCAGGTTTACCGGCGGAGCGGTATTGTTAAACTTCAGTAATTTGTGTATTGTCAGTTTGCATCACCATGTTTTACGAATTTGATCAGTTATGGCTGGTACGCAGCATGACCATCTGAATTGTGTTTAAATAAAACTAGCAATTACTCTAAAGAGCCCGAATGCATTAATGTTTGCCGGCCGGAGTGGCTGAGCGGTTCTAGGCGCTACAGACTGGAGCCGCGCGACCGCTGCGGTCGCAGGTTCGAATCCTGCCTCGGGCACGGGTGTTTGTGATGTCCTTAGGTTAGTTAGGTTTAAGTAGTTCTAAGTTCTAGGGGACTGATGACCACAGCAGTTAAGTCCCATGGTGCTCAGAGCCATTTGAATTTTACACTAATGATTCGTTTATCAGTTATGTCTGGTGTAAGGAAAATGTTTGTTTTCGTTCTCCAACAGACAATTTGCATTTTTGTGACGATTACAGCGAATAAACAAGGAACTGTTTCATTGTTAGTAAAATATACGTTATTCAAAATTTATCATAAGACTATAAGACTTGTGCTACAGGAGTTGCTTCAAAATATTTCACTTTAACAAACTGAAGCCCCGACTGATGGAAGTCGTCTGTAATTTAACACCATTCACTGCCTTGATTTTCTTTCCTCTGCTACTCATTTGTGTAACATTTACATCTGTAACAATGTAGCTGTTGATATGAACTGGACGTTATTCAAAAATTCATGATTTGAGACATTTTTATTTTGGTTTAAGTACTTAAAATTCGCGTGTGTCCACTTTGGGCTACGCACCACACGGCGCCATGTTCTCCTGTAACACATGCGTCTGCTTATCTCTAGGTAGGAACGGCTGTACAAATAGCTGTTATAAGCGGTTCGTCGTGCGGAAAAAATAAGTAACTTTAATATATTTTTTTTAAAAATACATGAAGTGCACCTTAGCAGGTAAAATTTTGACAGTGGATTTCTTTATGTGTTTTCTTCCTGTGCGCAAAATTTCGGGGAAGGTTTACACATGTCGGATTGGACCATTCCATTGTAGGTATATGGACATTGGATTTTGGAACTTTCAATTTACTATGATATTTTGAACCTTCAGTCGTCAGATATTATTATTATTATTGTTCTTTAAATACTCGGGAAGTGACTTGTCTTCAGTTATTGTTTCCAAACTAACTCCCGTCGAAGAACATTGTTTATGTGTGTTACAGTGAATTTCATGTTCATTTTATAACTGGGTATTTTTCCTGTGCTGCCTTCGACGAACACATCAGCCAGTACGCCACGGGACAACATTTAGTCTTTCAGAAAACTTCTTTCCATCAACATGCATTATTCTGCCCTTGAACCCAACAAGCGGCCTTGTTTTGTTTCCGCATCAGATATTATTTTCATTTCTTTTGAAGATTCCTCATCCGATACATCACACTAGGTTATATAAGTCAAAAAACTGTTCAAGTCAATCACATATTTGTAAATATACGTCTTTGTTAACGCCTTTCGGAAATGTAGGAACACGTAGTATACTTGTTTTTAATGGCAGCAGTTACGCCCTTGAATGTTATATCGCTCCGACAACGGTATATTTTCTATTTCATATACAGTTGTTGGTTAGAAATTTGTTAACTATGGCGTGAAATTTTTGTACATCGTAGGAAGCATAAAATTTGTTGACAAAGGGTGAAGCATAAAACGTAAGTAGCTTCTCCTGTACTTAATATTACGTGACATTGCGATCTACATTTAATATTGCTTGATATGTATAATTTATAACAGGTATGCACTGTAATTCGTATTTTCCAACGGAAAATGTCCCGACGATCTGAAATATAATCGAGAGGATTGGGAATAAAGCACCAATCAAGGGAAGCAATGCTATTAAAAAAAAGTGGTTGAGTACAGTTCAAGAAACGAAATCGGAACCTATCTGTTCAGTTGCTTCTACTATTGCATGATATCATATGCTGCTTACCCTGTGTGTTAAGCCCCCTCTATATATTGATGATATTGGCAGTGCACGAGTAGAAATTTTTAATCACGATCTATGATGATTACAATTACAGACAGACAACAAGACATTCTCCGTTCTTCTCTGGCAGGATACATTTTTCACATGTAACGCTATATTTCAAATTGGGGGGGGGGGGGGGAGGGGGGGCCAGGAGGAGGGTTTCGACTTAATTTACTTTGTAATCAGGTCACACATACACAGTCTGAAATATCAAGGCTCTAGCCTGCACATGACGAAAAAGCTATGGAAGTTTCCCTAAATGTGTCAAACATTATTTTAATATTAATTGTACGGTGTTACTAAAGGAGGCTGTCGCTGTGGACACGCTACAGGAGGGACAGAATTCTGTGAAAGAGCACACCTGCAGTGCCGGCAGCAGGAGGTGAGTGACTTGCATTATACAGGCACACAGAGCGGCTCTCATCCTCCGCCAGCCTCCGAAATAGCCCGCCGTCGTCTGCTATAGCAGGCCACCGGGTATTCATGTCATAAGCGCGCAGGAAGCTCGAGCTACATGTGTTCACATCACGAGGACAGGCACCATAATGCCATGTTCTCAACCTATACGAACAACTTAGGCACCACAAACGGGTTGTATCAAACCATGACCTCGAGAAAATAAAACTCTGTTTCATTCATTCAATATGAAAGAGTTAAGTCTACTAAAAATGCAAACTAGTCACACCTGCAAATACAGCAGAATTGTTCGTTGCTCATAGTTTTCCCAACTACTTTTTCATCCCGTGATGTTGAGTTGTAAGTTGATCCTCAATTTTTTTCCTGCGGCTCTCAATTTATATCTGCAACGAAGGGAATAAAATTACAATTAACATACTTGGCGATAAGCTAAAATTGACGCAAAAGTGTTAATCGTAGCAAAGACACCACACCGAATAAAATATATTATCACAGAGGTACCATTTACAGTTATCTTGATTATGAAAACAAAGTACTGAATAACATGAAACAAAAGGGCAAGGTAATGGGTAGAGACCTGATAAAAAGATCTATTCCGGCTTTCTTCGGAAGCGATTTGGGGAAACTACTGAAAACTCCCCTCCTCCCTAATCTCTGTCCATAAGACGCCACGCTCGGTC
This sequence comes from Schistocerca cancellata, assembly GCF_023864275.1. Classification (NCBI taxonomy): domain Eukaryota; kingdom Metazoa; phylum Arthropoda; class Insecta; order Orthoptera; family Acrididae; genus Schistocerca; species Schistocerca cancellata. The sequence continues at coordinate 781,867,543 of NC_064629.1, forward strand.
ATAGTCATTATGTCACATTCCTGTGTGAATGTGTTCCCATTTACAGGCTCTAATCAGGTTGATTTAACTGCATGGGGATCAGCTTAGAATGACACATACTAATATTTTAAACACTAGAAAACTGAGGGCCGCCTCTTTGCAACGAACACCAATGCACTGAACGCTGAAATTACTGTGTTTCAGTGACACATTACATTCATTTTCATGCGTAAATTGTAAAGTCTGCAGCCTGTAACTGCCTACTCTTTTATAGAAATAGTACAGGTCATAAAAGTAATCTAAAATATTGGGTTGATATCTACCCTTACTGAGAAAAAAATCTGCGTTTATTTCTGTAGTGGATTGCATATGTTATCGATAAGAATTGGAAATTCTGGTCAGTATGTTATCTGGGAGCGATATATCCTTGGACAAATTTTAAAGAACTTGATTTAAACTAATATTAGCAGGGGACGTTCTAAATTAATTACCTAGTCGATTACATATCTGGAATTAACGTTGGGCATGGTTATGAAGAAAATTATAAAAAATTATAAATTGGTAACAGTTTTGTAATTCTGAAGCTTCCTATACTGCATTTAATTACGATTAAAACGGTGCAATATCTTTACTTCATAGCGGTTGAAAACATATTCGCTAGTAACTGCTTCCAGCCACGTTGCCACACATCTGGGCCCAGTGGAGAGCGGATGAACTCTCGATGTTGCCACACGTGACTAACGGCGACATAAACAACCATTAATGTTTCAGGCCTACGCGATGAACTCGTTGGCACGTAATCAATATCTTCTGAAACTACGATGAAATGAAATCAGAGCTTTTATAAATCACGTTTCAAAGTGACTTTTGATGTGTAGCTGGAACACTGCCAGCAGGATAAATTAGATCGAAGTTCACAGTTCTTGGTACTTGCTACAGGAAGAGGGAGAGTGAGACAATGTGAGCAAACAAGCAATCAAGCAAGCCAGAGGGTCCAAAGAAGAGATATGGTTCCGTCAGGTTATCTTTTGGAAGCTCTAAACAAAATTCGGTGCCCTACGCTAAAACAGAGACCTCGTCCAACATGGAGTTATTATATGTCAAAATTTCTTGAGTGTAATTTTCGAGAGGGTACGTTCATTAAGCCCTGTTAGTCTTATTCGATATTGGACCCACACACTTGAGAAATAGTCTAGGATGGGTCGCACGAGTGATTTGTAGGCACAGTCCATTGTAAACTGAGTGCGTTTCCCAAGTATTTTACCAATAAACCGGTCTGCCGCCTGTTTTACCTCGGAATAATCTTGTGTGATCGTTCCATATCATATCCATATAAAGTGTTACACCCAGATATTTGTCTGAGTTGACTGATTCCAGCTGTGAGTCACTTATATTATTTTGATAGGATTCTACGATTTTTCATTTTGTCAAAGGCACAGTTTTACATTTCTGAACATTTAACATAAGTTGCTAGTTTTACCACCACTTTGAAATTGTATCAAGATCTGACTGAATGTTTATGCAGCTTCTTTCAGACAGTATCTCGTTATAGGTAAGAGAATCATCTGCGAAAAGTTTCAGGCTACTTTTAATATTGTCCGCAACGTGATAGATATACAGCATGAACAGCAAGGTTCCCAACACACTTCCATGAGGCACACCCGAAGTTACTTCTACATCTTTCGACTACTCTCTATTCAAGATGACTCGCTGCTTCCTCTTTATTAAAAGATCCTCAGTCCAGTCACAAATTTCGCGTGATACCCCATACGAGCTTGCTTTTGATAGTGTACCTAGATGTGGTAAAGAGTCAAACACTTTTCGGAAATGCAGAGATATTGCATCTAGTTGACTGCCTTGATCCGAATCTTTCAGTTAATCATGTATGGAAAGAGGGAGTTGGGTTAAACATGCGCGATGTTTTCAGCATGGAGGAGGCCGTTCCGCTCGAGATACCTCATTACATTTGAGCTCAGAATATGTTCCAAGATTCTACAACAAAACAGATGTCAAGGATACTGGACGTTAGTTTCGCGGATAACTTCTACTACCCTTCTTGTACTGGGGTGTCACCTGTATTTTCTTTCAACTATTAGGCACGGTTTTTTGTTCGACGGTTCTGGTTAAGTTAAGAAAGGGACCAACTCAACCGCACATTCAGTGTAGAGTGTGATAGGTATTCTATCGGACCGTGAACAGAGCGAGGTGGTGCAGTGATTAGCACATTGGAATCGCATTAGGGAGGACGACGGCTAAACTCGCGTCCGGCCATCCTGATCTAGGTTTTCCGATATTTCCCTAAATAACTTCAGGCTAAGGCCGGGTTCCTTTGAAAGGGCATGGCCGACTTCCTTCAACATCCTTCCCTAATCCGATGGACCGATGACCACTCTGTTCGATCCCCTCCCCCAAATCAACCAACAAACCAACCATCGGGCCGTGGAACTTTGTTCAGTTGTAACGATTTCAGCTGTTTCTCAACACTACCGACGATAAGACTTATTTAAGAGGAATTAGAGCTCACGAGGAATAGGCCGACAGTCGTTATTTCCACGAAGCATTCACGAATGGCGCGGGGAATGGGAGAAATGATGGTGTCAGCAAAAGTATCCTCCAGCACCGACCGAAGTATGGCTGACTGTATTGCAGGAGTGAGATCAAGACCGCATCCGTCCCTCGCCCTTCTCTGTCCTTCCCCAGTCCTTTTACGACTGAACAATCATTCACAATCATTGGATGAGATGGTTCAGCGCTCAGGGCACTGGACTACTATTCTAGAGGATACCCAGACTTACATTTCTTGTGCTTTCCATAAATTAATTTAAGGGATAGACTGGGTTGTTCCTTAAAGCATAACACGGACAATTTATTTCCGTTTGCATTTCTGCTCTAAGTCCACCTCTGTAGATGTAGTATCAAATGGCTGGTATGCGGAGGAGGATTTTTCCTTGGTGGGAGGACTGGTACGGGGTGCACTCAACCTCGTGGTGCCAATTAAGGAGCTACTTCAGTGAGAACTAGCGACTCCAAAATCTGGAAAGTTGGAAAAACGGCCGAGCGAGTGGTGTGCTGACCACATGCACCTCCATAGTACATCCGCATGATGCCGAATGGCAGAGGATGATGCAGCGGCCGATCGACATCACTTGGGCCTTCAGGGCCTGAACAATGAGCCCATTTCATATCCATGTTTGAACTTTGAATCTATTGATATCAATTTTAAGCTTTAAAGTATGAGTTTACCTACGTATAAGTATGTAAGTGGGTAGCAGAGGGTACGTTCTATTTTACCAACTACACTCAAACAGATAAAAAATAGAAAGAAAAAGAAAAAAAATGGCAGAGGGCGAAGGCATTTTCCGAATGGGACGGAAATCAGCAGATTTGATGTACTTGTACAGGAAAACAGACCATTATAATTTCAAAAAGTTGGATAATTATTGAAGACAACGAGCTTCAGAAATTGAGCAAATCAATACCGCATTGATCCATCATTGGCCCTCATCCAAGCAGCTATTCGGCATGGCATTGATCGATAGAGTTTTTGGATGTCCTCCTGAAGGATATCACGCCAAATTCTGTCCAACTGGCACGCTGGATCGTCAGCATCCCGAGCTGGATGGAGGGCTCTGTCCATAATGCTCCAAACGTTCCCAATTTGGGAGAGATCTCGCGACTTTGCTGGCCAAGGTAGGGTTTGGCAAGCATGATGACAAGCAGTAGAAACTCTCGCCTTCGCCTTCGGGCATTTTCTTGCTGAAATGTAAGCCCAGGATGGCTATCCATGAAGGGCAAAAATACGGGGCGTAGAATATCGTCGACGTACAGCTGTGATGTAAGGGTGCCACGAATGACAACCAGAACGATCTTGTTATAAAATTAAATGGTAGCCGAAGACCATCACTCCTGGGTGTCGGGCCACATCGCGGGTGACAGTCACGTTGGTATCCAACCGCCGTCTGGACCGTCTCCAGACATATTTTTGGTGTGGACTCTCATTCACTGGAGCAAAATTGTCTTCTGCGATGAATCCCGTTTCGAACTGAGCCCCGATGACCTGTGAAGATGTGTCTGTAGATGTCCTGGACAGTAGTGGGATAGCAACCAGACTGCCGCCCACCATATGGCCTGACAATCACGAGTGATGGTCTGGATTTTCATTTCATTTCACAGCAGAATTTCTTTGGTTGCCGTCCGTGGCACCGATACAGTACAGCTGTAAGTCGATGATACTCTACGCTCCGTCTTGTTGCTCTTCATGTCAAGACATCTTGGCCTTACATTTCAGCAAGTTAATGCCCGCCTATCACGGCGAGAGTTTCTACTGCTTGTCTTTGTGCTTGCCAAACCCTACTTGGCCAGCAAGGTCGCCGGATCTCTCCCCAGTTGAGAACGTTTGGAGTAATATGTGCAGGGCCCTCCAACCAGCTCGGGATTTTGAAGATCTGTTGCTCCAGTTGGGCAGTATTTGGCACGACATCCCCCAGGAGGACATAAAACAGCCCTGTCAGTCGACGCGAAGCCGAGTCACTGCTTCCATAAGGGCCAGTGATGGACCAACTCGTTACTGACTTTCTCAATTGGTGACGCTCTTTCTCCTGAATCCATCATCAATTTTTCTGAAATTATAATCATTTGTTTGGCTGTACATATGCATCACATCTATCCGATTTCCGTCCCATTCAGATAATTCTTTCGTGGTGAGATGCTCTTCTTTCTTGTCTTGAAGTGTATTGAGGACTCTATCCGTTCCATTCCCTTATACAATGCCGAAAAATGACTGTGTTATCTTCTCTGTGTGTGCAGTACTTTGGCTAAACTTATATTCACGATCCCTACTGGTGCAATACGTGGAGGCTTTAGTATAATCGAAGCTTCCTGGAAGAGCACTGGTTCTTGAAACTTCGTAAGTAGATTCTCACGGTATTGTTGCTGTCATTCTTTAAGGTCCTCTTCAGCATTTTCGTGTCGTCTCTTATGAATGAAACAAATCTATGACAAGTAGTGCAGCTCTTCTTATATACGTCAATATCCTTGCTAGTAGTATACTAGGATGAATCGCACGAGTGTTTTATAACAACCTTCTCTTCAAACTGACTGCATTTTCGCAGTATCCTAGCAATGAATCGAAGTACACCACCTGCTTTATGTACGGTCGAGCCTATTAGATCACCCCGTCTAAGGCGCTGCAGTCATGGACTGTGCTGCTGGTCCCGGCGGATGTTCGAGTTCTCCCTTGGGCATGGTTCAAATGGTTCAAATGGCTCTGAGCACTATGGGACTTAACTTCTGAGGTCATCAGTCCCCTAGAACTTAGAACTACTTAAACCTGACTAACCTAAGGACATCACACACATCCATTCCCGAGGCAGGACTCGAACCCGCGACCGCAGCGGTCACGCGGTTCCAGACTGAAGCTCCCAGAACCGCACGGCCACACGTGCCGGCTCCCTTGGGCATGGGTGTGTGTGTTTGTCCTTAGGATAATTTAGGTTAAGTAGTGTGTAAGCTTAGGGACTGATGATCTTAGCAGTTAAGTCCCATAAGATTTCACACACACATTAGATCACTCCATTTAATTTTCCCACAAATTGCTAGCAGGTATTTGTATGGGTCGTTTGACATTCAGTTAAGAATCATTGATATCATACTCATAAGATACTATGTTTTGTGTTTTCTGAAGTACTATTTTTTTTTATCTCAGAACATATAGAGTAAGTTGCCGATTTTTTAATCACTTTTAAATCTTATGAAGTTCTGACAGTATGTTTATGGATTTTTCAGATACTCCTTCATTGTGGGTAACTGCATCGTTTACAGAAAGTCTTGAGGTTACTATTAATATTATCTGAAATAGACAAGTTACTCATATATACAGAAAGGATATGCATACAGTCAACCACGTGTTTGTCAATGCACAAGTTTTTCTCGCTGTGCTGTTAAGATATTTTGAGAATCGTGCGTTAAATCGCACATTTGATTGGAGTGCGCTGGACATAAACTCTCCTGGAATTTTTAAGTCACCCAAATAACGACCAGTTTCATTCTCAATATTGTCATGCTACGGTCGATGAAAGGATTCAGTCATTTGTACCTGAGTCAGTATAAGGTCAGTATAAGGTCTGGAAAGTTTCGTTTCTCTTTGGTACTACGCTGTTCATATACACATCATAAGACCACTTTGCTTCTGTGCACATTCTGGATCATCGTCTACAACAGATGACAGGTGTGATGGAGCAGCGGGCTCGAATATTAATGCCAATATAAGTTACTAAGAGTTCATCACTGTTTGCCACAGATGTTGACAATTCTACGAATTGGCAGGGACTGTGACCTCATCGTTCGTCAGCAGATATCTGCGCCTATGTTTCTACACATCAGTGGTCGATACCTCCACTCTGAACGTTTAGGCAAAACAGGAGAAGGTAAGGAAGTTTAGTAGCTACAATTTCTCACAGAAATCATGCTCGTTAGTACAGGAGACTAGTTTTGTTAGAGGAGGTGGGAGAAGGCAATGACTGTATCTTTATTGTAGGAATAATCTCAGTTTTTGCTTGAACGGCTTCTGTCAACAATGAAGTCTTAAGGAACGGGCGATAGCTTAGATTGGAAAATAATTGAACAGGAAATTACCTGGGACCTTTTCAATTGAACCATCCCGACATGCACCTTATAATTTGAAGGTAGTCCACAAGAAAGGACAGATAAGGATTGGAAAACACTTCCTCCGAATGCTATTCCATTACAACGTCACGTCGCTCAAGGGAAAAGGTAGCGGTGGAGGCATCTGTGGACCTCGTTCTTGTAAAATACGAGTCCCATACGACAGATTGCGTTCGGCGCCTGGGGCAGAGATTTCGAGTCACGGCACTGGATGAAGTCTTAAGGAACGGGCGATAGCTTAGATGGGAAAATAATTGAGCAGGAAATTACCTGGGACCTTTTCAATTGAACCATCCCGACATGCACCTTATAATTTGAAGGTAGTCCACAAGAAAGGACAGATAAGGATTGGAAAACACTTCCTCCGAATGCTATTCCATTACAACGTCACGTCGCTCAAGGGAAAAGGTAGCGGTGGAGGCATCTGTGGACCTCGTTCTTGTAAAATACGAGTCCCATACGACAGATTGCGTTCGGCGCCTGGGGCAGAGATTTCGAGTCACGGCACTGGATGAAAATTTCAGACCCATAGTTTGCCATCAAAAAGAGTAGTGGTTGTGACGTAATGATCCAGATCACTAAACTATATACAAATACCAAGGGTTAATATCTAAATATCTCAGTTCGTTGAGTAACAGAGAGCAGTACTGTTAATGGTAGCCCTTTCCGGATAGCACATTAAGGTTAACGGCACTCTGATGTTAGTCGAGAGCTTTAGGGTTTGCGTTGACACTGGTTTTTAGAATCACAAACACAACAGTACTCTGGATGCACTGATCACAGACATTCACACGTAATGTTTTACTCTACACTATGGGAAAATTACGTTGCAGAACAAAGTTCCCCAATGAAAACCAATGAAGGAAAACTTTCCGACTTATACGACTGAATTCTTAAGGGATATCCTCTAAAAAGTGTCATGCGACATTGATAAATTTCCCTTGGACACAGTGTCATCTCGCTACACAGCTTACAACACGTCGTCCTTAGGTATTTCGTTGACTGTCGTATCGACGTATGGACGCGTGTTGTATAAAGTCAAGTAGCAGCTGAACTATGAATGTTATACACAAGTTATAAATGAAAGAGCGTGAGTATAAGAGTATAACATCACAGATACATAGCTTCATAGATAGATATCTCTGATCCAACATTAATATGTGGTTGCCAGAAGAAATAAGTAATGAGGAGCTCTTCAGGAAAAAAAAAGAGTTACATGTAGAAGACCAGGTTCGTGAAAGAAAGTGATATTTGAGGCTCACACTGAGAAAACCAGATGGAGCAGTAGACAAGGCACTGGAATGGAATCACCAGGGAACAAGAGAGGCAAGGCTAGAGATACATGGAAGAAGACGGTGTAACGGAAAGCAAGGAAACATGGGGTGATTTGAGGAAAATGGCCGAAGGCAGAGATGAATGACGTATTCTCCTGGATGCCCTATGCCCTCATAGGGGCCAAAGAAATTAAGTCAAGGAAGTAAGTCAAGAAGTTAGATGTGGTAACCCCAGGCTGAGGCGAAAACAAACTGTCAAACAATACTACAACATGCATAAAATATCTCTGTGACATGATTTCATGGAAGAAATAAGACCATACTACAGGTTGGACGCCTTCACAAAACTGCAGTTCGTCTTTTTTAAATTATTTTATCAGGGGTGATACAGTCACAGTGAAATGACCTTCCAATGCCAAGATGTGTAAGATAAAGACTCGCTGTAGTGTCTAAGTTGTCGATAAATTACAGTTCAGGTACTGTGAAGTGAACGCCTCCCATCAGGAAATCGATGCTCATAGGTAAAACATGAGTATGTTCCCCGTACCTCATCGCAACGCACAATCATGTTAGCGAGCACAGTACTCGATACTGGATCTAGAAAATCAAATGTAAACAACAAGGCGACTTGGTAAAGCACAATGAAGATTTCCCACTGATGTAAAAGCCATCCGTCATCTTAGAAAACTCCTGCTGCTACCATGAACAAAGACTACTATCAAATTGTGTGGAACAATTGCAGCTCTTTAACTAGTTAGTTAGTTAGTCAGTTGGTATATATATATATATATATATATATATATTACAATACAGACTTAAAGATTAATATTTCTACTATTTACCCCATTCCCTTAAATGGCACAAAATGCATATACTGCATTTATAGATTTATTTATTCCTATTCTTACTAATTTCTATATCCTCAAAATTGGCAACTATTCTGATTGCAAAAGTTGCTGAACCTAGTCGCTTCAGAAGATCCAAAATATGAATTTTCCAATTAAGTTTCTCATCTATGTGTACACCAAAAAAATTAGTATGCTCTACCCTGTCAACTAACTTCTGTTGATGTGTTATATTTATTGAAGGAACTGTACTTTTTACAGCAGAAAATTGGATGTACTGTGTTTCTTCAAAGTTTAGAGCAAACCCATTTGCAGAAAACCAATTAATGACTTTTCCAAAGACCTTATTTGTATGATTTTCAATTGTAGTTTCTTTTACTGGATTAATAATGATGCTTGTATCATCAGCAAACAGTGTCAGTTCAGGGAGGTCGTTCACATATATCAAGAACAAAAGGGGACGCATGATTGAACCCTGTGGAACACCTAATGTAATTTCACCCCAGTTAGATGAAGTGGCAAACTTATGTAAATCACTTGACCCATGTAAGGAAATATTTTGCTTCCTGTCCTGTAGGTAAGACTTAAACCACTCATATGCTATTCCATTTATACCATAGAACTGTGATTTCTGTAACATAATGTCATGGTTCACACAATCAAATGCTTTGGACAATTCACAGAAAATTGCTATTGGTGACTTTTACTATTTAAAGACACTATTACGTAGACAGTGAAACTGTATATTGCTGTTTCAGTAGAACAACATTTCTGAGATCTCGAAGATTTTTGAAAATGCTGTAAGCAAGGACACTGGCCGATAACTATTGACATCTGTGGTGTCCCCCTTTTTGTAGAGCGGTCTGACAATGGCATATTTAACATGTTTGCGAAAATAACTTGAGTTAATGATGCATTACATATGTGACGCAGAACGTCAGCTGTAATTGCTCCACATTGTTTTAATACCGTATTAGAGATATCATCTACTCCCACAGAACATTTTTTTTCAAAGATTTAATAAGTTTACTTATTTCACAAGAGGTTGTTAGGTGAAACTTTATCTGACAAAATTTTATCAAAACAGACTCTTCCATGTACTGCCTGTCTTTTTCTTTTGAACTGTTCTCACCAATTTTTTCTCCTACACTTAAGAAATAGTTGTTAAATACATTAGCTACTTGTGTACTGCTGGTTAGGGTAGTCTCGTTCTCCTTAATAGTAATAGTACCTAACCCAGAGGTTACTTTTCCTGTCTCCCTTCTAACAACATTCCATATCGATTTAGTTTTATTGCCAGAGTTGTTAATTTCTTCTCTAACATAAATATTTCTAGATTTCCTTACAACTTTTCTCAGTACGTTACAATAATTTTTATATAGTAGAACTACTTCTGGATCTTTACTAGTTCTTGCTGTCTCAAAGTTTTTCTTTCTTTCTGAAGACACTTTAATATCTGTAGTAATCCAAGGTATCTTTGAAAAGTGTGTGGTGTTACATTTAGTAATTTTCTTTGAGATACAATGTTCGAAAAGGGATATAAATTTATCAAGAAATATGCTTCAATTATCATTAGCATTTGGCTCATTATATACATCTCCCCAATTAACATTTCTTAAGCTTTCTTTGAAGTGCTCTATAGATACCGGGTTGAGCGACCTTACACTTTTACTTAATCCTTTCCGAACTGTACACCCTGTTAGGTTTTGTAAGTTAATTAGTTGTGCATCATGGTCTGACAATCTATTTACAACAGGGAAAGCATGTGTTTGTTTTACATCCTCATTCTGTACAAATACGTTATCTATTAGCGTGCTACTGTCTTGAGCTATACGTGTAGGGAAATTGATCACTGATTGTAAGTTATATGTTGTTAATAACACTTCTAGTTCATTTTTCCTCTCATAATTATTTAGAAAGTTTACATTGAAATCACCACAGATTAATAACTTCTTCTTTTTGACTGATAGGCAGCATCATAAGGAGTCAAACTTTTTTATGAATAGCTCCTAGTCTCCTAATGGGGACCTGTACACTGTTGCTATTATCAATACTACATTACCTATCTGAAGTTCACATGCACAAACCTCAAAGTGCTGATCAACACAAAATTTGCTTACTTCTACAGTTACAACACAATGTACATATCTACTATAATAAGCGTTCCGTCCAAGGGATGATTACAACACCACAAACTATTACATCGTGTGACCAAATCTGCAGAAACCTTAGTGATTTTTATGTTGGGCTGTGTTTTAAACATTGGTTATTAATCACTATTTGAAAACTCTTATGCCACTGGGACCTATGAGATATCAAATGACCGATCATCTAAAGCACTGAAACATATCTATGCGTTATTCAAGTTGGCGAAGCGGTTTCTCAGCAAGACTGTTAATTAATATCGCACGAAACAGTAACTAAACTATAGCCTAATACGAGCCAGTCCCACACGTAGGTGCTAATCAGCACGTGTTATCATAATTATCCTTCACCATCCTGCTTTTAACAGTAGGAATCATGTTTCGTGGTTTACAAGCACATTACATTTCAAATACGGTGTACGCGACAATAAACAACAAAGCGCCGCTGAAATTGCTGTGTAAAACCTGACCTAATGCGAGCATTACTTTTGTAAATATAATGATGTTCTACCATCGTTTTAGAATAACAGTTGATAAGTATTTTCACACTGTTCCGTAATTGCTGTGAGTAGTCAAATAAACTCTCACTAACACCGTACTCTTTTATTAAATAAAACAGTTCCTCAAGTACAAAAAATGTCGCCTGAAACAGAGCAGAACTGCCCCTAGCTCTGCTGAGCCCTCCCTACACCCACTATCAGCCGTCACATCGCCCTATCACTAGCCTAGTACTACTAAAGTATCTTTACCACTAGGTTCTTGCTTATTAGCTATTGGGAAGATTTATAAGAAGGCCGTGTCTTGTACTGTCGCATTATGTTAATTTTCATTCATACTTTTATTGTTTGGATGATTTGTCGATGGACAGTAATATATTTTTACCTTACTCAAATATGTTTAATATGTTTATCATTCCGTAAGTAGTACCAAGCACAACAGCGTAGTAATAAGCGTCGTTTGACACACAGATTTCATACCTAGTGTTGTCGGTTTAAGTAATAAGTCAAGTTCTAAATTAAACTGAGCTCAACCATCGAGGTCACAAGCTGGGTCAGGCTGTAACTATTTAAGCGGTGCACTTTGGCGCAGGGGCAGTGAGGCGTGTTCAGTCGGATGCTGCATCTGCCCCGATCGGTACGTTGTGTGCAGTTTGCGCGGCGGGACTGGACAATCATTTGGTGGGTTTTCTTCCAGTTGTAAATAAAGTGACGGGCGTTTGCTTTCAGTAACATTCGGCAGGCAAGCTTGTCGTGATACATGCGTTTGTTCCCAATTTTTAGATCGGTCGCGTGATGAAGGATAATTGCAAAATAAAAGACACTGATTTTGAATTTGATTTATTTTGGGTTCCCATATTCGGTGACAGATTTTTATAAAATCGTGATGGGTTGAACTCTGGACTGTCTCACCTAAGATGAGCCTGATAACAGTTGAAGAATAAATAGACTTCTATTGACGATTTAATTCTCCTATGTAGGGTAGAGTTATATACCTGCACCTTAGAGTCTTCATTAATTAGTTTGGTGCAATTTGAACTGATGATATTTATTGCGTATTTGTACTGCCCTGTACGTAGTAGTTGCAATACTCACAAGGGAAACTCCCCATTGCACCCCCCTCAGATTTAGTGGTAGGATGGCCCAGTGGATAGCCCGTCAATAACTCAACACAGATCAAGCATGAAAACAGGAAGATAGTGTACTAAACAGTAAAAAAAAGCAAAACAGGAAGTGAACGGTCCACCAACAAGACGAGCAATAACGAGCAGCGTCTAATACATGAATGGCGTCGTGGATAAGTGGTCATGGTGTTGGACTTCCTCGTGAGCGCGCCGTGTTCGAAACTCTACAACTATATCTACATCTACATCTACATTTATACTCCGCAAGCCACCCAACGGTGTGTGACGGAGGGCACTTTATGTGCCACTGTCATTAACTCCCTTTTCTGTTCCAGTCGCGTATGGGTCGCGGGAAGAACGACTGCCGGAAAGCCTCCGTGCGCGCTCGAATCTCTCTAATTTTACATTCGTGATCTCCTCAGGAGGTACACGTAGGGGGAAGCAATATATTCGATACCTCATCCAGAAACGCACCCTCTCGAAACCTGGACAGCAAGCTACACAGCGATGCAGAGCGCCTCTCTTGCAGAGTCTGCCACTTGAGTTTGTTACACATCTCCGTAACGCTATCACGCTTACCAAATAACCCTGTGACGAAACGCGCCGCTCTTCTTTGGACCTTCTCTATCTCCTCCGTCAACCCGATCTGATACGGATCCCACACTCATGAGCAATACTCAAGTATAGGTCGAACGAGTGTTTTGTAAGCCACCTCCTTTGTTGATGGACTACATTTTCTGAGGACTCTCCCAATGAATGTCAACCTGGTATCCGCCTTACCAACAATTAATTTTATATGATCATTCCACTTCACATCGTTCCGCACGCATACTCCCAGATATTTTGCAGAAGTAACTGTTACCAGTGTTTGTTCCGCTATCATATAATCATACAATAAAGGATCCTCCTTTCTATGTATTCGCAATACATTACATTTGTCTATGTCAAGGGTCAGTTGCCACTCCCTGCACCAAATGCCTATCCGCTGCAGATCTTCCTGCATTTCGCTACAATTTTCTAATGCTGCAACTTCTCTGTATACTACAGCATCATCCGCGAAAAGCCGCATGGAACTTGAGACATTGTCTATTAGGTCATTTATATATATTGTGAAAAGCAATGGTCCCATAACACTCCTCTGTGGCACGCCAGAGGTTACTTTAACGTCTGTAGACGTCTCTCCATTGAGAACAACATGCTGTGTTCTGTTTGCTTAAAACTCTTCAATCCAGCCACACAGCTGGTCTGATATTCCGTAGGCTCTTACTTTGTTTATCAGGCGACAGTGCGGAACTGCATCGAACGCCTTTCGGAAGTCAAGGAAAATAGCATCTACCTGGGAGCCTGTATCTAATATTTTCTGGGTCTCATGAACAAATAAGGCGAGTTGGGTCCCACACGATCGCTGTTTCCGGAATCCATGTTGATTCCTACAGAGTAGATTCTGGATTTACAGAAACGACATTATACGCGAGCAAAAAACATGTTCTAAAATTCTACAGCAGATCGACGTCAGAGATTTATGTCTATAGTTTTGCGCATCTGCTCGACGACCCTTCTTGAAGACTGGGACTACCTGTGCTCTTTTCCAATCATTTGGAACCTTCCGTTTCTCTAGAGACTTGCGGTACACGGCTGTTAGAAGGGGGGCAAGTTCTTTCGCGTACTCTGTGTAGAATCGAATTGGTATCCTGTCAGGTCCAGTGGACTTTCCTCTGTTGAGTGATTCCAGGTGCTTTTCTATTCCTTGGACACTTATTTCGATGTCAGCCATTTTTTCGTTTGTGCGAGGATTTAGAGAAGGAACTGCAGTGCGGTCTTCCTCTGTGAGACAGCTTTGCAAAAAGGTGTTTAGTATTTCAGCTTTACGCGTGTCATCCTCTGTTTCAATGCCATCATCATCCCGGAATGTCTGGATATGCTGTTTCGATCCACTTACTGATTTAACGTAAGACCAGAACTTCCTAGGATTTTCTGTCAAGTCGGTACATAGAATTGTACTTTCGAATTCACTGAACGCTTCACGCATAGCCCTCCTTACGCTAACTTTGACATCGTTTAGCTTCTGTTTGTCTGAGAGGTTTTGGCTGCGTTTAAACTTGGAGTGAAGCTCTCTTTGCTTTCGCAGTAGTTTCCTAACTTTGTTGTTGAACCACGGTGGGTTTTTCCCGTCCCTCACAGCTTTACTCGGCATGTACCTGTCTAAAACGCATTTTACGATTGACTTGAACTTTTTCCACAAACACTCAACATTGTCAGTGTCGGAACATAAATTTTCATTTTGATCTGTTAGGTAGTCTGTAATCTGCCTTCTATTACTCTTGCTAAACAGATAAACCTTCCTCCCTTTTTTTATATTCCTATTTACTTCCATATTGAGGGATGCTGCAACGGCCTTATGATCACTGATTCCCTGTTCTGCGCTTACAGAGTCGAAAAGTTCAGGTCTGTTTGTTATCAGTAGGTCCGAGATGTTATCTCCACGAGTCGGTTCTCTGTTTAATTGCTCGAGGTAATTTTCGGATAGTGCACTCAGTATAATGTCACTCGATGCTCTGTCTCTACCACCCGTCCTAAACATTTGAGTGTCCGAGTCTATATCTGGTAAATTGAAATCTCCACCTAAGACTATAACATGCTGAGAAAATTTATGTGAAATGTGTTCCAGATTTTCTCTCAGTCGTTCTGCCACTAATGCTGCTGAGTCGGGAGGTCGGTAAAAGGAGCCAATTATTAACCTAGCTCGGTTGTTGAGTGTAACCTCCGCCCATAATAATTCACAGGAACTATCCACTTCTACTTCACTACAGGATAAACCACTACTAACAGCGACAAACACGTCACCACCGGTTGCATGCAATCTATCCTTCCTGAACACCGTCTGTGCCTTTGTAAAAATTTCGGCATAATTTATCTCTGGTTTCAGCCAGCTTTCCGTACCTATAACGATTTCAGCTTCGGTGCTTTCTATCAGCGCTTGAAGTTCCGGTACTTTACCAATGCAGCTTCGACAGTTTACAATTACAATACCGATTGCTGTTTAGTCCCCGCATGTCCTGACTTTGCCGAGCACACTTTGAGGCTGTTGCCCTTTCTGTACTTGCCCGAGGCCATCTAACCTAAAAAACCGTGTCTTATTGATATTTTTTTCTCTCAACATTATGAACTGTTCGTCCGGTCATTGAAATTTTTGTTCTCATTCTGTACTCTTGGCAGCTGTCATACTATGCAGTGATTTTACAGTTGAACATGAGCCATGTGGTAAGAACGCGTTACCGTCGCAATTCATTGTGATGAATAGCGAGGGCAGGCGAGATACCACATAGACGTCCCACAGAAATGAAACAAATAATAAACGGATGTGAACTATGTTAAAACAAAGGAATTAAAGAGTCAAGACTTCCGAAACGTTAACAACATACACTCCTGGAAATGGAAAAAAGAACACATTGACACCGGTGTGTCAGACCCACCATACTTGCTCCGGACACTGCGTGAGGGCTGTACAAGCAATGATCACACGCACGGCACAGCGGACACACCAGGAACCGCGGTGTTGGCCGTCGAATGGCGCTAGCTGCGCAGCATTTGTGCACCGCCGCCGTCAGTGTCAGCCAGTTTGCCGTGGCATACGGAGCTCCATCGCAGTCTTTAACACTGGTAGCATGCCGCGACAGCGTGGACGTGAACCGTATGTGCAGTTGACGGACTTTGAGCGAGGGCGTATAGTGGGCATGCGGGAGGCCGGGTGGACGTACCGCCGAATTGCTCAACACGTGGGGCGTGAGGTCTCCACAGTACATCGATGTTGTCGCCAGTGGTCGGCGGAAGGTGCACGTGCCCGTCGACCTGGGACCGCACCGCAGCGACGCACGGATGCACGCCAAGACCGTAGGATCCTACGCAGTGCCGTAGGGGACCGCACCGCCACTTTCCAGCAAATTAGGGACACTGTTGCTCCTGGGGTATCGGCGAGGACCATTCGCAACCGTCTCCATGAAGCTGGGCTACGCTCCCGCACACCGTTAGGCCGTCTTCCGCTCACGCCCCAACATCGTGCAGCCCGCCTCCAGTGGCGTCACGACAGGCGTGAATGGAGGGACGAATGGAGACGTGTCGTCTTCAGCGATGAGAGTCGCTTCTGCCTTGGTGCCAATGATGGTCGTATGCGTGTTTGGCGCCGTGCAGGTGACCGCCACAATCAGGACTGCATACGACCGAGGCACACAGGGCCAACACCCGGCATCATGGTGTGGGGAGCGATCTCCTACACTGGCCGTACACCACTGGTGATCGTCGAGGGGACACTGAATAGTGCACGGTACATCCAAACCGTCATCGAACCCATCGTTCTACCATTCCTAGACCGGCAAGGGAACTTGCTGTTCCAACAGGACAATGCACGTCCGCATGTATCCCGTGCCACCCAACGTGCTCTAGATGGTGTAAGTCAACTACCCTGGCCAGCAAGATCTCCGGATCTGTCCCCCATTGAGCATGTTTGGGACTGGATGAAGCGTCGTCTCACGCGGTCTGCACGTCCAGCACGAACGCTGGTCCAACTGAGGCGCCAGGTGGAAATGGCATGGCAAGCCGTTCCACAGGACTACATCCAGCATCTCTACGATCGTCTCCATGGGAGAATAGCAGCCTGCATTGCTGCGAAAGGTGGATATACACTGTACTAGTGCCGACATTGTGCATGCTCTGTTGCCTGTGTCTATGTGCCTGTGGTTCTGTCAGTGTGATCATGTGATGTATCTGACCCCAGGAATGTGTCAATAAAGTTTCCCCTTCCTGGGACAATGAATTCACGGTGTTCTTATTTCAATTTCCAGGAGTGTATTTTTTGACAGAGCACGCAGAAACCGTGCATTTGTGAAACTGTTGCGTTCATTTCTTGCAGCTTATGTGACGAACTATTATGTTTACATCATTTCCTTTGGAGTGATGATATTCATATGAGCACCTATATCGGACAGTGAGGCATGTCTCCCTCACTTAACACTAGAACAAATTAGGTGCGTGGTTAAGAGATTCCGATCATATGACACCAGACGTGTTTTTCCAGTGGAGGAGTCGGTTGACTTGTCGCCTTGTCAACACACGTTTGCGGTTATCATTCGAAAGTGACTTCCTTTCGGCTGCTAATTGAGCAGCCGTGCAGAATCAACTGTCATTATAGGTCAAAAATAGTGCAAATGGCTCTGAGCACTATGGGACTTAACATCTGAGGTCAACAGTCCCCTAGAACTCAGAACTATTTAAAGCTAACTAACCTAAGGACATCACACAGATCCATGCCCGAGGCAGGATTCGAACCTGCGACCATAGCGGTCGTGCGGTTCCAGACTGTAGCGCCTAGAACCGCTCGGCCACTCCGGCCGGCCCATTATAGGTCCCCACCTTACACTTCATTCTTGCAAACGGGCGTTACACCACGACACAGATACAAATTTGACAACAGCGAACAGCGATAAAAACTAATTGGCACGAGACAGATTTGAACACGGCTCGCCCGCGTGAGGATTCCACACCGTAACCACAACTCCATTTCTGTGCCCAACCTCTGTGTATTGCACTTCTTGATCTTGAAGCCTCAAACGCTATGCGATTCATACACAGGGATTGTAAAAATATGAAAACAGCGAGGTATTACGTGCTTGGACATAAATGCAGATGCAAGCTAAGCCTGCAGGTCGCACTTATGCATTTGACCACGATCGGCATTTGTGCATTGTCCTCAATGCCTTGTAATTGTCAGTCGTGATAAGTGGAGCATTCATTATGTCGGAGTTCTGTGCATTCGAACGGGTGCTAAATTATTGGTGTTCGAGTGGCCGGTGCTTCTGTAACCAAGGCTGTTTCAAACGGCGCCAGTATCGAAGATTTATACTGCGTACAAAAATGGTTCAAATGGCTCTGAGAACTATGCGACTTAACTTCTGAGGTCATCAGTCGCCTAGAACTTAGAACTAATTAAACCTAACTAACCTAAGGACAACACACACATCCATGCCCGAGGCAGGATTCGAACCTGCGACCGTAGCGGTCACGCGGTTCCAGACTGAAGCGCCTTTAACCGCACGGCCACACCGGCCGGCATACTGCGTACAGGGTAATAAGAAAAACATCATGCTCTAAGTCACAAAGCATACGAAAGTGTGTGTTCAGCGATCGTGACAGACGGTCATTTAACGGGATTGCGAGGAAAAATAGGAGGACGACAGAGCAAAAGTCACTGCAGAACTGAATGCTGCACTCGAACCCTGTCAGAACTAAAACAGGACGAAGGGAAAGTCATAAGCAGGGAAATACAAGGCGTGCAGGAATTCCAAAACCAGTCATCGGTGATGCTGTGGCATCGCGCGCTATCGATACGACGCCGCGCCAGTTCACTCCAGAAGTTGGCAGTAAGCCATGTGACTGCACCGCCAATCTGCGGCCGGCTCCCAGGCGCATCTTCCCCAGCACACGCGGCCGCCGCCGCCATGGAGCCGACTTCAAAGGTCTCCGCACCGATCTTCAGACTTTGAATGCGGAATGGTAGTTGGACCTACGTTCCATTTCAGAAATCGTTTGGAAATTCAATATTCCGAGATCCACAGTGTCAAGATTGTGCCGAAAATACCAAATTTCAGGCATTATCTTTCACCACGGACAACGCGGTGGCCGACGGCCTTCACCTAACGACCAAGAGCAGCGTAGAGTTGTCTGTGCTAACAAACAAGCGATACTGCGCTATATAATCGCAGAAATCATTGTGGAACGTACGACGAACATATCGTTAGGACAGTGCGGCGGAATTTGGCACTAATTGGCTATGGCAGCAGACGACCGACTTGAGTGCCTTTGCTAAGGGTAAGAAATCGCTTGAAGCGCCTCTCGTGGGCTCGTGATCATATCGGTTGGACCATAGACGACTGGGAAACCATGGCCTGGTCAGATGAATCCAGATTTCGGTTGGTGAGAGCTAATGGTGGGATTCAAGTGTGACGCAAGCCACACGAAGCCATATCAACAAGGCAGTGTACTATCTAGGGGTGACTCCTTAATGGTGTGGGCTATGTTTCCATGGAATCGAGTGGGTGCTCTAGTCCAGCTGAACCGATCATTGACTGTAAACCGTTATCTCCTGCTACTTTGAGACCACTTGCAGCCATTCATGGACTTAATGTTCTGAAACAATGATAGAATTTTTATGGACGGCAATGCGCTATGTCATCGGGGCACAATTGCTCGCTATTGGTTTGAAGAACATTCTTGACAATTCGAGTGAATTATTAAGCCACCCAGATCGCCCAACATGAACGCCGTCGAATATTTATGGTACATAATCGAAAGACCAGTTCGTGCACAAAATACTGCACCGGCAACACTTTCGCAGTTTTGGACGACTATAGTTGCAGAACGGCTCAACATTTTTGCAGGGAACATTCAACGATTTGTTGAGACCATGCTGTCACCTCCGTGTATAAACGATCTCCAAAGAATCCGTAAGCAGTTATAATTTTAATAATTATTTTAACGTTTAAGTCATTTCTTCCAATTTATTGCGAAAGGAAATAAATTCCGGTAACATTACTTGTAATTATTTTGAAGTTATTGCAATCAGCGTCTGTAGTCAAGCGGGAGGAATTCAATAGACATTTCGTCGTGAATGTAACCACCACTACCTTCACACGTTGACAGTTTCGTTAAAGGACATATTGGCCGTTGGCTGTAGAGAGTGTTTATTTCACAACTGCAATTTCTGCCTTAAAATCATTATCAAGTGGTACTGCAAAACGCAAATCGCAGTCAAGCGATTTTCTTACACACTGAGATTTTCTTAGACACAAACAGTGCGTGAGAACATCAGCACTCTGCTATTTGTATTTAAGATGTTAACATTGGCTATAGTTCACGTAATTTATATCAATTCACGACGTACAGAGCTTCGCGCTCATTCAGTGCTGCTGTATACTTACAGTGGAAAGTTCCGTTATGGCGATGACATATACACATCCGAAGATCTTCAAGTTTGACGTGTGCTGATGCAAAATTTTTGCAGTATCACTTTATAATGGCTTTAAGGCCCAAATTGTAGTTTTGAAACATATAATCTCTACAGTCAACGACAAATACGACGTCCTTCAAAAAATTCTACGTGACTGAAATCCCCAACTATGAGAAGTTAATCATGCTGACACTTTTTCGCTACATACAGAAAAACACAAACATGTAAAAATGCATTACTCAGCCATGTCACAGCAAGGCTTCAATAGCTGTTCCATAATAGGGGTAATGCATCCCGCTCGCCAACACTTCACCGCTGAGGCTTCCTTGTTTGCCGGGCGTTCATGTGAGATGTAATACAGCCTTAAAAATGGTTCAAATGGCTCTAAGCACTATTGGACTTAACATCTGAGTTCATCAGTCTCCTAGACTTAAAACTACCTAAACCTAACTAACCTAAGGGCATCACACACATCCATTCCCGAGGCAGGATTCGTATCTGCGACCATAGCAGAAGCGCTGTTCCGGACTGAAGCGCCTAGAACCGCTCGGCCACAACGGCCAGCTAATACAGCCCTAAAACGTCTGCCACCATCTCTCAGCGGCGAACGACACATGAATCTTTTGTCCGACGATTCGCATTCTTATGTTGGCCTATAATAAACTTATTTGTATCTTATTCGCACTCTCCAGTTGCTACACTCCAATTGTACCATAAAAGCTTGAGGAACACTCCATGGAGATGGGGTTCTTTTGGCACCACAGGCTACACGACCTCAGTCTCTTTCAGGACAGAGGCACCATCAATATAGACGGTTCTTGGACTCATCCAAGTGACCTGCAAGAGCCGTGTAACACTCACGAAACGGAATGGCTGATCAACGCTTTCTATGTCTGAATGATCGCATGCCATGACGTATCGCCTCCATTACAGCGAAAAGACGCCCTGCACACCACAAGGCAAAGGTTCATATTTGAATTGCTCATGAGTAAGGGTTGGGGGGGGGGGGTTCTTTTGGCGGAGGAGACCAGACAGCGAGGTCATCGGTCTCACTGGATTAGGGAAGGAAGTCGGCCGTGCCCTTTGAAAGGAACCATCCCAGCATTTGACTGCAGCGATTTAGGGAAATCACGGAAAACCTAAATCAGGATGGCCGGACGTGGAACTGAAACGTCGTCCTCCCGAATGCGAGTCCAGTGTGCTAACCACTGCGCCACCTCGCTCGGTGCTCATGAGTAAACCTTCAAATATAAAGAGGGACAAATAAAACTGCACCGGAAAAAGTTTTACAAGTCTGACGCAGACTGACCCTAGTTCATGAATGGGAGAATAGCATATCACAGAAAATGCTAGAAATCGTGATTTCAA
Source organism: Schistocerca cancellata (assembly GCF_023864275.1). Taxonomy (NCBI): domain Eukaryota; kingdom Metazoa; phylum Arthropoda; class Insecta; order Orthoptera; family Acrididae; genus Schistocerca; species Schistocerca cancellata. Next base: position 781,889,436 of record NC_064629.1, read on the forward strand.
TTCACCAGTCAATTTCTATCAAATGTCTGCAAATGTACATCTCTCGTATGCTCTGGCGCGAGTACTTCGCTGTAATTACGTTGAGTGAGTGAGAGGAGCAGACGTGTTTAGTGACCTGTTGGATTGAACGCAGAATGGTGCTCACGACAAAACAGAGTGTGTGAACTCACATGAGAGTAGCGTAGCAAGCTGTAACTAAGGAACACATCGACTGATTTTATTTTTTTAATACGATATCGTAATGAATATAAGACTTTATTTAAGCTCTTAGTGAATTAAAAAATCGTAGATTGTGAGAGCGATTTGGTTGTACTGTTTTGGCAGGATAACCAAGTATTTGTATCGCCGTTAGCCTTTTGTGCACCAACTTTATTCTTCCTAGTGGATTATTGAGAAACACCTTTAGAGGAAAAGGGATATTCGCATGTCATTCCTAGACCAGGAAAAGGTCTGCGACCGTGTCTCACATCAACTTATTTGTCAAACATTATGATCTCACAATGTTCCTGAAGCCTACATCTGATGGGTTCAACTACTATATCGAAATGTTTACAGCTATGTCGGACGTGCAGTTGGGACATCACCCCCTTACACTATCAGTGTCGGAGTACATCAAGGTTCAGGACTGTCACCTCTATTGTTTAGCCCCTGTATGGACACCGTTACATACGACCTGCAGCCACCACACCACTGGTCACTCCTATATGCTGAATATGTTTTACTGATAAGTGAATGGAATCAACGAATTGACAGATTTGTCCTCCGACTGAATATTAAGAAGACAGAATACATGGTGTGTGGTATTCAAACCGATGGGACCGTCAAAGCCGGCGAAGACTTGAAGAAAGTGGAGCAATTCAAATATCTTGGCCCACTCATGTGCAGTGATGGTGAAAGTCTACCGGATGTCCGTGCCCGTGTTAACACAGCCTGGATGAAATGGCGCCAACTGATCGGCGTCCTGTGTGATCACAGTACGCCTTTACTCCTTAACTCAAAGTATTATAGGACTGTAGTAAGCCCAGTCGCACATTATGGGTCGGTGTGTTGGCCAACGACAACAAAGCATGAACAGATGCTCCACATGATGGATATGCGAATGCTCCGATGATCCCTTGGGCTTACCCGATTTGGCCATGCAACAAACGTCGACGTTCGACGGCGACTTGGAGTTGCACCCATCTCAGATAAATTACGGGAAAACAGGTTAATATGGTGCGGACACGTCATGCGCAGTAAAGCAGACTTGGTGGCAAGAACAGCTGGACATAAATGGCCGACGACCTCGTTGCAGACTCAAGACACGATGGTTGGCTTCAAATGGTTCAAATGGCTCTGAGCACTATGGGACTCAACTGCTGAGGTCATTAGTCCCCTAGAACTTAGAACTAGTTAAACCTAACTAACCTAAGGACATCACAAACATCCATGCCCGAGGCAGGATTCGAACCTGCGACCGTAGCGGTCTTGCGGTTCCAGACTGCAGCGCCTTTAACCGCACGGCCACTTCGGCCGGCCACGATGGTTGGACTGTATCAAGAAGGATATGGAATTCATCAATGCTACCTATGAAGATGCCCTTGACAGACCCAAATGGAGAGAGATGTGTCAACAAGCGAACTCTACTAGTGTGGGATAAACGTTAAGAAGAAGAACGTTGTAGCTGGTTTGCTCAACAAACTAGCATCAGTTTATAAAACAACAGTAACTGATGAATAACAGCTTTCAACATTTTCAGCTAGGTGAAATATCTTGGCAAACCTTAACATTTTACTTTTCACATGGAAAAGAAGGGTAAATTTATGTAGATGATTGTTAAATTTGTAATGCTCGGCGTTAGCAATTCATATCCAAACAAGCGATACACACTCGTGTTTACAATTGCGTCTGAAAACAGTTTTTTACACAGAACGGCTTGTTAACCTATAGCTCACGTGAAATTACCTTTCACGTCACATATATTTGTGACTCATTCGACAGAATCCTATTTTGCATATGAGAACAATATTAGGTATTTTAAAACATGAAGTGCCATGGTATAGATCTGAATAGCCTTTATAGAGTAATCTATGTTACGTATGAGTTTATCACCTCTAAACAGGTAGTGGGAAGAAATAGAGTAGTTTACCCTTCTAATACGAAACAACGCGATTAAAGCTATGATTATTTCCCACAAAATCCGTTTGAACCGAGGAAGTTGGAATAACATAACCAGAAATATAGAAATGTAGGATAAAGAAATAAGAGTAATTAACTGAAATTATCAAGTTTCACATATTAGCAACGTCTTCGTAACTCTACGTTTTCTGTTTGACGGAGCTGTTGTGGGACTGAGCCAGAAGCGTACTTGAAACGTGTGTGGTTACGAAAGAGCCACAACCTACAAAATTCTCGCAGTGTCTGCTGCTGTTGAATATTTGATGATCAGAGAAAGGTCTGTAGGGAAATCTTTTCAAATGTGGCATCACCTGGCTCTGGACGATGCTTACACAATGAAAACACTTGAGGTATATTCTACCCGCAACTGTTCTTTCATCGAGCGAGGTGGTGCAGTGGATAACAGACTTGAGTTCGCGTTCGGGAGGAGACGGTGCAAATCCGCGTCCGACCATCCGGATTTAGGTTATCGTGATTTCCCTAAATCACTCCAGGCTAATGCAGGCGTGCCCCTGTAAAATAACACTGCCATCCTTGAAGTGATATCAGCTTTTATTCCGTCTCTGATGACCTCGTTGGCGACTGTTTTCCTTTTTTTCTTTTCATTTCATTTCATGGTTTAAAGTAACTTTGAGTTTCTGTTACACAGCAGGTAGTAACTCACTTGTGCAAATAACATAGAAGGTACCATAAATGGTACTGCCTTATAACCTAAGGTAAACACTACTTGATGTGATTCTGAGAAGAAGCTCCCCACTGTAATAGACAAACGCGTATAGATATTGTTACACTTCACTAAATTAGGTAAATGACGAAAAATATACTGAGACGAGATTCTGATGCCACCTGCACTTACACAGAAGTGGCTAGGGATTCTGTTTCACTGAGAATACCAGTTTATATAATTAGAATCAACGAACTGCAAATTATTTCTAAGAGTTTGGATAACAGTAAATTAATTATTGTTGACCAAGCGATAGTTGACGAAAATTAACACTATGTAAGGGAGAATGGAGTTGTCAGAGATACGGTGACTTGTCGGGGTGATTAAGACACTGCGTTACATTCGGAAGGAGCATATTTCGAATCCTAGACGGGTCGTTTAAAATAGGTTTCCTGTGTTTCCTCGAAATAAAATCATGCTAGCGCCACGGTGGCTATCCCAAAAATTCTGAAATCGGTTTATTGTTCCACTCATGTTCTATTCGAGCTGGTGTTCTGTCTCTAATAATGTCACAGTAGACGAAACGTTAAGTTGGAATGTTTCTTCTCTCCAACGACTAGATAGAAAGGCTTCCACCGTCCAACTGTGCAACGCTAGCAATTAATATCAGACTGCTCAAGCTCTATGGCACCTAACACAGGCGGTAATTGTCATCAGAGGAAGGGAGAGACGAAAAGGGAAATTAGGATTTAACCTATTGTCAACAACGAGATCATTAGAGATGGAGCGTTAGTTCAAATTGGGGAAGGATCAGGAAGGAAATCGACCAATTGATTTTCAAAGGAACCATTGCAGTATTTGCATTCAGCGGTTTAGGGAACTCATAGAAAAACTGCATCTGGGTGACCAGTCAGAGATTTGAATACCTGCTGTCCAGAATGCGTGTCCAGCGTCTTACCGCTTAGCCACTTCGCTCAGTACGAAGAAAGCACATCGTATGTGCTCAGCCGAACAACGTAAATTTTTCGAGCGATTCCATAGGTGCTTAGTACGAAGTATTCTACGTCACACACCGGAAGAGGTAGCGGAGTGTTAATGTCAATGCATGGTCGTTCGAAAGAGTTGTGATCAACTTCACATTGGGAATTGTGACTTGGCGTTTTCGGGATTTTTGTTGGTCAACTAGAGAAAGTCAGGAAGACTTCTCAAACTGTCTGCAAGAAAGTAAGTACAAAATGTCCTGTCTTTACCATATACTGACACTACCAGATTGGCAGGAACCACGAATTAGTACCAACTGCAATCGGAATTTTACGCAGGTTTAGTAATCTAGGGTGAATGTAGAATTTTAATACAAATAATGAAATTAATATTAACCTTTAGTTTATACTTCAAGCGGAAACGAACATCACAGCAGACCACTTATATTAAATATTTTAATCACAATATTCCTCGATTTCGCATTCTGAGTTGCACTTCTGGCAAGTATAATATGGGTAATTTTAGGTCCGTTTAAGGGAACCCATCTTTTGCACTGCATACACTGTACATGACTGGCGTCTTATTAATTGCTACCAATGTTTCAAATACTTGAGGCACACAGAGTTTTACCTTCATCACTAGAACTTCAAGATAAAGGATCAGGCTGCACAAGTTGTTTCAACAAGTAAGACCTACATGCGTGCTACTTTTTTCTCTAGCTTCTCGGTTTTGATTTTCCTGGTTCAAATGGCTCTGAGCACTATGGGACTCAACTGCTGTGGTCATAAGTCCCCTAGAACTTAGAACTACTTAAACCTAACTAACCTAAGGACATCACACACATCCATGCCCGAGGCAGGATTCGAACCTGCGACCGTAGCTGATTTTCCTGCTTACAGTATTGCATGCATTTGAGAGCTAGTGAGAACCGCAGATTTTACTTTCTTGCTTGATTTATTTTCTGCCGCTCTTTGAGATGGAGGCAGAGCGCACATCTCCAGGACAGTGTTATAATGCAACAACGTGTCCTGCCCTCCTGTAACAACAGAACTCACTGCGCACATCACAGCTGAGAGCGTACAGAAACCCAATGTGCCAGAATCCATGGCCGCTGTTTCTACAGAAACACTACATTCGTCACAGCACATAATTTAAATATACGCTGCCTATCTGTAACGATTTCCACCTGCAAGAGACACTGTAAGAAAAAACACCCCGCTTCAATATCCCTAGATCAAAATTTTTTGTGTAGTAAATCCACAAATAGTGACATCGTAGCGGGATATGGGAAGGATGGCGACGAGCAGAGTCCTGTGATGCTATGTTGTCCAGAAAGTGCTGCTAATAGAGGTCTTGATGTGAAACACTTTATGACAACCTACCCTTGTAGCATCTAATACTAACATCCCCTACACTTGGGTTTCAATGAGCTGACAATAGTCATCAGCATGGAAACATCATTTATAGTTTCAGGAGATGGTACCCCGAGCTCATATACAGGGTGGTCCATTGATCGTGACCGGGCCAAATATCTCACGAAATAAGCGTCAAACGAAAAAACTACAAAGAACGAAATAGATGGCGCTATGGTTGAACCGCTAGATGGCGCTGCCATAGGTCAAACGGATATCAACTGCGTTTTTTAAATAGCAACTACCACATTTTATTACATGTTCGTGTAGTACGTAAAGAAATATGAATGTTTTAGTTGGACCACTTCTTTCGCTTTGTGACAGATAGCGCTGTAATAGTCACAAACATATGGCTCACAATTTTAGACGAACAGTTAGTAACAGGTAGGTTTTTTAAATTAAAGTACAGAACGTAGGTACGTTTGAACATTTTATTTCGGTTGTTCCAATGTGATACATGTACCTTTATGAACTTATCATTTCTGAGAACGCATGTTGTTACAGCGTGATTACCTGTAAATACCACGTTAATGCAATAAATGCTCAACATAATGTCCGTCAACCTCAATGCAGTTGGCAATACGTGTAACGACATTCCCCTCAACAGCGAGTAGTTCACCTTCCGTAATTTTCGCACATGCATTGACAATGCGCTGACGCATGTGGTCAGGCGTTGTCGGTGGATCACGATAGCAAATATCCTTCAACTTTCCTCACAGAAAAAAATCCGGGGACATTAGATCAGGTGAACGTGCGGGCCATGGTATGGTGCTTCGACGACCAATCCACCTGTCATGAAATATCCTATTCAATACCGCTTCAACCGCACGCGAACAATGTGCCAGACATCAATCATGTTGGAAGTGCATCGCCATTCTGTCATGCAGTGAAACATCTTGTAACATCGGTAGAACATTACGTAAGAAATCAGCATACATTGCATCATTTAGATTGCCATCAATAAAATGGAGGCCAATTATCCTTCCTCCCATAATGCCACACCATACATTAACCCGCCAAGAGCGCTGATGTTCCACTTGTCGCAGCCATCGTGGATTTTCCGTTGCCCAATAGTGCAAATATGCCGGTTTAAGTTACCGCTGCTGGTGAATGACTCTTCGTCGCTAAATAAAACGCTTGGATAAAAACTGTCATCGTGTCGTAATTTCTCTTCTGCCCAGTGGCTGAACTGTATACGACGTTCAAAGTCGTCGCCATGCAATTCCTGGTGCACAGAAATATGGTACGGGTGCAATCGATGTTGATGTAGCATCCTAAACACTGACGTTTTTGAGATTCCCGATTGTCGCACAATTTGTCTGCTACTGATGTGCAGACTAGGCGCGACAGCAGCTAAAACACCTACCTGGGTATCATCATTTGTTGCATGTCGTGGTTGACGTTTTACATATGGCTGAACACTTCCTGTTTCCTTAAATAACGTAACTATCCGGCGAACGGTCCAGACACTTGGATGATGTTGTCCAGGATACCGAGCAGCATACATATCACACGCCCGTTGGGCATTTTATCACAATAGCCATACATCAATACGATATCGACCTTTTCCGCAATTGGTAAACGGTCCATTTTAGCACGGGTAATGTATCACGAAGCAAATACCGTCCGCACTGGCGGAATGATATGTGATACCACGTACTTGTACGTTTGTGACTATTACAGTGCCATCTATCACAAAGCGAAGAAAGTGGTCCAACTAAAACAGTCATATTTCTTTACGTACTACACGAATATGTAATATAAAATGGGGGTTCCTATTTTAAAAAACGCAGTTGGAATCCGTTTTACCTATGGCAGCGCCATCTAGCGCGCCAACCATAACGCCATCTGGTTTCCCTCTTCAAGCTAGACGAGTTTCGTTCTTTGTAGTTTTTTCGTTTGATGTTTATTTCGTGAGATATTTGGCCCGGTCACTATCAATGGACCACCCTGTATATCGTAATATAAATTTCATCGTCAGTCTATAAAAACTGTGCTCGGTAGTGTACTCATTTATGTTGTAACTGTAATTGGCCTTAACGCAGACAGCTGAAACCGAAGGATTTACCTATATTTTTAATTTCGGAATATACACTATGACAAAGAACTTTGTTTCTTCTCTGTTCTTAATACTAGTTACAATATCTTTTCAAGGATGGTCCCGATTCCTCCCTGGAAGTGTTTATTAACTCCTACATGGGACATTCATACTCTCAGTAAACATTTTATTATTTTTTGATGTAATAGCAACCTTGGATTCTACAGTATAACCGGTATGGTGAAGACACAGCTTTTTCGCAGTTTATATTTAAGAGACACACGTTCTCCCGTATTTATTGAGTGTAACACACTTCGCTCTTTACCATAACATTACGGTGGAAATGGAAAAATTTCAAAGTGTGAAATATGACATTTTTCAGGAGAATGAAAAAATGGCGTTTCTCTGATTGTACATAAATGATTTTTTTCCACAAAATTGGAAAATTGGAAGCTGGAAATTTGTGGTAAGTTCCTATGGGACCAAACTGCTAAGTTCATCGGTCCGTAGGCTTACACACTACTTACTCTAACGTAGACTAACTTACACTAAGGACAACACACACACCCATGCCCGAGGGAGGACTCGAACCTCCGACGGGGGTAACCGCGCGGACCGTGGCAAGGCGCTTTAGAACGCATGGCTACCCCGCGCGGCCCACAAGAGTGAGAACGTATTCTCATATCAAGTAATTACGCTGTTCACCGCACGACCACATTGAATAATGAAACAAATTAGGGAATAAATACTTTATTAAGATCGTTTTAAGTGCCATCCAATGAAACTGACTGATTCTAAGTGCCAATGAGGAAATTTTCACAGGATTATTCTTGCAGACAAGAAAACATGAACCAGCCGCTGTTAAAAAATGTTATTTATTTATGTAAATAGTGCCGTTACCTTTGTCGAATCGACAGGTTCATCTTGAGCCAGCTGTTCATGTTTATATTACGTATGTTGCAATTTACAGTAGTTGTAGGTTGGAACATGTAACAGAGTACCGAGCACACAGCAGTACTGAAAATCCTTTCTTTGAAAATTTAAACGAAGAACGTTTTCAATTTCCACTCTCCATTTGTTGTCGGATTATCGCAGCCCACTAGGTAGTTTTCTAACGCTTCCTGCTCCTACTTCTACAACCTTTAATCTACAACTAATCAGATTTCGTGAGGATATGTGGGCCAAAGGTAGTTCTTCATCGAACGAGTCACTATATAATTCACAGAAACCTGATAACAAAATGTCTGATGGAATCTGCAGTGTTTGCATTGACTCACTGTTGATTGCGTTTTCGCTGTGCGAACGCTACTGTGAGCAACATGAAACGGAAAGCTGACTAAGAAACCGTCATTACTATTCTTGGTGCATTAGATCACATGTATATAGAAAGTGTTCTGTCGCATGACCTGACTTCCCTCGTTTGAAGGACTGATGTGTACGTGTCATTATTTCAGGTCTATAAGGGGCAGTCAAATCAAAACAAGACAGATCGGAAAAAGTAAATAAAATGTTTATTATTTCAAAAGTACTCACCGTAACTATTAAGTCCGTAGCTCGTGGTCTAGTGGCTAGCGTTGCTGCCTCTGGATCACGTGGGTCCGGGTTCGATTCCCGGCCGCGTCGGGGATTTTCTCCGCTCGGGGACTCGATGCTTGTGTTGTCCGCATCATTTCATCATCATTCGTGAAAGTGGTGAGTCTGGTCTGTGTAAACATCGGGAATTTGTACGGGCGCTGATAAACGCGAAGTTGAGCGCCCCGCAAACCAAATATCATCATCATCATAATTATTAATACGTTTATCCCACTATAAGACAAGAAAGGTCATTGCCTCTATGGAAAAATGTTTACGGTTGCCTGCAGAACTATGACTGTACACAAGAGTACACCTCTTAACCAAAGCAAGTCGACAGCCACGAATGCCTTCCTTTAGAGCTCAAGAAATACGGAAATCGCGTGGGAAGAGATCGGGGCTGTATGGAGAATGTGTAAGATCTTCCCAGCGAAACTTCTGCAGCGTATTCGAAACAAGGTTGGCAACATGTGGGTGGTCATTATCCTGTAATAGAATGCTGCCGTTGCTGTACGCTGCTGACGTTTCGCTGGGGAACCCTTACATATCCTCCATAGCGTCCCGATCTCTCCCCACGAGATTTCCATATCTGGGAGCATTGAAGAAAGATATTCGTGCTATCGATTTGCGTCAGGCGAAGAGATGCATGCCTGGGTAGAATCATGGTTCTATAGACTACTGCAAATAATTTTCCACTATGACATTGACCGTCTTGTCTCACAGTGCGATAAATGTATTAACAATTACGGCGATTACTTTTGTAGTAATGAACAGCTTACTTACTTTTTTCCACCTGTTCTATTTCATTTGACTGTCCCTTACATCATAGACTGACCTGGTATAGCGTGTGCCTAGGACAGCGATGTTTCTCCTGAGTTCAAGGTTTCTTTGTTCTTCTTTCTTTTGTATTACTTGGTTAGTGAGTGCAGTAACAAGGACAATAATATGTTAAAATATTGTCAATATTGCAGGGCCCACATTTTTCCCAATTACGATGTATATCCACGGGAACATTGCCTTCTAATTGGGAATACTATAGGCACCGCAATATCGTATTTATCCGCTGACTCCGAGCAGGCGACTTTCAAGTAAAATGTCTCGCCTGTACGGCAATGCACATCACGGAAGTACGAGTACAGGTTGTAAACAGATGGTTGACGACGTGTGGATGTGTGGTCGTGAATTGTGCTCATACAGCCTAATGATAAGGCGGTCGCTAGCAATGACCGGGAAAACGAACTTCGAGTCCCAGTTTGGCAAATATTTTCTCTATACAGATGATGGTTGCCCATATTCGCAATTGCGAGTACATTTCATGTACTGAAATAATGTATCATGTCTTGCGATGGTTATTATCATACAAAATTAAACATCTTGCTTAGGCGATGGTCAACAGCATGCACAAATTTTTAAAAAATGCGTAAGACTGTGCTGTCTGTAGTAATGTTACTTTATTTTGCTGTCGGTTTATGTCCTCAACCATCATCAAAGGCTGCTGTACAACAAACAAAAATGGACAGCGTGGCAATTCCAAATGAAATACAGAAAACAGAAAAAGTTTAAAATCGATCAAAATACGAAAATAATCACAGGTGTATCACATCTCATACATGCTTTCAAACTAAGTTATCAAAGGAAACCATAATTGCGCAGATAATATAAAATCGAAAATTAAAACAAGGTAAAAAGTGTGCCATAATATTCTTATCTTGTACAATTTTCGATATTATGCAGGTGTACTAGTTTCTTTGGCTCTTCAGTGTGTTATCTTGGCAATTATGGTTTCCCGTTAGAACTTATTTTGAAAGCCTGTATGACATGTGACATATCTGTGATAATTTTCGTGAGTATTTTTATCGATTTCACACTTTTTCTTTTTCTCTTATTAAGTTTGGCGTTGACAGACTGTCCACTTTTCTATGTTGCACAGCCGCCGTTGATAATGGTTCAGAAACGAAACCGGTAGCAACATAAAATAACATTGTTACAGACAGCACAGTGTTGAATGACGTTTACTGAACGTTTTATGAATTAAAGAATATCTATTATATTATTTGTAAGACCTACAGCTTCGCTGTATTTTGGATGTCAGCTTCCGGATGCAGAATTACTGAGTAAGCTAAGTGAAGAACGTGATATAACATTTAATAATGACGCCTCATTATCATTCACTATACCTAAAGCCTCTTTGTTTGAAATATTCTACTGGTTCACTGCAGACAAGATTTTTTAATTTAAATAATACGCAACTGTGACTGCTCCGGCACAAATACACCAAATGATACTAACCGAAATGATAGCCAAACAGTTAAATAAACAGACAAACAATAAAATCTCGTGGTAGTCATCATATTCGGCCAAAAATGTAATTGTGAAGTCATTCGAATTTTTGACGGGTTCTTTGTATTCAGTGCTTCATAATTGAAACTTTTAGATTATCATATTTCTTACAGGCACACTGGTGTACAAAATTAAAGCAACAAACCACTATCACCCCGTTCTGTGTCTAATACAGACTGTCAACAGATGTCCGTACGATCGTGTCCTGCACGGAAGACGGCGTTCTGGTCAACGGACAACCACGCCAACGGTGACGTGAGGGGACCTATCAAACGGGCTACTGTTTGCCGGGTAATCCCACATCCACAATCGCTGTGTACACAGTCAGAGACGGTGCAGTATGGCACAGAGAACTCGCCTACCAGGCTCTCTGCAGTGGAGAGCCGTGGGAAGAATGGAGAGTCGCAAACTGATGTGGCCCGATGGCTTAATGTGAATCGTTATGCTGTTTTTCAGATGTGCCGACAGTATATAGAGATCGAAACTATCCCGAAGACCAGGGCGGGGCCGACCATGTGTAACATCAAAAACAGAAAACCTTTATTTGGCTGTAAGGGCACGACGGTACCAGCTTAGTACTGCACAGCAACTGGCATCTCACCTCGCAGCATCCACTGGACGTTTCGTTCAAATGTTCAAATGTGTGTGAATTCCTCAGGGACCAAACTGCTGAGGTCATCAGTCCCTGGACTTACACACAAATTATACTAACTTTAAGTAACTTATGCTAAGAACAACACACACACCGATGCCCGAGGGAGGACTCGAACCTCCGGTGGGAGGGGCCGCGCAATCCGTGACATGACGCTTTCGACCGCGTGGCCACTCCGCGTGGCTGACATGTTGTATCGAGGCAAACGGTGTACAGAAGGCTTCGGCAGAGTGGCCTTTATTGTCGGAGACCTGCTGTATGTCTACCTCTGACGCGCCTTCACAGAAGGGAACGTCTAGAGTGGAGCCGTCAACGTGTCAGCTGGACGGTCGAACAGTGGACTAACGTTGGTTTCATAGATGAGTCCCAATTTGGTCTGGACAGTGATTCTCGACGGATTTGCATCTGGAGTAAACGTGGAACACGATTTCGGGCGGTTGGTTCCGGCGGAGGTTCGAGTCCTCCCTCAGGCATGGGTATGTGTGTTTGTCCTTAGGATAATTTAGGTTAAGTACAGGGCTATTACAAATGATTGAAGCGGTTTCATAAATTCACTGTAGCTCCATTCATTGACATATGGTCACAACACACTACAAAAATGGTTCAAATGGCTCTGAGAACTATGCGACTTAACTTCTGAGGTCATCAGTCGCCTAGAACTTAGAACTAATTAAACCTAATTAACCTAATGACATCACACACATCCATGCCCGAGGCAGGATTCGAACCTGCGACCGTAGCGGTCACGCGGTTCCAGACTGAAGCGCCTTTAACCGCACGGCCACACCGGCCGGCACACACTACAAATACGTAGAAAAACTCATAAAGTTTTGTTCGGCTGAAGCCGCACTTCAGGTTTCTGCCGCCAGAACGCTCGAGAGCGCAGTGAGACAAAACGGCGACAGGAGCCGAGAAAGCATATGTCGTGCTTGAAATGCACTCAAATCAGTCAGTCATAACAGTGCAACGACACTTCAGGACGAAGTTCAACAAAGATCCACCAACTGCTAACTCCATTCGGCAATGGTATACGCAGTTTAAGGCTTCTGGATGCCTCTGTAAGGGGAAATCAACGGGTCGGCCTGCAGTGAGCGAAGAAACGGTTGAACGCGTGCGGGCAAGTTTCACGCGTAGCCCGCGGAAGTCGACGAATAAAGCAAGCAAGGAGCTAAACGTACCACAGCCGATGGTTTGGAAAATCTTACAGAAAAGGCTGAAGCAGAAGCCTTACCGTTTACAATTGCTACAAGCCCTGACACCCGATGACAAAGTCAAACGCTTCGAATTTTCGGCGCGGTTGCAACAGCTCACGGAAGAGGATGCGTTCTGTGCGAAACTTGTTTTCAGTGATGAAGCAACATTTTTTCTTAATGGTGAAGTGAACAGACACAATGTGCGAATCTGGGCGGTAGAGAATGCTCACGCATTCTTGCAGCAAATTCGCAGTTCACCAAAAGTTAACGTGTTTTGTGCAATCTCACGGTTTAAAGTTTACGGCCCCTTTTTCTTCTGCGAAAAAAACGTTACAGGACACGTGTATCTGCACGTGCTGGAAAATTGGCTCATGCCACAACTGGAGACCGACAGCGCCGAGCCGGCCGGAGTGGCCGTGCGGTTCTGGGCGCTACAGTCTGGAGCCGAGCGACCGCTACGAGTCCTGCCTCGGGCATGGATGTGTGTGATGTCCTTAGGTTAGTTAGGTTTAATTAGTTCTAAGTTCTAGGCGACTGATGACCTCAGAAGTTAAGTCGCATAGTGCTCAGAGCCATATGAACCATTTTTTTGACAGCGCCGACTTCATCTTTCAACAGGATGGTGCTCCACCGCACTTCCATCATGATGTTCGGCATTTCTTAAACAGGAGATTGGAAAACCGATGGATCGGTCGTGGTGGAGATCATGATCAGCAATTCATGTCATGGCCTCCACGCTCTCCCGACTTAACCCCATGCGATTTCTTTCTGTGGGGTTATGTGAAAGATTCAGTGTTTAAACCTCTACCAAGAAACGTGCCAGAACCGCGATCTCGCATCAACGATGCTTTCGAACTCATTGATGAGGACATGTTGCGCCGAGTGTGGGAGGAACATGATTATCGGCTTGATGTCTGCCGAATCACTAAAGGGGCACATATCGAACATTTGTGAATGCCTAAAAAAACTTTTTGAGCTTTTGTATGTGTGTGCAAAGCATTGTGAAAATATCTCAAATAATAAAGTTATTGTAGAGCTGCGAAATCGCTTCAATCATTTGTAATAACCCTGTAGTGTGTAAGCTTAGGGACTGATGACCTTAGCAGTTAAGTCCCATAAGATTTCACACACATTTGAACTTTTCTTTCAACGATTTCGGGACCCAACTATTATGGAAAAAGATCGATATCGAGCATGATTCCTAATGGTGTCCACAGGGATTATGTTGAGCACTCTAACATCTCTTCATGAAATTGTACCGTTAAATCGGCAAGTTTTAATGCTGCCAGGTATCGTAATGAGATCTTGGGACCTGATGTGCTGATGTTGCGAGGTGGTGTGGGCCCGGAGTTCGTATTACTGGGCGATAATGCTCGACCTCATAGAGCACGAGTGGTTGATGTTTTCCTGGAAACGGAAGATACTGCACGCATGGCGTGGCCTGTTCGCTCTCCCGATTTGAATCCCATAGAGCACTTCTGGGATGCACTAGGGAGACGGCTTGCTTCACGCCAGCATCCACCAACCACTCTCCAAGACTTGCGAGCAGCGCCGCAGAAAGAATGGCCCTATTGCCTCAAAATGAGATAGATTATATCATTCACAGTGTGCCCAGTTGTTTGTCAGGCCTGTATTGGTGCCAGACGTGGTCACTCCCCATTCTGAGCGCATTAACCAGTTGTCGGAATGTGTGTGTAAATCTGTTAAGTTGGAAAAGCGAACATTTTTTATCTACCGTTATGCGTGTTGCAGTTGCTTACGTCCTGCATTATTTGTATTGTTTCTACTTTAATATACCTCGTTATACTGTTTCCTGGCAAAATAAACGCAAACTTGCAAAATTTCGGTTTGTTGCTTTAATTTTGGACACCAGTGTATTTTCTACAGTGCTTAATATCTTCAAGAAACCTCTAAAACCATCCCCCTTCTCTGCTGGCATAAGCAGATGAATTAGAGCAGCCTTTGAGCGAGGTACAGATTACACTATCCAAGGTGTGTTACAAAAGTTTTTACAACGTGCAATATTTCACCTGTTCAACTGCCATAATTTTCACACACCACACTACATGGATTTTATTGAACACCGGAACTTAACAGGTGAGGACGCATTACTAGTGTTAGAGTTAACAGCTCAATGGATTAAGGTAGACAGAGGGTTTGTAACGTCAATATCGATTTTAAGTAGTTTATACAGTGTAATTATGTGTATGTGACTGCGAAGTGGTTGTTCTTTACTAGCTAAGATCTTTCAATTGTCAGAGGGAAGTTGAAGTCTGTAATGTACTTATTGTAAAAAAGTTAATAACGTTTAAAAGTAACGAAACTTTATAAAATATGGATTTTAAGAAAGAGAAATGTGTATGTGAAAAACTGGTTCATCTTTAGGGATCTTGTATTGTATAGTAAAAAGGGTGTAGGGAACCCCCTCCGCTACGGAAGTGGCCTGGCGCGCGCTAAAAGGTGGATTTAGCGGTCGAACTGGGCGGCTACTGGGGGAGCACGCTACGCAGTCAGTGGCTAGCCGTTGTATGGTTAACTTCGAGGGTGCCAAGTGAGGCATTTGAAAGCCAATTTACACTGAAATTGCCTCGGATGTGGTTTCGGCTGTCGTATGGTGCTCTTGTTATTATGGAATTGCTCTAAAACGAGGATAATACGTCGCCAAGAAGAATTTATAAAGAGCATTCAACAGCAAGAGTGTGACACCAGATAGCCGCCACGTGCTTGCCATCACTATTGCGCCAATGCTCCCCCTGCTTCAGGAACTCAGATATGTTTCATAGTATGGACCAGTATGTTTGTGTGAGTGGCTTTCAATAATAATTCCAGTGATATAAACATGTGTGTGAACCTTAAAATTGTCCTGATCATGAAACCAATGTAGGGTCCCATCCTAAACGTGCAGAAGACCGAGTATCCTATTTCTGAATAACTATTGATTTGTGTCTGCATTAAATGAGCCAAAGTTCAGTGCCAAAGTGTATAAATGTTGCTAGTTAAATCACATGCTTCACAGGTAGTGAGAAAGGAACACAAATACGAAAGTAATTTTGCTTTGATTATTATTATGAACTATTTTCTGAAGTTAATTGAACGTAATATTTGAATTACTTACTTTAATTGTTTGAAGTGGGGTTAGAAATCAATAATGGCAAATTGCAATTTGTTTCTGAAACAGTCACAGAATTTGCCTGTACATGCAGTTTCCGTTTATGGATCCCCACTATATTCTTTTCTATTATAAGAAAGATAAATGGAATATTGCACTTGCTAAAGAAATCTGACACATTTCCATAATAGCGTGAGCATAAAAAGTATCTGTGTAATGTTATTTAACCTCATTTGTGGTGTCTGTATGCTAGCTAATCCATGAATCTTATCATGCCCAGTTTTAGTCTCGTGAGGTCTTTAGTAACAACCTAGTGCTGAGTTAGCCATTGATTGCAACAGTAACTATTATTACTATGAGTGATATAACTTTTAAATTTCCCATGATTGCTGGTTTGTGTAAATAGTACCCACTACTCAGTTAGTCCGGTAGTCGTGTGTATTCATTGCAATATTTAGAAGAGTATTAATGAAAGTCAATTTAGTAACTCATATTCATTTTTGTTAAAATATAATGTTTCAAATTATGATGCCTAATTAGGCTGGCGACCGTTCATTGTTTCATTCACGTGAACTCCACTGCTTTCATTACTTCCAAAATAAAGCCTTTCAGTTTTCTATTAATTGCCATAGATACAAAATTACTGTTCGATACCCTCTGTCCCTTAGCTATACACACGGTCAAATAAATACAAGAATCCTCACAGAGGGTAACACTAAACTGCGAGCATAGCGTTATACTTGGCGCAAACTTACAGCACGAGTGTTATACTATAGGTTATCTGGTCAGTATCAGATACATAGGGAATTAAACGAGGTTTTTTTAGCATTTATACACAGTGAAAGACAAAGAGTGCCAAGAAGAGAAAATGAATTCACTAAAAAATAATTTTAAGTACTTTAAGTGATATGAGGTATCATACGCATGTGGTACTAAAAATAGTAAATGAATAATTTTGTTAGATTTTTTTGACTGTATGTGTGAAGTATAGTGATTACGCACATATGGCATCCAGTAAAATGTATGAGGGGCTATCAGAAAGTTTTCGTTCGAAGGTCACACAAACCCATTGCTTTCATGTCGATGCTTATATACCCACATTGGATTCGTGCTGGGTTGCACATGCGCTGCAGCAAGGGCGTGCAGTTCAGAATCGATACACGAATCAGCCAAAATCAGCGTGAGCACTGAAGAATCACACTACCGACGCAGCAGGCTGAAGATTTCTGTTTGGTAAAGCACCGCCTCCCGCTACCTGAAGAAGTCCGTACCTGCCTACTGCACATCCTCGTCTGACAGGAATCGTCGAGCCTTCAAGACCTTTCCTAAGTGATCGAAAGCGTGATAATCGCTTGGGGAGAGGTCAGGAGTGTAGTGCGGGTGCTCGAATGTCTTCACTGGAGTTGACTTAACTTCTGCGTTACGAAATTAGCGATATGGGGAGGTGCGTTATCATGAAGCTGCAGCATCTCCTGTCGCGCACCATTCCAGAACCGTGGATTTCGACAGGCATGCTGCCCCCACACACATTCTTCGTTATGTCCACCGGTGTTTGTCCTTCAGCAGCCAAGAAAAGAGTAACAGCACGTTGGTCCTGTTTGAACGCATACGGTAATAATGTCGCCATAGTTCCCGTTTCTGCATTTACCGCACGCACGTCGGAAAGACACGAATGCAACACTAATCACTTGCTTACATGTCGGTGCTTATATACCAGCATCGGAGTCTTGCTTCGTTGTATATACGCCGCAGTAACTCCATTAGACCGAAACTTTTTGATCGCCCCTTACACGGGGTGGTTTTTTTTCCCACTGTGTACAAACTCTAGGGATTAATCGATAAGAGCATGCGGAACAAAAATACACTCCTGGAAATTGAAATAAGAACACCGTGAATTCATTGTCCCAGGAAGGGGGAACTTTATTGACACATTCCTGGGGTCAGATACATCACATGATCACACTGACAGAACCACAGGCACGTAGACACAGGCAACAGAGCATGCACGGCCTAACGGTGTGCGGGACCGTAGCCCAGCTTCATGGAGACGGTTGCGAATGGTCCTCGCCGATACCCCAGGAGCAACAGTGTCCCTAATTTGCTGGGAAGTGGCGGTGCGGTCCCCTACGGCACTGCGTAGGATCCTACGGTCTTGGCGTGCATCCGTGCGTCGCTGCGGTCCGGTCCCAGGTCGACGGGCACGTGCACCTTCCGCCGACCACTGGCGACAACATCGATGTACTGTGGAGACCTTACGCCCCACGTGTTGAGCAATTCGGCGGTACGTCCACCCGGCCTCCCGCATGCCCACTATACGCCCTCGCTCAAAGTCCGTCAACTGCACATACGGTTCACGTCCACGCTGTCGCGGCATGCTACCAGTGTTAAAGACTGCGATGGAGCTCCGCATGCCACGGCAAACTGGCTGACACTGACGGCGGCGGTGCACAAATGCTGCGCAGCTAGCGCCATTCGACGGCCGACACCGCGGTTCCTGGTGTGTCCGCTGTGCCGTGCGTGTGGTCATTGCTTGTACAGCCCTCTCGCAGTGTCCGGAGCACGTATGGTGGGTCTGACACACCGGTGTCAATGTGTTCTTTTTTCCATTTCCAGGAGTGTAGTATAGTGAACTTATGTCCAGAAATAAATGGTTTCCATGCTAGAGACCATTTATTCAGTCATACTTTGTTACAGAAACTGCGGTCTAATACGCGCTGTACCATGCAGCCACAGCTACAGTATCTGTTGAAAATGGTTACCATGTACATTAACGCATGCGTGTACGCGCAGTAGCATGTTTTGTCTCACACGTTCACATCGGCCAGGCTGCATACGAATAGTGTCAGCATGAATACGGTGCTACAGTGTCTTCACATCGGAAATGGGCTCTGCATACACGATACTTTTAAGATGGCCCCAAAACCAGAAATGGCACGCGTTGAGATCCGGTGAAAGAGCAGGCCATCCAACTGGACCCCTGCGTCCGATCCATCGGCCAGGGAAGACACGATTGCGTTGCGTCCGGACGGTAACGGCGAAGTTGGCTGGAGCACCATCTTGCAGCAGCCACATAACCCTTCGAATCATCAATGGCACTTCTTCTGGCAGAGGAGGCAAAGTCACCTGCAATAAACGCTGATAGTTCTGGCCTGTTAGGCGACGTGGAAGCAAGACTGGTCCCAAAATACGATAGCCAATTATTCCGGCCCACACATTCCGAATGCACCGATGCTGATGATTCACTGTCACCATACCATGGGGATTCAGCATACTACCCCAAAGATGGCTGTTATGAAAGATGAAGAAATCACTCCGCGAAAAGGTGGCCTCATCTGTGAATAGGATGGACGACACAAATACCGGAATCGTGGTTGCCTGGTGAAGAAACAAGTGAAAAAACTGCTCCCGGTACGGAAAGTCTGTCGCTAGTAAGCCCTGCATACTCTGTAAGTGATAAGGGTAGTAACAATTGTCATGGAGAATGTTCCACACGATCGCCTGGCGTACTCTGTACTGTCAGTCGAACTACCTGGTACTCACACGGCGTTTGCCTTCCACGTTGTTAACCACATTTCTCCTCTAAGTCTGGTGTTCGAACATTCCTGTTACGTCCTTCATGATTTCCTGCTTCCTGAAATGATCCTGTCTCAGACAAACGGTGAAACACTGTTGCAAACATTGAACGCTGTGGTCGTTGTCAATGGGGATAGGTTTCCTGATACAACCTTGCTGCCCACCGTCCGTTGCCATTTGCCTTTCCGTAAATAAACTCCATGTCGGCAAGCTCTCGATTCGAGTACGGAGCCATTGTGTACAACACTGTATCACATCCACTACAAGGGAAGTCAGCAAGAGAAGTGAATCGGACACAACGTTACCAATTACTATCGCAGGAAAGGGCGCTAGGACATGACGTATGAGGAACAGTACCACGCTCTAGGAGGAAACCATTCATACTGTAACTGTGGCTGCATGGTACAACGCGTATTAGATAGCAGTTCTGTAACAAAGTATGATTGAATAAACAGTCCCACGCCCGGGTTCCCGGGTTCGATTCCCGGCGGGGTCAGGAATTTTCTCTGCCTCGTGATGGCTGGGTGTTGTGTGCTGTCCTTAGGTTAGTTAGGTTTAAGGAGTTCTAAGTTCTAGGGGACTTATGACCACAGCAGTTGAGTCCCACAGTGCTCAGAGCCATTTGAACCATTTGAACCAATAAACAGTCTCTAACATGGAAACCATGCATTTCCGGACATAAATTCATTAGACCTTTTTTGTTCCGTATCCTCTCATCGATCAATCCCTAGGGTAAGTACACGGTGAAAAAAATTATATATATATATATATATATATATATATATATATATATATATTATAAATTAAAGTACCCCGCCAAGTTTTTCTGACTGCCTGTGAAGTCTAATCTCAAGACATAATGCAAAGTTTTTGATACGGTCTCACTAACAGATAGGCTGAGTCACGAGAAAGATTTATGTATGTAATTTCTTATTGCTATGGCCGTGATACTTAGCGCTACACTTGCGAAGACTGGGCGGTTCGCTAGTTACATATAAAGTAGGGTTACAAAAGCCCGGTGTATCTGACAAAGGTATCGATACTGTATCAGCGTACTTACGACGTATAAATATCGACATTATTTCAACAAAATATGTTTCCGATAGCCATTGTGATTCCATGACGATGTTACAAACTTGCAGGGAGGATGGAGAAGGGTGAAGGTATCAGTCTGAGGTAAGGGCCCCTGATGCAGGAACGACCGAGTCGAAAGGCATTAGCAGAAATCTACTCTAGTTTTGACTTAACTTCAAACTAAGTGCCCCTACGTCTGAAACCTGATCATGACCCAGAATTCCCGCTGAATGCTACCCAATACTTTCAGATAATTTTTCCTGTCGATAGGCTAGTAGAGAGGCATCTAACTTGGAACCGAAAATCCTAAAATCGTTACAGTGATAATAAATTACACTTGCCTGCACAAGTTTCACAAACTGCTACGCTTACAACAGTTGCTGAAAATGGCGCCCAGCAGCTTCAGTGCAGGCATGGCACTGTTGGACAGAATTCTGTCGTACCTGTTCTGATATCCCCTGTGTCGTTTCAACAGCGTCGCAGGTAGCAAGAAATCTTGACATGTGATCCTCTTCAGTCTCGAGAGGCTGCTCGTACACAAAACTTTTGACATGGGCCCACAAGAAGAAATCAACTTGGGTGAGATCAGATGAACGTGCTGGCCATGAAACAGGACCTCCACTGCCTATCCACTTTTCAGGGAATTTTTGATCCAGGTGTTCACGAACACAGTCCAAAGCGAGGTAGGGCTCCGTCATGTTGGAACCACATCTATTGACGAATAACAAGTGGGATATGTTCCAGGAATGTGGGCAGTATGTCTCTGATAAACACTGTGTACGCTAGAACATTTAAGCGGGGAGGAAGAAGAAACGGGCCTAGTAATCATTGACTATACCTGCCCAGACGGTGACTAGTAGTCTGTGTTGATGGCTCGTCACAACTGTAGCATGGGGATCTGCATCGGCCAAAATATAACTATGACGGCTATTTAGCATTCAGTCTCTGCTGAAACAGGCTTCATCGATGCAAAGTACATAAGCAGGAAAGTAAGGACCGAATGTAAGGCTCTGCAAGAACCATTGGCTGAACACGACACGAGGTCTGAAGTCAGTATGTGTCAAAGCATTCACATTCTGTGGATCGTAGGCATGTAGCCGCATTCTACGTAATACTTGCTCACACTAATCTGCGAAACATTCACTTCACGTGCGACTGATCGAATGCTGATTGCTGGCACCTGATTCACTCTAGAAAGCACTGCATCTTCCAAGTCGGGAGTCCGTGTAGTTCGTCGTCCCCCTCGATCGTTTTACTGTGCTACCAGTTGCCCTGTTTCACTTAATCGTGGGAACAGTCTTCGAAACATAGTGTGCCCCGGATGTCTTCTACGTGGATATTTGGGCCTGTACAGCCTTTCCGCTTATGTGCTGCTTCCACTTGTTTGCCCATACATGAATATCATGTATACAATTTTATCATGATGTAGAACTCCATATGGCTAGTGCTGAACGAATTTCTCCAACTTGCAAGCACTGAGTGCAGTCTATTGCTGTGCAAACTTACTATACGAGGATTGGTCATGTCAGAACACATTAAGCTATCTGCATTGGATTGAGTGATTAATTGAGTTACTATCCCAACCGCTATACTCAAATGCTCGTTGGGACTGCCTAGCCCATAATCTTAGGAACAACAGAACCCATATATGTATTCCACTGTCAGAGGGATCACCATTTTCACTTATAGCTTTCGATTAGGTTGTTTCCGGACCAGGATTCCTGACTTCAAATTAACACATTTGCCCTTCTCTATCATCCCTGAAATTTTGTATCATCATCACAGAAACACCCGGCATGTACATACATCGTTAACATCTCCCTAAGTCGTATTTTCACAGAGAAAGTCTCTGAAGTTTAGGAAAGCCATCAACGAGCTTACATAGGGTGTAGAAAAGAGAATATAGAAACTGACGCAATATTCTGAATAAGTGATCAGTAAGTTACAACAGGGGATGTCTCTGGCGAAAGATACAGCATCGAATGAAAGTAGTAGTGTGCCTGAAAATGGATGCTGGTATACAAGTAACTCAGAGACTGGTATTGCGTTACCAAGTTACGAGTGCAACAGAAATATTAACCCGACCACGTCGCTCAGAGGTAGTGATGAATATTTTCGGGAGAAAGTGTGCTGAAGCATAAAATTTTTCATTATTCATGATTCATGAGGTGCTAGATAGCACATTATTCGCAGTGTCTTGTACGGAGTGGATAACACACCAAGCAGGTACAGAGAAATTCATGGGGGTTCTTTGGATATTCTGGCGCAGACCGCCGTAAACGTAGTGTTTTTCGTGTTTAGAAATGCAGACTATGGGCACCTGTGAGAGAAACGTTATATAGGTAGCAAGATATCTGATCAAGAACGATGTGACACAGTGAGGTCTCAATTTATGATGAAAACGTGATACATACTTGTAACAGCATTTTCGAAAGTTGAGTTGATCGAAACAGTTACAAGGAGACCACACGGACATCGGATTTTTGTATTTATGGTACGTCAAGTATAGAGTTCAAAAATTAATTATCCAAAAAATTTCGGTGCAATTCTTAAAAATTCTCGAGGAAA
Organism: Schistocerca cancellata; assembly: GCF_023864275.1. Classification (NCBI taxonomy): domain Eukaryota; kingdom Metazoa; phylum Arthropoda; class Insecta; order Orthoptera; family Acrididae; genus Schistocerca; species Schistocerca cancellata. Next base: position 781,912,769 of record NC_064629.1, read on the forward strand.
TCGACTTTGATGTTTGCCGACATTTTTTAAATTGCTGAAGCAAGGTCGATTTTTCTCCTCAGGCCATGTGGATGTGGGGTAGAATGCTCGTCTGCCACATAGGGGTTCTACGTTCTATTCTGGGCTAATGCAAATTTTTAAACACAGGTGCATGTTCTGCTTGCAATTCCGTGAAGTTTAAAGTACATAAAGATGGGAGAAAATCAGTAACACTCGAGTCTAGTAATCGCTAGTTCGAGTCTCGTTGCAGTAATTTTTTCCATTAAGTTCGAATACCCAGAAGATTTAAATATAAAGTAAATTAATTAATTAATTAGTTAAATATAAAAATATATGCTAATTAATAGACATAATTGTTATTTTTATGGAAAATGTACGTCTTCTTATTTATAATTACATATATCTAACAAAAATCCATTTTCCATTGCAAATATGGACTCATAATTACTGTTGTATAAAAGGTCGTTTAAAATTTTAAAAATAAAAATTAAATTCTTTTTTATCCTGATGTATTTTACACTTCAGGGGACTATGTGCATGGAACATACGCCTTTGTTTAAAACTATGCAAGGAAAGATATAAGTGTTCGTTTTTTCCTCACGCTGTACGAGATTGGAATAATAGAGAATTATTGTGAAGATGAACCCTGTGTCAGGCACTTAAATGTGATTTGCAGAGTATCCGCGTCGATATAGATGAAGGGCCGAGACATGTGGAGGGCGAGCAACCTACCACACAGCCGCACGACATGTCAAGAAGTGTCAGCCTTACTTTAGCGTATTATAGAGGCCGGAAACCTTCAACGTTTATTTACTCAGCAATTTTTTAGAGTTTAATAGAACTGTGTTTATTGATTGATGTTTGGCTCCTGAACTTTACGTACTATAACAAAAAAAAAAAAAAAAAAAAAAACAAAAATCCGATTGTCATGTGGCCCCTTGTTAGACTGACATGCAAAATAGAATACAAAACGTATTATCAGCTGTGAAAATACAAACTGCAGAATTTCCACAAAATACAATGGCAAAATACGATGAGAATTCACCAAGCCAAAACTATCAATGGAAATTTGATAATTTGTGGGGAAGAGGAATGGGGTGATTCCACGCAGGCTCTAAACTCTACCGTAGATACAGTTTACAACAAAACGAAAAAAATTCAATCCATATCAAAGTATTTCCTGATCTAATCAGAGATCAATGAAATTAATTGAAATGGTTCTGTGGATTAACAGGTCGTGAATATCATGAAGTTGATAGCTGCATCCTTACGAGACAATATTGGCCTGAGACGGAAATGGCCAATAAATAACGCTCAAATATTAGCACTGGTGCCAGCATTCTAAGCTAAGAATAAGTAGAGGAATAGACGGGCATAGATTCACTTGGAGGTCGGCGACAGATATACACATGGTGGCGAAAATAAAACTGGCCTGGAAGTGGCGCACCAGACACCGATCTTCACATTATACAGCGGCTGTTCAACGCGCTGATGAATTTCTGAATGTCTGTTTTGTATGCTCGCATAAACGGACAAGCTGAACCAGAACTCACTGAAGAAATGTCGAACTAATGATCCAAATATCCCAATACCAATTCATTCAGAAACAACGAGGAAAACTGAAGACGCCCAGTTTGGTCTCGATGCTTTATCCTTATAAATATTGTATTATGTATGAGTTGAAGATATAAGTATTTTCTCGAAAACTGACGTTTGTATTCCATCTTGCACAGGTAGGAGGAGTGAGGATTTTTTCGTACTTTTGTGCTAGCTATCTTTCACTTGAACAATGTTCTTTAGTGTCTGGATTCACTTCGGATAGGTTTATTACGGTCTAGTTTATGCATATAAACGAAATCTCAAAAACACTTTTCGTGCCAGTTTCATTTTTTTTCACTTTCTAGATGCATTTATGTTTGTAGTGTTGGACTTGAAAACGATGATCCGATAATTTATCAGAAACAAAGACTGTCACAAACTGGAAAATAACAACATCTGAATTCTGTTTCCAAAAGTGGAAAAGTGATTGGGATTGCTTTAATAAATGCAGGATAAAGAGCAAACATGAAGGACAAGAATATAATGCGATAGTATTAGTAGTAACCCTTCCATTACACGAGAGTGCTGAATGTTTATGAGATACTGTGTTCTGTAAGTGGAGCAAGACAGAGCGCTGGGATATGCACTGAAGAAGATTTAACACAAGAAATGCACCGGAAGCAAATTAAAAGGAGTATTAAACAGTTCTGTGTGATCGATGAAGTGTTCCCAATCCTGAATAGTATACCACTCATCCGAAGGACAGGCAAGCCATGAAAAAGGCAAAACTATTAATGGAAGACAAAAATTAGTATCACGTAGCTCAGGACAGCATGTAAATTCGATGACGATTGTGTCAAAGAAAGTTATGACATGTCCTTTGATCTGTGACGGATATGTCCCTGGAAAAGTCGTAATAATGAAGAAACATCGAACTGAAAGCAGACGAAAATGTTTAGACTAGTTGTGTTCGTATCAAAAGGGAAACTAGCCGACACAGGATGGAAGTATGTGGCAAAGCCTTCCACGTGTATGTTGCGTCACATATAACAAAATTTGTAATCTTGAATGTTTATCCGTCAACGAAAGACACGAGAATGATAGAGAATTTCATTGTAAGATACGTAAAGGAATACTTGTAAAAAAACTGTAGAAGTCGTTTGGCATTATTGGCAGGGATATTTCACGGGCTGGGTGCAGTAGCCTGTCAGAAGGGCTGCTCTAAGTGTACGCCGGCACCTTTACTTGCGGAAATATGAGTATTGTATTGCTGCATGTGTGTTTGAAAGATGCAGGTGAGGGTATAGTGGAGTTGTTGTACTGACTGACTGTTCCGACGGGCCTTGATAGAATATTTTATACATTATGAACGAGAACACACACGATACTGGAGTGATATTCTACAATATTTATTGTTTTATTTTACAAACTGGTTTTCAGTTGTTACGCTATCATTAGGTACAGAGAAAATGTTTATGGCTGTGGAATTTTTATAGAGTCAATGAGTTTAGACTAGTGCCGCTACAGAGAATCTCATTTGGTTTACAAAGATCACAGCTGTTAATGTTAGGTTTATGACTAAAACGAGAGGAATTATTTCAGTGAAAATCCGATGTAAAATTATTTAACTTAGATACAATATGTGACAGATTAAATAATATCTAAGTTCTATAGCTTTTTATCACAGTCTTACTGAAATAACTCCTCTCGTTTTAGTCCTAGATCATACGTTAAAAACTTTCACCTTTGGAAACTGCTCTGTAAATGCACTACTTTAATAGCTTTTGTCGTACAAAAATTTCATCCTTGTACCTGATGACGGCGTAGCAGCTGAAAACCAGTACTTACAATAAAAAAATAAAAATGTTGAATGGTACACTAGTGTCTTTTGTGTCTTCATTCGTAATGTAGATGTTAATGTACAAGTTCGGTCCCTGACGTAAGAGGTAGCAGCAAGCGAAGCCATTATCACAGAAACGTAGTTGCTGTATTTAGGTGATGATGATGTTTTGGTTTGTGGGGCGCTCAACTGCGTGGTTATCAGCGCGCTGTATTTAGGTGGCGTGCTTGCACATTTGTAACTAGACTCGTCACAGGGCAATAGAAAACTAAAACACAAATAATATGGGCAACACAATGACTGATAATTCACGATGATTTATTAAGATAATATGTGCACAAGTAATCATCTTTAGTTTGATGATAAGACGTGACACTGAAGTAAAAGATCCGAACTTTTGTGTAACCGAAATTAGTGTACCATGGCTAACTAAAATAAGAGTGTTCAGTGTTGACAGCTGTCATACATGTTACGACTCGGGCTCGAATGTCACTTTGACTCTCGGCGAAGACTGTCCCAATAATCACTGAGGTATATCGGTGGAACTGTAGATAACTGCTACTGGTCGGCATAACTGGCCAAGTGAAGGTTCGGAGCCACTTTCATTCGCGATCGACGGAAGGATGCTTATCTGCGAACAGTTTCGTGGATGAAGGAAGTTGTTGCTCATACCTGCGCGTCCTCCTTGGTGGAAGATACAACTATCGGCGAATGCAGCGTAATATTTGTAAGTCGTGTAGTGGAAGCATCACTCTATTCCTGTTACGTCAGCCATCTATGTGGCGACTAATCGGTAATGTGTGACGCCACAATGAAGATCGCATGATCGGTGGCGCCCTCTGTAGTTGTAGCCGTGTACTGTGTCTAACGGTGGATAGTACAGTAGTTCTATGTTTGTTCCTGATGGTTGGTTAGTTGGTTAGTTGATTGATTTGGGGGAGGTTACCAAACTGCAACGTCATATGTCCCATCGGATTAGGGAAGGAAGTTTGTAATTTTGTGGTAAGTTGCTACGGGATCAAACTGCTGAGGTCATCGGCCCCTGGTCTTGACCACTACTTAACCTAACTTACGCTAAGGACAACAAACACACCAATGCCGAGGGAGGACTCGAACCTCCAACGGGGATTAGGGAAGGATGCGGAAGGAAAAAGGCTGTGCCCTTCCAATGGAACCATCCCGGCATTTGCGTGAAGCGATTTAGGGAAATCACGGAAACCTAAACCAGAATGACCAGACACGGATTTGAACCGTCGTCCTTCCGAGTGCGAGTCCAGTGTGCTAGCCTCTGCGGCACTTCGCTCGGTGTGCCGGATAATGATGATGATGATGATAATGGTGATGACAACGACGCTGCCGCTGCCGCCGCCGCCGCCGACGACGACGACTAGAGAAGGGAGAAAGTGAAAGCCTATCCCGGCAGATGGCCCACTCCTCTCGAGGAGGCCGCCGAACTTGACGTCCCCATCCTACGGACGGATCACCATCGGCAGTGTCACATTTCCTCACTTCATGGGATGATGATGATGATGATGATGTCCTCCTCCCCGTGACCGGCGACAGCGACTCCGTCAGTCTTCTCTGTCCTTGTTGTGGTAGGCTCGGATGTGGCTCGCGAATCCGAATTTCGCTTTGAATGTCCTGTTGCATGGAGCACAGTGAAGTTGACCAGCAGAGTTGTAAGTATACGTGTAGACAGGCTTGAGCTGAGATTTTCGGAGCTCTCTTTTAGCAACCAGGTTCATTAGACGCTTTTGCTCGAATTGTTCGATGCTCTTATGTACAGTTGATCGCAACTCCGATCGGCGCAATGCTAGCTCCTCCCAACGGTTGCTTGGGATGCCACAGGCTGCAAGGTGGCGTTTAATGGTGTCTTTATATCGCAGGTGTTGACCACCTTTCCTCCTCTTCCCGCACGAGAGCTGCGAGTAGAACACCGCTCTGGGTAGCCTACTGTCATCCATGCGTACTATGTGACCACTCCATCTCAGTTGATGTTTCGTTATTAAAGCTTCAATACCAGCCAGTTTCACGCGGCGCAATATCTCCGTGTTTGGGACACGGTCTTCCCATTTGATGCGCAGAATTGATCTCAGACATCGAAGATGAAATTTATCTAGCTTCTTAATGTCAGCTTTGTAACAGCACCAGGTTTCCGAAGCATAGAGTAGGGTGGATAATACTACTGCTTTGTAGACTGCAATTTTTGTTTGTAGTTTGAGATCATGTGATTTCCATACTCGGTCATTAAGCTTATCGAAGGCTGAGGCTGTGCTGGCTATACGCGCTGCGATTTCCGTTGTCAGGCTGTTGTCACTTCTAATTTGGCTTCTCAGGTATTTGAACTTTGACACATTTTGCAAGGGTTTGTTATTTATCTCAATACTGGAGTCATCTGCATTAAGACCTCTAAGTGGCTGTTTGAGAACTTGCGTCTTAGTGATGCTAATGGCTAAGCCGAATCTTCTGCAGGAGGCATTTAGCAGATTTATGTAAGTCTGAAGAGTTTCGCAAGAATTAGCCATCATGCATACATCATCCGCGTAGAGAATCTCTAAGATGGATAGTTTGGTTACGCGTCTTTTTGTTCTGAGGCGAGAGATGTTGAAGACACTTTTGTCTGTCCTTGTGTCGAGACTAATTTGATTACTACAGGCTTTGGTCGCGTCTCTCATAACAACTGCGAAGTAGAGTGAGAAGAGTGTGGGAGCCAGAACACAGTCTAGTTTTACACCACATGTCACGGGAAACTGTTCTGAGAGCTTGTCCTCATGGCGGATTTTTGCCATCATGTTTTCATGAAACTGCCGAATCAAACTGACAATTTTGTCAGGGCACCCAGTTTTCTTTAGTATGATCCAGAGAGCTTCCCGTGGGACACGATCAAAAGCTTTTTCCAGGTCTACAAAGCACATGAACAAAGGCCGATGTTGCTCTAAGCTTTTCTCTTGCATTTGTTTGACAACAAATATGGCATCCACTGTGCCTCTGTTTGGGCGAAAGCCACACTGGGTCTCTGGGATACTACGGTGACGTCCGGAATATAATCTAGGACGGAATTAGAATGAATTTAATACCCTCAGCTGCTTATGGGCGTTGATATATATCAACGGGGACAGGTGAAAATGTGTGCCCCGACCGGGACTCGAACCCAGGAGCTCCTGCTTACATGGAAGACGATTTATCCATCTGAGCCACCGAGGGCACAGAGGATAGTGCGACTGCAGGGACTATCTCGCGCACGCCTCCCGCGAGACCCACGTTCTCACCCTGTATGTCCACACACTACATTCGTAGTGTCCCACCCCTACACACTCATTACTCGTGGAAGACATTCTTACCAAGTCCCGTAAGCGTATATTTAATCTAAGATGTCGGTGCAAAGACTGGTGATCAGGAGCAAGGCTTCACCACATCTGCTCCCCTTGCCGGCCAAACACTGGCAGTGAAAATTTCATCCAGCACCAGGATTCGAACCAGCTTTCCTCCGAGTCGAAGCCGGCCTTTGTGGCCGAGCAGTTTTAGGCGCTTCAGTCTGGAACCGCGCTACCGCTACGGTCGCAGGTTCAAATCCTGCCTCGGCATGAATGTGTGTGATGTCCTTAGGTTAGTTCGGTTTAAGTAGTTCTAGGTTCTAGGGGACTGATGACCTCAGATGTTAAGTCCCATAGTGCTCAGAGCCATTTGAACCATTTGAACCTCCGAGTCGAGCGTCATCGCACAGGCGTGCGCTAGCGACTTCGGGTACGGACTCACGTTAGAATAGCGTTATTCTTCTGCATCAGGGTGCTTTTCACTGAAAAATTTAATTTCAGTGTTATGTTGACACAATGTTTTAGCTTCTAGTAGCCTGTAACATACGATGGCGTGCTGAAAAGTGATGCTTTCGATTTTTTTCATGTATAAGCTCTTAAAGCCTTTTAAATAAAACGAACGTTATTAACATTCCACATCTTCATTCTTCATGGCTAAATATGTGCACCCCTCTGCCGCTAGACGGCTCCGAATTCTGGCGTGTAAATAATGGTGGTGCGTAATGTAACTATGCGGTGCGTGAGAAACAGCGTGATATTGTCGAGTTTCGAATTCGAAGAGTTTGTCCACACTTGGAGCACTCTCTCTTTCAGCATGACAGTGCTCAACAATCCGAAGCCTTATGTTCACTGTCGTCAATCATCCCCCATACAGTCCCGAATGGACCCCATCCGATTCTCATCTGTTTCCAAAACTTATGGAACATCTTCGTGGCCTTTACTTTGAAAAGGATGAAGCGATGCAAGTAGAGGTGAGGATGTAGCTTCGTTTACAGAGTCAAACATCCTACAGTGACAGTATTAACAAACTGGTGTCACGTTGGGAGAAATGTGTTCATTGCCACGGTGACTATGTTGAGAAACAAATATGTAGTCATGAATCATAAAGATGTAGAATGTTAATAACGTTTACTTTATTTAAAAAGCTTTAATAGTTTTCCCAGAAAAAGTTTGGAGGCATTACTTTTCAGCACACTCTCGTAATTGGATGGATGGAATATCTGCGTGAAAATTACAACACACGCGGCAAAGTATTAGATCCATTTTTTAATTTTATGTGTAAAAATTTCTCTATTATTACTAAAATGCAGATAATTGTTTATATTATACTTGTTGTAAAGATCAAAAAGTCCGCAATTAAGTATTATTCCATGAATAATGAAAATGTGTTGTTTTACCTCCACAGTCTCATGTCCGAGAAATAGAAGCATATCAAGAACTATGTAATGTAATGATTAAGAAACAAACTGCGAGTAAACGCAGCGAATGAGCAGAAAATTGAACAAGAAATTAACACACGGCAGACGCAAAAGTCACGGCGTCGGATGTCGCACAGCTCCAAGCTGTATGTGAGTGTGTGCATGAAGTACAACGAGAGCGCCAGCTTTCGGTAACATGCAGCACAGCGATATCTTAATGCAATGTACAAGCTTCCATTAGTTCTGTAACTGGGCATACAGACCTGAATTCCTTGTGTCAGTATAGCTGACAAATGTTAAATCTGCCACAAACTTCTTTTGCGTTGAAGCACTGAAACTATAACACAAAACCATGCGGTTCGCACCATTGTGATTTAAAAAACATAAACGAAATCGAACGTTATTTTAAAATTTGTTCAGTTTTAAAATGCAAAATTCTTTCAGTTGTGATGTTTTCTGTAAGTTCTTGTTTGTATAAAGTTGCATCCGCTCTTTTCCAGTGTAGTGCTGAAAAAGACAGCGTTGTATGTGATGTTTTATGTTTCCTTGAATGGGGGAAGTTACTATAGGAGTGTTAGTATACGAAATTCATGAAAAATATGTGTTCAATTCTAAGTAGCCCCAAGTGAAGCATCTATTGAAGTATGTGTTAACATGAAATAACACTGTTTTAATGCCAATGATGATGACAAATCCTTTCTGCCTGCAAGCCACAGTTTCACTAAGTGTGAAACTCACTGCAAGTCTCAGTTTTTTAAACTGTTTTATATTAGTACATGGTAAATTAGGAGTCCGCACAGATTGTCTATAAGAGTCCTGGCACTAGAGAGGAATAATAGTTACGCTTATAAACAACTAGGTTGAAGTAGCATATGAACTTGTGGATTGATGACAGTTTGTCTTTCAAGTAAACTAAAATAATAAAAGGAACTAGCATTACAAATACCTCGCTTAAATATGCATTTTCGATCCTTGAGTTCTCAGATGGTGCTAAGCAAGTCTTGTCCAAAGTTTTAAACAACATGCATATCGTCATTTCCAATTAAAATAGAGATAGTAACATTTGGTGACCTGTGACAAAATTATTTCACACTTCACATAACCGTATAGACCGGGCTACCACAGCTAAAAGACTTGTACGTAATATGAAGAACAATCAAACAATTTAAAATCAGAAATGATAAAATAGTCTATATTAAACTGAATGAAAGTCCAAATCCGCAATAGTTGTTTATTGTGTTTTCACTGTATGACGACCGATTTCATGCCCTGGAGGTATATCTTCTGGTCAAATCTGCATATAGAATGAAGCTACGTAAGGTAAAGCGCTAATATTTAACATATCCTATTGAACAAGTAATCAGTAAAGCCATGACGTCCAAGGTACACAGTTCAGTTTCCTTAGCTGCAAGCAATTTTAAATGTATCTTACTTCTCATTAGTGAAACAGTTAATATTTTCTGTCTCTTGTACTGGATCGTTATTTAGCCGTGCGAATGGCACAGTGGTTAGCACACTGGACTCGCACTCGGGGGGACGACGGTTCAAACCCGCGTCCGGCCATCCTGATTTAGGTTTTCCGTGATTTTCCAAAATACTGCTATAGTTCCTTTGAAAGGACACGGCCGATTTCGTTCCCTAATCTGATGGGAGCGATGACCTCGCTGTTTGGCCCCCTCCCCCGAACCAACCATCCAACCAATTCTTATTTAACACCGAGATCCATTTTCTAACTGCGATTTTCAAGGTACAGTTTTCGTGTTCTTTTGATGTCGCTAACTTCAACCCGCAATGGGGTGTCGCGTGCTTGGCTTCACAGTATTCAGTGTGTGGTTAGCGCCGTAAAGTGCAGCTCTATTTGACGCCTGCCAATATATCTTAGAATTTTGAGGACTCCAAAGGATTGTGTGTCTCGTGATTCTTTGTTTCCGGCGCGGATTTTGACGATGGTTCCATCCTAACACACGTGAATTCTCATTGGCTGTCCGGACTCGTCTTCTGAGAGTGTTTTGGAGATGTATTACTGATCACGCATGGTCCGGATGGGATCCCATCTGCCGTTTCATCCAAGTGTTTACCCAGGAATGACATGTTTTTACGTGCTCTTGCATCTTGGAAGCCGTGGCACATGTATTATTAGTTTTCTGAGTACATTGCTTTACTAACTACTTTTTTGGGTAAGTTATGTTGACTATTAGGCCGTTTACTTATGTAGTTTCATTCTGTATGCAGATATGACCTGAAGATATACCTCCTGGGCATGAAACCGGTGGTCATGAAGTGAAAACACAATAAACAGCTAATGCGGATTTGGACTTTCATTCAGTTTAATATAGACTATTTTACCATCTCTGATTTGAAATTGTTTGATTGTCCTTCACATTAAGTATTTCACACTTGTCTGTCTGATATGCCGGGTATGTTGCATTCGACAATGCTCAACAGGACTAGGTTAATATGTGTCAGAGGACAAAGGGATCTCATAAAGTGATGGAGATGTCAAATTTACAAACAAAAGTATGGAAGGGGACTCTAAGAGAGAAACACTTTTGCATTGTGAAACTCATAGTGTGAGGAGGCAGCCTGTTTCTGCTTCTGCCATTTCGTCATATTTTTATCTTGTTTCCGTACGTGATCATATGCGACTCTTCTTACTTTATTTACTTTCCGTTTCGATTCTTATTTGATGGCACGTCACTCCTATTGCGCCCAGATTACGTGAGTCGTTAGGGCGTACCTTGTAGCAACGTAGGTAGTTCATCTCTCGGTACCTAATTTGACACATCATATCTACAGTAGCTATTTCTCTTTAACGTATACGGCTCTGGTGCTACGGGAACTCGTTTCACTTGGGTCGGGCTACAGGTGAAATTTTCGCAAAGGCTCGAGGAACCATCCGTCACTCAAAGAGCGGCTTTACAAGCAGCCGAGCGAGCCTGATGCTAATCCAGCCGTTACTCTGTACAGTGTGACAGAAGGTCGGTCGAAGAAGCGTCCAGCGCTTTCAATAGCAGAACGGAACATCTGTAGTGGTAGGGGTGAGAATTCCGGCTGTTAGTAAAATTTCAGTGTTGTTTTTAGCAGACCACTTGCCGATATTCCACTGTGTTTGGTCTTCAGACTCCATTCCCTAACCTAAACATATGGCCGTACATGCGTGTATAAAATTTCCTAACTTTGTCTTTCCGTGGGAATGCAGAATTTCCTAAAAGCGACGCGACTGTGGGAACGCGGCTACACTCTTTTCTCGTTTCCGAAAACGGGAAGCTCTTATGTGCATACATCAATAACTTGTTGGTGAACTGACTTCCAGATCTCTCATTGGAGGAGCACTTAGGCCATTTCTATGATTGGCTAGAAAGATTGCGGTGAGTGATTTTCTAAGACCTGAAGAAAAGTCACCGAAAAGGAGACAGGGCTCTGGATACTGAAGCAACTCATGGTCCGTGCTCGTCCATGTTTTCTTGACTTCGACCTTCTGCCGAGTCTTTTACACTGAACTTTTTCCTCATCTGTGATCGGTTATCATGAAGATGAGGTCCGTGGCCCGCAGTAACGACCTTCCAGCCCACCCCAGCACCAAATAACAGCCACTGCAAAACGGCGCAGCGATACGTCAGCAACCATGTCATTCGCAGCCACGGTAATATCGAGACTTCTATGCTCTCATCATGCTACGGAAGTCGCGACAGAGTGAGAGGAGAGAGGTTCATTTCCGACCTATGGTCGTAGCTTATGCATCACATGCTCCACGTGTTTCACGCACACACATGCATGTGCTCTAAAGTTTAATTTTTTGTTTCAAGGTGATCGTTTCTTTATTCATACAACCATTCACGTTTCGATTCGTTGTTGCGTTGACTCAAAGGAGTTCACGCGTCTTCTGTTAATATTTCTGATCCTTTTATTATTTCTTAACCTGTTGTGCGCTCTGTTCTGATTCATGCATCACAGTTTGTGTCTTTTATGTGTCTGGGCTCCACTTTAGTCGTAATTGTTCAGTATCAAGCTGGTGGCAACCTAAATAAGTATTCATTCTTCAAAATAATATCACATTTTATGTATTTTGCTTACTGCTAATTCCTATGTTTTCCGAATAAAAGTCACGTTTACCAGATCAAACTCTTTAATTCCGTCACTAATAAAGTAATTTGTAGCCGGCCGTAGTGACCGAGCGGTTCTAGGCGCTTCAGTCTGGAATCGCGCGACCGATACGGTCGCAGGTTCGAATCCTGCCTCGGGCATGGATGTAGTGATGTCCTTAGGTTAGTTAGGATTAAGTAGTTCTAAGTTATAGGGGACTGATGACCTCAGATGTTAAGTCCCATAGTGCTCAGAGACATTTGAACCATTTGAAAGTAATTTGTGCAATTGAGTCCCCAGATTCTTCAACCACAAGCAATAGGTAAGGACGCTGATAAGTTCAGAAACATATTAAACGGTGTTTCCAGTGCGCATGGCAATTGACTTTCAAGTAGCCTATTTAGTTCATGGGGTAACCTACCATTTTATATGATCTGGGGTGATAGAATTGGCATTAAATCCAATTAACATATCCAAGGAGCACCTGTTGAACCAGAGAATGTGTTCACAGCACATCCGGCTTCTGTCAACAGTGGCGAATTAAATGATAAGTGAAAAAAAACATGGACTGAAAGACGCTTAATGCTCACATTAGCATAAATAGAGTAGAGGTAGATATACTGTTAAATTGAATATCATTTCCTAACTTAATGAACTCAGTCTTGTCCAATTTTACGTTAAATAAAATGTAATTATGAATATGCATCCTCTGCATATTTATTTCTAGAACACACACACAACAAAAAAGTTTTGCATCACCTCGGTTCCGAGAGTTCCGGAACCTGTACAGAAAACTGGAATAGAGATCAACATAAACATCATTCCCGTCGTTTTTGTTGCGCATGAAAACCACACATTGCATGTTGTATCACCAAACAGCGAGACCTTCAGAGGTGGTGGTCCAGATTGCTGTACACACAGTTACCTCTAATACCCAGCAACACGTCCTCTTGCATTGATGCAAGCCTGTAAGGCCGTGGCATACTATCCACAAGTTCATCAAGGCACTGTTGGTAAAGATTGTCCCACTCCTCAACGGCGATTCGGCGTAGATCCCTCAGAGTGGTTGGTGGGCCACGTCGTCCATAAACAGCTCTTTTCAATCTATCTCAGGCATGTACGATAGGGTTCATGTCTGGAGAACATGCTGGTCACTCTAGTCGAGCGATGTCGTTATTCTGAAGGCAGTCATTCACAAGATGTGCACAATGTAGGCGCGAATTGTCACCCATGAGGACGAATGCCTCGTCAATATGCTGCCGATATGGTTGCACTATCCGTCGGAGGATGGCATTCACGTATCGTACAGCCGTTACGGCGCCTTCTATGACCACCAGCGGGGAACCTCCAGCCCTGACCGGGTTGCCTCCAAACATGCCTCCGACGATTGTCTGGTTTTAGGCATATCCTACACTCATCGGTGAAGACAACGTGATGTCAGTCCCGACAGATCCATCCGGCATGTTGTTGGGCCCATCTGTACCGCGCTGCATAGTGTCGTGGTCGCAAAGATGGACCTCGCCATGGACGTCGGAAGTGAAGTTGCGCATCATGCAGCCTACTGCACACAATTTGAGTCGTAACACGATCTCCTGTGGCTGCACGAAAAGCATTATTCAACACGGTGGCATTGCTGTCAGGGTTCCTGCGAGCCATAATCCGTAGGTAGCGGTCATCCACTGCAGTAGTAGCTCTTGGGCGGCCTGAGCGAGGCATGTCATCGACAGTTCTTGTCTCTCTGTATCTCCTCTACGTCCGAACAACACCGCTTTGGTTCACTCCGAGACGCCTGGACACTTCCCTTGTTGAGAGTCCTTCCTGGCACAAAGTAACAATGCGGACGCGAACGAACCACGGTATTGACCGTCTAGGCATGGTTGAACTACAGAAAACACGAGCCATGTACCTCCTTCCTGGTGGAATGAATGGAACTGATCGGGTGTCGAACCCCGTCCGTCTAGTAGGCGCTGCTCATGCATGGTTGTTTACACCATTGGGCGGGTTTAGTGACATACACTCCTGGAAATTGAAATAAGGACACCGTGAATTCATTGTCCCAGGAAGGGGAAACTTTATTGACACATTCCTGGGGTCAGATACATCACATGATCACACTGACAGAACCACAGGCACATAGACACAGGCAACAGAGCATGCACAATGTCGGCACTAGTACAGTGTATATCCACCTTTCGCAGCAATTCAGGCTGCTATTCTCCCATGGAGACGATCGTAGAGATGCTGGATGTAGTCCTGTGGAACGGCTTGCCATGCCATTTCCACCTGGCGCCTCAGTTGGACCAGCGTTCGTGCTGGACGTGCAGACCGCGTGAGACGACGCTTCATCCAGTCCCAAACATGCTCAATGGGGGACAGATCCGGAGATCTTGCTGGCCAGGGTAGTTGACTTACACCTTCTAGAGCACGTTGGGTGGCACGGGATACATGCGGACGTGCATTGTCCTGTTGGAACAGCAAGTTCCCTTGCCGGTCTAGGAATGGTAGAACGATGGGTTCGATGACGGTTTGGATGTACCGTGCACTATTCAGTGTCCCCTCGACGATCACCAGTGGTGTACGGCCAGTGTAGGAGATCGCTCCCCACACCATGATGCCGGGTGTTGGCCCTGTGTGCCTCGGTCGTATGCAGTCCTGATTGTGGCGCTCACGCATACGACCATCATTGGCACCAAGGCAGAAGCGACTCTCATCGCTGAAGACGACACGTCTCCATTCGTCTCTCCATTCACGCCTGTCGCGACACCACTGGAGGCGGGCTGCACGATGTTGGGGCGTGAGCGGAAGACGGCCTAACGGTGTGCGGGACCGTAGCCCAGCTTCATGGAGACGGTTGCGAATGGTCCTCGCCGATACCCCAGGAGCAACAGTGTCCCTAATTTGCTGGGAAGTGGCGGTGCGGTCCCCTACGGCACTGCGTAGGATCCTACGGTCTTGGCGTGCATCCGTGCGTCGCTGCGGTCCGGTCCCAGGTCGACGGGCACGTGCACCTTCCGCCGACCACTGGCGACAACATCGATGTACTGTGGAGACCTCACGCCCCACGTGTTGAGCAATTCGGCGGTACGTCCACCCGGCCTCCCGCATGCCCACTATACGCCCTCGCTCAAAGGCCGTCAACTGCACATACGGTTCACGTCCACGCTGTCGCGGCATGCTACCAGTGTTAAAGACTGCGATGGAGCTCCGTATGCCACGGCAAACTGGCTGACACTGACGGCGGCGGTGCACAAATGCTGCGCAGCTAGCGCCATTCGACGGCCAACACCGCGGTTCCTGGTGTGTCCGCTGTGCCGTGCGTGTGATCATTGCTTGTACAGCCCTCTCGCAGTGTCCGGAGCAAGTATGGTGGGTCTGACACACCGGTGTCAATGTGTTCTTTTTTCCATTTCCAGGAGTGTATGATGGTTCTGAGCACTATAGGACTTAACATCTGAGGTCACCAGTCCCCTAGAACTTGGAACTACTTAAACCTAACTAACCTAAGGACATCACACACATTCATACCCGAGGCAGGATTCGAACCTGCGACCGTAGCGGTCGCGCGGTTCCAGACTGAAGCGCCTAGAACAGCTCGGCCACACCGGCCGGCTTTAGTGACATGTCTAAGAGAGTATTTCTGGGATACAGTACCCACAGTCAACGTCTATCTTCAGGAGTTTCGGAAATCGGTGTGATGCAAAACTTTTTTTGATGTGTGTATTTAAGGTGCTGGCTCCTGAAAAATTAAATTTGTGTCTCGTTGAGGTTGCATTTTTTGACCACCAAATGTGTCAGCGGCCAAGAAGGCGCTCACAGATGCATCACAGCTTACACAGAAGTATGTAGGAACAGTTCCGCAATTTACCTGCTTTTTCAGGCATAGTTATTTTATGTTTATTTCTACGTGTTCAATGATACATTTTTCAAGTCTGTAGTGTCTAAGTGCCTACTGTTCTGTACCAGGCTTTAAGGTACACAACAAAGACCGCGACAAATCGCCGAAACACAGGCGTAATCACTCTACATCTACATCGATAGTCCGCAATCCACAGTACGGCACGTGGCGGAGGGTACCCTGTATCACTACGCGTCGTTTCCTTTCCTGTTAAACTTGCAAACAGAGTGAGGGAAAAACGGCCGTCTATATGCCTCCGTATGAAGCCTAATTTCTATTATCTTACCTTCGTGATCGTTCGGCAGCCAGCCTCAGATGCCGGTTCTCTAAATTTTGTCAATAGCGTTCCTGGAAAATACACTACTGGCCATTAAAATTGAAGATGACGTGCTACAGACGTGAAATTTAACCGACAGGAAGAAGATGCTGTGATAAGAAAAAATTTTAGCTTTTCAGAGCATTCACACAAGACTGGCGCCGGTGGCGACACCTACAACGTGCTGACATGCGTTAAGTTTCCAACCGATTTCTCATACACAAACAGCAGTTGACCGGAGTTGCCTGGTGTACGTTGTTGTAATGCCTCGTGTAAGGAGGAGAAATGCGTACTATCACGTTTCCGACTTTTATAAAGGTCGGATTGTAGCCTATCGCGATTGCGGTTTATCGTATCGCGACATTGCTGCTCGCGTTGGTCGAGATCCAATGACTGTTAGCAAAATATGGTATCGGTGGGTTCAGGAGGGGAGTACGGAACCCCGTGCTGGATCCCAACGGCCTCGTATCACTAGCAGTCGAGATGACAGACATCTTATCAGCGTGGCTGTAACGGAACGTGCAGCCACGTCTCGATCCCTGAGTCAACAGATGGGGACGTTTCCAAGACAACAACCATCGGCACGAACAGTTCGACGACGTTTGCAGCATCATGGACTATCAGCTCGGAGACCATGGCTGCGGTTACCCTTGACGCTGCATCACAGACAGGATCGCCTGCGATGGTGTACTCAATGACGAACCTGGGTGCACGAATGGCAAGACGTAATTTTTTCGGATGAATCCAGGTTCTGTTTACAGCATCATGATGGTCGCATCCGTGTTTGGCGACATCGCGGTGAACGTACATTGGAAGCGTGTATTCGTCATCGCCATACTGCCGTATCACCCGGCGAGATGGTATGGGGTGCCATTGGTTACACGTCTCGGTCACCTCTTGTTCGCATTGATGGCACTTTGAACAGTGGACGTTACATTTCAGATGTGTTACGACCCTTGGCTCTACCCTTCATTCGATCCCTGCGAAACCCTACATTTCAGCAGGATAGAGCACGATCGCATGTTGCAGGTCGTGTACGGGCCTTTCTGGATACAGAAAATGTTCGACTACTGCCCTGGCCAGCATATTCTCCAGATCTCTCACCAATTGAAAACGTCTGGTCATTGGTGACCGAGCAACTGGCTCGTCACAATACGCCAGTCACTACTCTTGATGAACTGTGGTATTGTGTTGAAGCTGCATGTTCAGTTGTACCTGTACACCCCCTCCAAGCTCTATTTGACTCAATGCCTAGGGCTATCAAGGCCGTTATTACGGCCAGAGGTGGTTGTTCTGGGTACTGATTTCTCAGGATCTATGCACCCAAACTGCGTGAAAATGTAATCACATGTCAGTTCCAGTATAATATATTTGCCCAATGAATACCCGCTCCGAACTACCTCGATGTCTTCCTTTAATCTGATATGGTACAGATCCTAAATAATACAGCAGCGCCCAAAAATAGGTCGCACTGGAGTCCTATATGCGGTCTCTTTTACAGAGGAGCCACACTTTTCTAAAATTCTCTCAACAGACCGATGTCGACTATTCGTCTTCCCTACCACATTCCTCATATGCTCGTTCAATTTCATATCGCCCAGATCTTTAAACGACGTGACCATGTCAAGCAGTACACTACAAATCCGGTATCCGAACATTACGGGTTCGTTTTTTCTATTCATCCGCATTAACTTATTTTTTTCTACATGTAGAGCTAGCTACCACTCATCACACCAATTAGAAATTTTAGCTAAGTTATCTTGTATCCTCCACAGTCACTCAACTTCGACACCTTACCGTACACCACAGCATCATCAACAAACAATTGCAAATTGCTGCCAGCCTTTCCGTCAAGTCATTTCTGTATATAGAGAACAACAGCGATCCTATCTTACTGGGCCACCCTTGGCGATACTCTTCTATCTGCTGAACAGTCGCTGTCGAGGACAACATTTTGGATTCTATTATTTAAGAAGTCTTAGAGCCACTCAGATATCTGGGAACCTATTCCATACGCTCGTACCTTCGTTAACAATCTGCAGTGGGGCACCGTATCAAATGATGCCCGGAAATCTAGAAATATGGAATCTGCTTGTTGCCCTTCATCATGCTTCAAAAGGAAAAGCTGAGTTTCCCATGAGCAATGCTGGCTAAAACCATGCTGATTCGTGGACATTGGCTTCAAGGTCTCAAAAAAGTTTGTTGTATTCGAACTGAGGATATTATCATGGATTCTGCAGCTAACCGGAGTTAGGGTTATCGGTGTGTAATTTTATGGGTCTGTTTTTTTACCCTTCTTGCATACTGGTGTCACCTATGCTTTTTTGCAGTCGCTTGGGACTTCGTGCTGGGCGATAAATGCGAGCTAGGTAAGGGCCAATGGCGTAGCGTACTCTTTATAGAATAGAACTGAGATTCCATCCGGACCTGGTGACTTATTTGTGTCCAACTCCTTCAGTTGTTTATCTTCGCCAGGGATGCTTATCACAGTATCGTCCATACGGTAGTCTCCACGGTGGTCAAACGGCTGTATGTTTGTACGATTCTCCGCCGTGAACGATTTCTTGAACGTGAGATTTAAAACTTCGGCTTTCGTTTTGCTATCGTCAACTGCGATACCAAACTTGTCAACGAGTGACTGGATAGAAGCCGTTGACTCGCTTAGCGATTTTACCTAGGAGTAGAATTTTTTCGGGTTCTCTGCCAGAACTTTTGCTAAGGTATGACGACGGTAGTTTCTGTATGCATCGCGCATAGATCTTTTCGCAGACGCACGAATCTCTACTAATCTTTGCCTGTCGTCATTTGCGAGTTCTCTTTTGAACCGAGAGTGCAACAGCCTCTGCTTCCTCAGCATTCTCGGAATTTCGTTATTAAACCATGACGGGTCTTTTCCATCGTTAGTCCATTACTAGGTACATATTTTTTCCAGACACGATTTACAGTCTGCTTAAACTTTGCCCGAAATTCCCTTACGTTCATCTTACTGAGACTAAGTGATGTCAACTAACTGTCTAAGTGAGCTACTAGCAGCAGGTCGAATGGCGCCTGTCACTTCGTAGCAGCAAATTTCACATGGCGATCACAAATTCTGACCATTTTCTGCTGCCGCGCCATGTCCGTCAGTGCTCGGTACTCGTCCGCCGGTATTGTGGACAGCCGTCAAAGGGCGCGCAGCCAGCCGTGGACTACATTGCTGCCGCTTTGTACTGGCTGGCGGACATGGAAGTTCTTCCACTGACAGGCACAAAACACGACATGCTGCAGACACACACACACACACACACACACACACAAACACCACGCAGCCTCTCACAATTACGATACAGCAGTGTGGCAGTTCAGTTTAGTGCCTACAGCCAGCCCAGTACAGTTCTCTGTAAGGTTACTTTCCGTCTTAGTAGTTGCTGTTTACGGAGTAATAGGACAACCAATTGCGCCTGTGATGATACTATCAGTTATAGTGACTATATCATAGGTTGGCAGGAGACAGCAAAGTTATTTAGATTGCAATGTATTATGTAAAAAAACATCAAGTAACACGCATGGAACTGTACCAGAGTTAAGTACCGTACCACTCTGTAACATATTCTTAATAAATGTTATTGGTTATTTCATACTGTGTTGCCACATATATTTCCTAGTGCTATCTTGACAAACCAATGTTAACTTAATAGTGTGCAACTGCCACCTTTAAGGAAGCATAGCAGTTATGTGCTACCATGGATGTGTTGGTCGAATTAACAGTAACATTCAGATACAAAATTCTCAACACTACAAATAGTCATGGTATTAGATTATTGTAATTTTCGTGGTGTGTAGGGTTTGAGCCTCAGAAAACTGACCTTGGTTGCATTTGTCAGTAAAGCATCGGCCATCTGCTCGTAATGCGTCCTATGCACTACAGTCTTCACTTATAAGCAAGCATCCACGTTGCACCTCCATCTTTCCTAATGTCGTCTATCCAATTCCGTTAGGTCCTCTCCGTCATTTCTCATCTCATGAAAGCTAGCAAAGAACTGCTATGCTCTACCTACCATCAATATATATTATTTGAAAGTAGAATGTACAGGGTGTTTCAAAAATGACCGGTATATTTGAAACGGCAATAAAAACTAAACGAGCAGCGATAGAAATACACCGTTTGTTGCAATATGCTTGGGACAACAGTACATTTTCAGGCGGACAAACTTTCGAAATTACAGTAGTTACAATTTTCAACAACAGATGGCGCTGAAAGTGATGTGAAAGATATAGAAGACAACGCAGTCTGTGGGTGCGCCATTCTGTACGTCGTCTTTCTGCTGTAAGCGTGTGCTGTTCACAACGTGCAAGTGTGCTGTAGACAACATGATTTATTCCTTAGAACAGAGGATTTCTCTGGTGTTGGAATTCCACCGCCTAGAACACAGTGTTGTTGCAACAAGACGAAGTTTTCAACGGAGGTTTAATGTAACCAAAGGACCGAAAAGCGATACAATAAAGGATCTGTTTGAAAAATTTCAACGGACTGGGAACGTGACGGATGAACGTGCTGGAAAGGTAGGGCGACCGCGTACGGCAACCACAGAGGGCAACGCGCAGCTAGTACAGCAGGTGATCCAACAGCGGCCTCGGGTTTCCGTTCGCCGTGTTGCAGCTGCGGTCCAAATGACGCCAACGTCCACGTATCGTCTCATGCGCCATAGTTTACACCTCTATCCATACAAAATTCAAACGCGGCAACCCCTCAGCGCCGCTACCATTGCTGCACGAGAGACATTCGCTAACGATATAGTGCACAGGATTGATAACGGCGATATGCATGTGGGCAGCATTTGGTTTACTGACGAAGCTTATTTTTACCTGGACGGCTTCGTCAATAAACAGAACTGGCGCATATGGGGAACCGAAAAGCCCCATGTTGCAGTCCCATCGTCCCTGCATCCTCAAAAAGTACTGGTCTGGGCCGCCATTTCTTCCAAAGGAATCATTGGCCCATTTTTCAGATCCGAAACGATTACTGCATCACGCTATCTGGACATTCTTCGTGAATTTGTGGCGGTACAAACTGCCTTAGACGACACTGCGAACACCTCGTGGTTTATGCAAGATGGTGCCCGGCCACATCGCACGGCCGACGTCTTTAATTTCCTGAATGAATATTTCGATGATCGTGTGATTGCTTTGGGCTATCCGAAACATACAGGAGGCGGCGTGGATTGGCCTCCCTATTCGCCAGACATGAACCGCTGTGACTTCTTTCTGTGGGGACACTTGAAAGACCAGGTGTACCGCCAGAATCCAGAAACAATTGAACAGCTGCAGCAGTACATCTCATCTGCATGTGAAGCCATTCCGCCAGACACGTTGTCAAAGGTTTCGGGTAATTTCATTCAGAGACTACGCCATATTATTGCTACACATGGTGGATATGTGGAAAATATCGTACTATAGAGTTTCCCAGACCGCAGCGCCATCTGTTGTTGAAAATTGTAACTACTGTAATTTCGAAAGTTTGTCTGCCTGAAAATGTACTGTTGTCCCAAGCATATTGCAACAAACGGTGTATTTCTATCGCTGCTCGTTTAGTTTTTATTGCCGTTTCAAATATACCGGTCATTTTTGAAACACCCTGTACTTTACTTTTATATTTTATGTCCAGATAAATATTAATTTTCTATCGTATTTATGTTTACATCAAATTTTTGACTCATACACATTGTAGGTAAAGGTAAAAAAGTTGGGAAATGCTCAGAAATACGCGTGAGAAACTGTACCCCACAATCGCTTTGAGACAAATAATATAATAAGCAGTTAGTTAATGCATGCCGTACAATGAGAATTATTTGTCGGTCACTGCAACTGAAAACGCTAAAACAATTGAGGCACTATAAATTTTTAGCGAGTTTGGGGTATGGCGCAAATGGAATTTTATCTAACGCAACTACTGTGTTGAGCAAGTAATTCAGCAGGCAGGACTTAAAACTCGAGCCGGCGAATCAAATTCAAGGCGCAACTCAGTAAAGGTTTATTGGAACTGTGAGAGGACACAGACAGAGACTTCTTGTCGATTTTTTCTGCCTTTGATTCAGTGTTAGACTTATGCCTGAACACTTCTGCTTGCAAGTCAGGTCAATAATTTTGGCGTGAGTATTGATGAGATGTCGAAACACTGCAAATTTCTGGTGGCCCTGTACCAGCAAACCTCCGAACCTTTAAAGAATCGAACTCTTATCACAAATGACTGAATGTGTTAAATATTATTACGTTAAGCATGTAAGTGAATAAAGTTTATAAAAGTTTTGAAATTACACTTACAGTTTCAAAGACGCTAAATGCTTTAATTCTGAATCACTGGATGAATATAGTCTGGGTAATTTGCGCTCCAATTTAAGCAAAGGCAAGTTTTCCACGTTTCTCAATGTTTATCACGCACGTCATATACCGTGATCTCTCTCTCGTACAATGACATAATTTTGTAGGTACATTAAGTGGTATACGTGCATGTTGTCTGCTAACTATGTTGTGAATGAATAAAGGAGGAATAAATTAGAACATCATATCTGATGCTGACGTTTTACTACATGAACAGCGAAAATGTAATAAGGGATAAAAAATTTTCTTTTCATCATTTTGCTGGGGCTATCAGGGAGAAAAGATTTCGTAAATGTTTGAAATTGTGTGTTAAGTTTGCTGGAAGTTGCTAAGTGCTCTCATTCTCAAACACTGGAGGTACGAAGTTCGTGTATTTGTGCACCGTCAGTTACAATGTCTCAAACACAGTTTGTAACTGTAATGCCTCTCTTATTGTGTTTAACTTTTAACATAAGACTATACCTCTTAATGAGTAGATTATGAGAGCATTTTAAATTTTTAAAGTCGTCAGATAGGCAACTTGCAATTGGTACGGGGTTTAGGATTTAGGGTTCAGGGTTGAGGGATAGCGGCTTCGTAGTACAGATGACGTCAGTGGGCACTCATACTTTGGTCGCAGACGCACCAGCCCACCGGCTTGTGGGCACTCTGCGTGACTGTTTGTCGGAAGTTGTGGACTCTCACTGATCTGCAGTTGGTGTTTGCTATATAGTAAAAAGTTGCACTCAGCACCCAAAAAAAGTCTCAGTTTCTAAAAGCGATGAGAACTTAACAGCTATGGCCACTGATCTGGACATCATAAATTTCATTGGGCAATAATTTTATTAAATACTAATCCACTATGAGAAAGTTTCAAATCCTTAAATTTGTAATTAATTTATCTTCGACAGCCGGTGTCTGTAATGGGTAACTACAACAGATTCATCCGTGTCAGAGAATCAAAGGCTCGGGGGAAAACATTTAATTGTAACGTCCCTGTATTTCATTACTAAAGCTGGTACACCTCAACAAATTTTATTTGTTTGCTTAAAAACAACAACAATCCTGAGCTCGTCGTATTTAATCATGGGTAATTAGTTAACTTTAAAGAAGACTATCCTACATTTACACAATGTGTCAGATCACTTACTACTACATATTTTTCTCTCCA
The DNA here is from genome assembly GCF_023864275.1 of Schistocerca cancellata. Lineage (NCBI taxonomy): Eukaryota > Metazoa > Arthropoda > Insecta > Orthoptera > Acrididae > Schistocerca > Schistocerca cancellata. Next base: position 781,936,681 of record NC_064629.1, read on the forward strand.
TTTTGGGGTTGCTTTGTCTAATTAAATTAAACATAAGAAACTCTAAAAATCATTTGCATTAAAAGGTTATGAGACAGAAGACAATATAGTCTAGGAAAAAATTACTATCGTATCTCCAAAGAAAGAAAAAACATATGAAAACATGAAAGCTATTGAGAGTCAGTTTAAAAAGCATGCACTTGCTCTATGACTAGAATAAAATACAGAGCAAAAAAATAAAGAAATTGGAATGATATTAAACAATATTCAGTTTATCATCGAAAGTGCAAAGACACTCTCTAGGTATACGTTTAGTGATTTAACGGTGACTTTTTTTAACCCTCAAATGTTTACGGCATTTATAGATTACCGTTTCTCATGTAAAATACGATGTCCGTAACCACGTGGAAAATAAGACGAGAACATATCTACAGAAAACAAAAGATAATAATAAAGATAGAAAACCAAAAAAAGACTAGCAGGCTTTTAAAAAGTACAGTACAGTAATGATGCAACTTATCACACGTATATTGTTTTTGTGAGGTATTGATCATGGAGAAGGCTAAGAAGGAAACACTTCTAGCATTGAGATGTGGTATTTGTGGAAGGATGCGACAGCAATTTACAACAAATTTTGGAAAAAGAGGGCTTTTAATGTACTAACTGAGGAAAGATCATTTACATCATCGGGAAAAAGACTTTAAGAAAGGGCCAGTTGGTAAGACACGTCCTGTAGCGTGTGATATTAATTACCTTTGAAATATGAGAAACGTGTGGAGCTGAAGGACTCGAATGAGTAATATAGCTGACTGACAACGCTGCCTCCACAGGGTATTCAGAGCTGGAGAGACCTGTTCCAGATGAGAACTGAGGATGGATCATGAGCCATTTGAAGGACAGCTGAAGCTAAAAATGACTGATCCAAAACACTGAATAACATGTGGCAGTCAAATCTAGTAATTATAATTTCGAGAACAGAATCTGGTGGAGATGTTTTAAGATATGCAGATCTTCGCCCCGTCCTTTTTATCGTAAGCAAAAATATTGATAATGCCTCGCTACAGATATTACTCATTCCAATGACATGTTCCGGTCAGGTGTAAGACATTTCAGAAGAATTTTCTCATCAACTGTTGAACCTGTAAACATTATATTTTGCACTGTACATCGTCCGCTCTTCTGCCTCAAAATCACGCTCCTCCATTCCTTCTCTCGCATCTTCAATACACACCCGACAAATCCTTGCAACTATACGCACCATACTCCTAAACGTCTTCCATAATTTCATGCTAACGAAGAAATTAGAAAATTTGGCTTGCGTAGGAATACATTTCCCTCTTGCGTTTAGTATATTTTTCTGCCCTTGCATGTTTTGATCTTACTGCACTATTTTGTTGCGTAAATAGGTAATTCAGTTTAGCATATTACTCGCATTTCACAACTAAACGATTTCATTTACTTTTTATTGCCACTTAAAGCGAATATAAAAAATTTTTGAGTCGTACGTAATTAAAACGATATCTTCACTAAGGAATTTGTTAATTCAAATTACATTCTTCTAGTTCTCGAGCGTTGAATCTACGTATTTTCTGTATTGTGTATTGATCATAATCAGCATCGCTGAACAGACTACCCGACAAAATTCGTGCACCCAATTATCTGCCGAACTAAAAAGTAGTTTACCTGATACCTAAGTTTGTAACTAGGTGTTTTTCACAGTTATGTTAAGAATTAACCTTGAAACATTAATGAAAGCTTCTTTGTTCTCTGTACATTTTCCCCTGTAATTTTGCACCTCTCTCCCCTTGTAGTAGAAAAATTTGAATTTTCACTGTCATGAACCCTCTTCGAACGTGCACATCTTTGTGTTGAGATTTCTTCACTGAGTGCCGGGGTCAGATCTGGACATCAGCTCAGAGTTACAAAAACTGTTCTCTGTGTATTATCATCGGCAAAGTGTTATTTTACACCAAATTAATTCCAGTAGCATGGAAGAAAATATCGTAATACAAATAATCATACGTATTTGTGTTTACTTTAACGATACCTGGTAATGAGATGTATCTTTACCTATATTATTACTGACCAAGCAGCTGGATTTCTGTTGATTAACCTCGTTCTGTCCACATGGTTGTCGTAGTTGAGAAAACTTCCGTCGACAAACGATATCTTGTAGTTGTAGTGCTAGCACGTCATTCTATCTCAGATGACCTCGTCATCGATGGAGCGTACTCCCTACTTTTTCGTGCCAGCGCATGCATCAGGATGGATCGGCGCTCTCTTGTCCAGTTACATCTTAAGAGTTTAATATCGCACTGGTACCTGACATCTACGTCCACGTGATAACTCTGCTATTCACAATTAAGTGCCTGGCAGAGCGTTCAATGAACCACCTTCAAGCTGTCTCTCTACTGTTCCACTCTCTAAAGACGCGCGGGAAAAACGAGCACTTAAATTTCTCTCTGCGAGCCCTGATTTCTCTTATTTTATCGTGATGATCATTTCTCCCTATGTAGTGGGCTGCCAAAATAATGTTTTCGCAATAGGAGAAGCAAACTGGTGATTGGAATTTCATGAGAAGATACCGTCGCAATGAAAAGCACCTTTGTTTTAATGATTGCCACTCTAATTCGTGTATCGTGTCTGTGGCACTATGTCCCCTATTTCGGGATAATACAAAACGAGCCGTCCTTCTTTGAACTCTTTCAATATCATCCGTCAGTCCCACCTGATACGGATCGCACACCTCGCAGCAGTACTCCAGAATAGGCCGAAAAAGTGTAGTGTAAGCAGTCTCTTTGGACATCTGTTGCACCTTCTAGGTGTTCTGCCAATGAATCTCAGTCTTTGGTTTGCTCTACCCATAACATTATCCATGTGATCGTTCCAATTAGATTATTTGTAATTGTAATCCCTAACTATTTAGTTGAATTTACAGCCTTCAGATTTGTGTGACTTATCGCGTAGTCGAAATATAGCGGATTTCCTTTAGTACTCACGTGAATAACTTCACACTTTTCTTTACTTAGGGTCAATTGCCACTTTCCGCACCACACAGATATCTTATATAAATCAATTTGCAATTCAGTTTGGTCATCTGATGAGTTTAAAAGACGGTAAATGACAGCATCATCTGCAAATAATCTAAGAGGGTTGCTCAGATTGTCTTCCATGTCGTTAATATAGATCAGAACAATAGAGGGCCTATAACACTTCCTTGGGGAACGCCGGATATTACCTCTGTTTTACTCGATGGCTTTCCGTCTATTACTACGAACTGTGACCTTTCTGACAGGAAATCACGAATCCAGTTGCACAACTGAGACGATATTCCACAGGCACAGAGTTTGGTTTGAAGACGCTTGTGAGGAACGGTGTTGAAAGCCTTCTGAAAATCAAAAAATATGGAGTCAATTTGACATCCCCTGTATATACCACTCATTACTTCATGAGTATAAAGAGCTAGTTGTGTTTCGCAAGACGATATTTTCTGAATCCGTGCTGACTATGTGTTAGTAAATCGTTTTCTACGAGGTACTTCATAATGTTCGAATACAGTATATGTCCCAAAACCGTACTGCAAATTGACGTTAGTGATATGAGCCTGTAATTCAACGGATTAATCCTATTTCCCTTTTTGGGTATTCGTGTGACTTGAGCAGCTTTCCAGTCTTTAGGTACGGAACTTCCTGTGAGCGAGCGATTGTATATAATTGCTAAATATGGAGCTATTGCATCTGCATACTCTGAAAGGAACCTGACTGGTATACCATCTGGACCGGAAGCCTTGCCTTTATTAAGTGATTTAAGCAGCTTTGCTACACCGAGGATATTTACTTCTATGTTTCTCATCTTTGCAGTCGTTCTTGATGGAAATTTGGGAATATTCACTTGGTCTTCTTTGGTGAAGGAGTTTCGGAAAACTGTGTTCAATGACTCTGCTTTGGTGGAAATGTCATCAGTGACTTCACCGTTGTTGTGGTGATATGGCAATAGTGAAGGCATTAATGTTCCACGAAGTTCAAAAGCAATTATTTTCACTGACCAAAGAATGAATTAAGAGTTGCGCGGGTAACTGCTGATTCATTTTTAAGTACTCTCCTCTCATTTCATTGTGTAAATAAAATTTAAGGAAGTAAAATGTTAAAAAACGAAATTACGTGGGGAAATAAGTTTGTGCATGACGATTATTTGATAAAATGTTATATAAATTAATGTGCACTAATATATTTTAAAACCATGTTTTCATATCAGTTTTCGGTCTTCCAACATATTTGCTTTTGTAACTAGAATAGCCTGAGAGTCCATATATACTGTCAGAAAATTATTGTTTGCGTGATTATAAAATTACAATGCCTCATCCGAAAAGGCCGCTTTAAAATTTTGCTACTGTTTTAAATTCGTATATGTACTACAAAAACAAGTTCCAATGTGCTTATTGTGGTAAGTATTGATAACAGTTCAAAATATTGTAAAAGTTACTCTGTCTCTATGCTATGGCAGTGCAGAACGAGATTTTAATGCATGAATCGCATATTTGAATAGAATTTTACATGCGTGTCAGTATCAAAGCAATCAAAATGCATTCTTTAAAAGCCTTATTAATTAAAAATTAGTTGTAGATTGGAAGCATGCTAACTTTAGAGCAGCTTTAGCATTAGCTAAAATAATACAACTGAAAAAAAATGTTTATTATATAATGTTAATTATGCATTATATATTTTGATAATTGAGTATCAAAAGAGGAATATAACGTAACATGCAAAAATCACGCAAACAATAAAGAAATTCGACGAGAAATGGACGTTCAAGAACTATTTTAGTCACAAAAGGCAAATATACAGTTACTTACAACGTTCGCACGGCCACTCTGTGAATGATGACTCCGTATAGCCAGTTGGCGAAATATACCCGTCTGTGTAAAAGAAATGGAAAGAAATACATGTAAAACACAAAGTCACACAATAATATCCATTTCCATCTGAAATGTTCAGCACTGGAAGTTAATCGCTATAGGAGCAGCCGCGGGAGTGCGTAAAAAACGGTCTTTGAATTGAAATAAGCTTTTGTAGAACAACGAGGGACATGCAGACAAGATGCAGATTCATAGGTTGGTATTACCGTAACGCTGAATAAACTGCCGTTCGGGTATTACTGTTCGATTCCAGGACTCCACTTAAACAAGGGCTAATATTCAGGTTTGGCACGGAGTGAGCCCATGCACCACATGACGTCAGCGAACAAACGTCTTCATTGGTAATCTAAAAATCAATAAAATTTTATTTTGCTAGACCTTGTGTACCATGAGTGGTCACTAACATTACCTATGGGAACCGCAAACCTGTAAAACTGTTTCGAAGAGAGCCACATCGTTTAGAGACCAGGCCTAATAGTTAATATTAATGAAGAAACTAAGACCTTTCCCACCACTTCGTTTGTCATTTGATACGTATCTTACATATATGTGAAATTGCGGATAATATTTTTTATCTTCAGACTGGTCCAACTCACATTTTGTTTTTGGCCGCTAATAACGGCGGGAAGTTTTCCCTCTTTTATTTTTGGGGTACAAAATACAAACATCGTTTGCGATATTCTTCTCTATAAACTCCCCCTGTATGCCTATATTAAAAACTAAGGCGAAGCCAACTTCATTTTTTAATTTAGTTTGCTTTGTAAATATGGATATAACTCTATTTTATCCTGAATATTTTCCTTAAATAACAACAGTTTAATTTTACTTAACTGAAGAGCCACAGAAAAGCCCTTATAATAATACTATTATAGTTATATCTTTTCGGTTTATGGCCTTCAACTGAGAAGTGTGTCATTTTGCACAACAATATTGGTTTACTTTTTGTCTCTATAAAAAGAACTCTCTCCTCAATCTTTATTATTCCATTCTTTTCTTCATGTGTACGCAACTGCTATAAAATCATAGCTGTTAGGGGATTAGCAATAAAAATAATTTTAGTTAAACCATATTAATGCGCAGGGAACAACATCACGTTAATCGTTACCAGAGTTACTGACTTAGTTCAACAAGAAAACGTCTACAGAGTTGTGAAAACGACAAAAGTAGCACTAGATCAAGGTAAGAGCCACATTGTGGTTACCCATGATCTGTACTGTCCAAATCCTATGGTATAAAGAACGCAGAATTACATCCTAGTGTATTCAAATTTGCAATAGAGGAAATCTTGTGGCTACAGCAGTAGTCAAACGCATTCATTTCACTTTACACAACCGGTATGATTGTTTTAGAGCTGATACTGAGGTACCTTCCTTGGCATGGTATTGTCTGAATCATTAAGTCAATGTGTCTCGAAATTAGTTACGTTGATCTTTCTAATAGAAATATAGACCGTTTTATCTCCCTTCCTTCTGTAATTCGTCTTATGGGAGTGAATCTAAATGGTAATAGCAGATTTTTTCACATGGTGTGACACAAACAGAGATGAACGGCTATGCACAGTGTCACAGTCCTCCTTGTTAACTGCTTCACTTACATCAGTGACTTTTAGTGGTTTGGAAATGTCTCTTTGAATTGTATGTTTCTCCAGTCTGATTATAAAATAGGCAGCATCTAGAGAGAACAATTTAATTTTTTCAATGGTGTAAATGTGTCGTTATAATGATAAAATTTTCAATAATGTTAGTTACAAGGACTAAGTTCGATTTCGTGAAGCATCATCCAATGACAAGTTTCTTGTCAAACGATTTAATGTAGCATCTAAATCAATAATTTCAGCTGTGTTGCGTTAACTTAGAACAGTTCATAGTTACTGGAGTTACCAAATGTGATAACAGTCCTAGTGGAAGTCAGGGACTGTTACAAAATTATATATATCGATGACACTTTCATGCCGCAACGAAACTATCAGCAAACCAAAAAATATTTGATTAGAATGACATAGCCTTTACAAGACTACCAGTTAAGGACAGAATCATCATGTACATAACGCACTGAATATGTGCTCCGTCTCTGTGGTACAACTCATTTTGTGATACAAGACATTTCAGTTTCAGTAGTGTTACAAGTAGAAAAATCTTTTGCTGTTCTCTCCAAAGGTTCTGCTGTGAAGGGAAAAGTGTTGAGACCTTTGCTGTTCATGGTGCATATTAATCATGTGGAAGACAATTTTATCAATAACCTGAGACTTTCTATAGATGACGCAATTATCTCTAAAAGTAAACTGTCTGGAAAGAACTGCACAGATTCTCGGTCACAGAGTGGTGTAAAGACTGGAAACTTACTTCAAATGTTCATAAATGGAAAACCGCGCACATCACAAAACGCAGAAATGTTTAATCCTGTAACTTCAAAAGCTATAAGTTAAGGATCGCCATATTGTAATGGCAGCAGTGGCAGATCGGACAGCTACCACAGCGCAGATGTGAGGGCTTGTGAACCCAGACGTGTCAACACGAACTGTTCCAAACCGGTTATTACCAGTGGGACTACCGGCACGCACACCTCCAGCCATCTTCAGTTCACGCCAAGGCATTGACATGCATGGTACCACTGGTGCCGTCAGAGGATCCATGGCGCGCCGTGGTCTTCGGCGATGAGCGGAGATTCTATCTGCGCGCAAGTGATGGTCGGTTGTACGTACGACGTAGACCTGATGAGCGCTGTCCCGTAGAGTGCATTCGTCCATAATACACTGGCCCCACGCCAGGCCTCTGGTATGAGGTGCGATAAGCTGCAACTCCCGTTCCCCTTCGGTGTTTCTGGAGAAGACGTTAACCAGCACTCGGTACCCGCTGAATGTTGTTAGACTCGTTCCTCTGCGTTCTTGCAACAGGAAGGTGATGTGTTGTTCCAACAAGATAATGCTCGCCCACGCACTGGGCGTGAGACTCAATGTGCTCTGCAAAACGTGCATCAACTTCTCTGGCCAGCACGATTTCCGGACATGTCTCCAACTGAGCACGTGTGGTGTATGCTGGGACGAGAATTGACTGGTGCGGCTTGTCAGCCAACAATTCTTACAGTAATATGCGAACAGGCGTGGGATGACGTATCCCAGGACAGTATTCGCCATCTGCCCAGGTCTAGCAGGCGTGGAATAACGTACCCCAGGAGAGTATTCGCCCTCTGTACGACTGACTGGATGCCAGAGTCGGCGTGTGTTTTTCATGAGCAATAAAAACGACGGAAATGATGTTTATGTTGATCTCTATTCTAATTTTCTGTACAGGATCCGGAACTCTCGGAACCGAGGTAATTCAAAACATTTTTTGATGTGTGTATTAGCCTTATTACGTGACCTGCTTCAAACTCAGTGAGTTGTTTACAATGGCGTCTTTGTCGCCTTAAAGGCATTCTTGCCATATGTCAACTCACCAGTCTCATACGTAACTAACGATCACGACCATTACAGCTTGTATTTAAAGCAAACTGAATTTTCATCCTCATAGTGGCGCTACTAGGTCCGCTCTTACGTGACTGGCGCGTTGTTGGAATAGACATCACATTTCAGGTGTAGAAAGACGCCTACCAACTTTCGTTTACGTCACACAAATCCTTCTTAATGATGCGATTTTTTTCCTTTACTGCATAATTATCGGAACTTTGTAATCAGTATTACAGTCTTACCAAATAGTGATAATAGTAATGACCTTTCGAAAATTATTTAGTTTCGTGCCCCAAACAAAACTGAACCTCTTTGTTCTTAGCCCTCAGAAAATTACGTTTTACCTTTCGGGGGTAATTACCCCCAATTTTGGGAACCACTGTGCTAGATGAATAAATAAAAGTCGTCACCGAAAGCAGAATGTTAATTTTTAGGTTAAATGCAGGCTGTATATTTCACAGTCGCAGTCTTCCAACGAACATTGAATAACTGATTAAATAAAACATTAAAATTAGGCGACATTTGGTGTGCATATGTCGTGTAAAAAGTTGGTGATTTAAGGACCATTTTTTTTTTTTATTGAGGAAAGATAAATATTTTAAATGGCGTAACAGAAACAATCGCAACCTTGTTTCCATCTGAAAAGAAAAGGTAAAGATAAGAAAAAAATATATGTGGAGAGACTAGTCATGGCAGCACATATTTTACCGCTAAAGTGGACGATATTTCTCAAGCCATAAGCAGCGGCAAGTACCTGGACGGCGAGAGTTGGGCTTGTACTTTGTAGTGTAATGGCCAAGATAAGTACTCGTGTCCCTTTGCATCTGATCGGCAGTTTCACGGCGGTCGCTGGAGAACGATGGCGTGACAAGAGCTCGTCCACACAAGTAGCGAACCACGGCCGCAGCAGAAAAGAACTTCTCTCTCGGGGAATAAATGCGCTTTCGTGTAACTATACTTCAGCCACGGAGCTCTGAATGATTCATGTTCAGAAGTAACCAAACGGAGGAAGCTAAGATGGAAAGCAGAAGCGCACAGGTAGGCGAGGTATTCAGAGAAAGCAAATTACTGTGTCTTATACAGTGCGAAGTCCATGAGTTAACTGCAGCACGGGGATACATAGTAAAACCTCGCAAGTAATTCTGGGAGCCCCGTATCTTTCTGTTTGACCATTGCCACTTATGTGCGCTTACATTTCAAGAGACAGAAAAAGAAATCATTGGTACTACCAAACTGTTAGACTCAAATTTTGTTCCTACTTTTTTTTACGCTTCAAATGATTCAGCTGTTACCTCTATCGTTAAAATAAAGGTAAGACATGAAGCAACGGGTATTTAAATCACTCAGAGCAGTAAAATGGGCAAGGGCATATCACATACTGTTATTGACTTTTGAGTATATGATTTCTCGGGTGTCAAAGACACAAAAGTCATCAATTTGTTACATTCCAATTTACGAGAGCGTAATTAGAGCATCTATGATCAGCAAAAGATTTAGCAACTTCAGAACTGATCTTTGCGAAGCTCCTGGTTCGAAAAAAATTGTAAAAATTGGGAAACTTTACTTTTAGTGCATATCTGCGATATTAGTGGTGGTTATATTTATTGTGGCTGTCTTATATCTCTAATATACACATCAGTATCTTGCACATACAAACCAGAGATGTGGAGATACTATGTTGCATCTAAATGAGAATGTTATATTCAAGTACACAAATAACTTAACAATCAGGTTTATTTGTCTTTATGTAACTTCTCTGGCAGCAAAACACAAAAGCAAAATTATTTTAGTTCATAGATTAGAAACTTTATTGTTGTTTTGGTTCACATGTAAACAGCAATTCAAATATGTTTCACTGAAAAATTTTCCAACTCACAGACCTAACTTCTTATCATGTAGAGATTACGTACCAGGTGGTTACGATAGAAATAAATTTACTACATACTATTTTTTTAAATGACACGTATTCTCCATCGAACGTGTGATTTGTTTCACTATCCTCTATCGGGATTGTGACCTTAGCTCATTTTCAAGTGGTTATAGGCGCTGAAAACTCAGCAGTAGTCATTTTCAATAAAAGGAATAAAAATGATCTGAGCCTCTATTATTCCTTTTATTAATGTTGGCTTCTGCTGTTTTTTCAGCAACTGTAACCACCTGAAAATGACATAAGAGCGAAATTGATATAGTGGATAATATAATTACTAAAACTGACTTAGGGCTGTCTGGTCATAGTTCCCTCATCCTTACAATTCCTGCTGTATCTGTGAAAGAAATAAATGTGCTTCTTTCTTATAGAAGAAATTTCTCTGCGGAAAATTGTGCTAGTTTTGTAGATACTCTAAGTAATGAACCATGATTACAAGTTCTTACACCAACAGATACTAACAATGCTTACAATGCTTTTCTTCAGTATTCGTGAGCAATTTTGATATGTGTTCCCCGAAGGAACTAACTATAGTCCGTTCACGTCGGTTCACTAAATCAGGTTTCTGGACTATATCAGACATTAAGATTTCCTGTAGGACTTTAAAAGGCTCAGTTCTTGGATGAAAAGATCAACAGACCCCCAGTTTATAGAATATGTAAAGAAAATATGTAGTAATTTCACAGGCAGTACTACATGGAAGCAACAGCATAATAAGACTGTCCGGCAATAATTCAAAATCTATATGGGATATTATAAAAAGGGCAGGAAATTACACTTAAAAATTTCGATAACACTAATATCAGCAAAAAATACTTGCCAATTTACATAAATGCTTACTGCATTTACTGCATAAATGCTTCCCAAACACTTATCTTAAATTTCACAAATCGGAATAACCTTAAGTTTCACAAACTGCGACATAATCGCGTGTACAAACAGTGATCCATACTGTAAAATGCTTTTTTATTCCAGTCTCTGATCACAAAATGAATTCTTTAAGCGATGACCGGTTTCAGTCTGTAATGACCATCCTCAGATATTTTTACGCCCTGTCCTAAAGTGATCGGCCATAATGGCATCGTCTATGTGACGATGCTATGCTGATTATATTTATATGTTTTGGCGATGCCATTATGGCCGTATCACTTTAGGACATGGTGTAAAAAAGATCTGATGTTGGTCATTACAGACCGAAACCGGTCATCGTCTAAAGAATTCATGTTGTGATCAGAGACTGGAATAAAAAGCATAACCTTAAGTATTGCACACCCACATAAAGCATAAGGTAAGTTCCAACCGTGGAACTTGAAGTAGTAAAGGTGATTAAAAGTCCGATTTGCAAAACGTCAGCAGGTGCAGATGAAGTGCTAGTGTCACTTTTAAGATGTACTGCTTCGCAAATTGCAAAGCCCATACTTCACGTTGTTAATTTATCAATCACTGAGGGAGTGTCCCTCTACAGATTAAAAAGTGATGCCTTTATTAAAGAGTGGTAATAGGCATAACGTTTAAAATTATCGACCCATATCGCTCCTATCTAAACTAACTGAGAGATTAATGAAACAAAGAGTTCCAAGTATTCGAACGACCACAATCTACTGAATTCTAATCCACATGGCTTTCTAACAGGAAGAAGTACAGAAATAATCGAATACACAAATTAAGTAATTAAAAACTTGGAACGGATGTGTTCTAGGAGTTAATTTAGATTATTCTAAAGCTTTCAATATTCTTAGTCACGAAATTATTTTAGGTTATTTGGAAGCAACGGGAATAGAAGGGATAGAAACAAGTGGTTTCAATCAGATTTGCAAAATAGATTAAATGTTGTGGAATATGCTTCAGGTCACTGGACTCATAAAATCACATTAGTATCTGATTCAAAGAAACACGAAGTAGGTGTACAACGACGCCCTTATGATCCTTATTTATGTAAATGACATGCGAACGTCAGAAGCAAAGATCATGTTTGCAGACGACACTAGTGTACTAGTGAGCGACGGTAAGCAATCTCTGTCCACAAGAACCAATCAAGTGCTAAGGTCCTCGTATTCATGGTTCAATGCCAAAAGGGTGACCCTTAGTGCGAAAAAAAAAATTATATTCAATTCGGGAAAATTGATCAAAACCAAGATCACCAACTGGTACTATGTGGGAATAAGTTAGAAAGAATACGATGCACAAAAGTTGTAGGACTGTATGTTGATAAAAACTGCAAGTTCCTATTTAAAAAGTTGTACTCTTCATGTGTGTTGATGACAAGAGCTAAACTTGGTTCCCTGCGAACCAGTAGCGATTACCATTGTTGTAACACTCAAAACTGTCGGTCTCTCCATGTGCAACAACTAAGAACAATTCGTACTCAAAGACCCATGAGCCATTGTGGCGTCGTTTTTTACAATGCACTGCCAACATTCATGAAGGGGTTCGAGAAGGAAACGGCTTTTGGATCAGAGCTAAAATCATTTCTTGTAGTGTTTCTACAATGTAAGTGAATATGTTTACAGGGATACTAGGCTCTCGTTCATTGTTGAGCACTTTTTAATGTGGTAACTGATGCACCATCTCTGCTGTGTTTGTCCTTCCAAAGGAATGTTTCCGTTTTTGGTTTTCCGTTTTTTCTGCTTCAGGTGCAGTACAACATATCTCCCCAGAGAAGGTATCTAATGCAAAATTAGTTATGATGGATATATTACTGCCAGGTGTTCGTGTGTTCATGTGTTACATGTTTCAGGAGTATAATATAACAAAGTACCATATTCTAGTAACATCATTAATTATCTTCTTGTGCACGTTATAATTTTTTTGTAGACGAGGTATATGTGGTTTCCTTTCCTAACCATGTACGAGGGCGAGGTGGCTAAGCCAATGAATGCACTGGACTCACATTCGGAAGGAGCCGGATTCATACCCGTCTGCCAGTCTTGACTTAGGTTTCCCATGGTTTTACCAAGTTGCTGGAATGGTTCCACTGATTAAGCCATGGCAGACTTCCTATCCTATCCATCCCTAATCCTGCCTTTTTTTTATGTGTATATATGTCACTTCTATAATATAACTAATGTCTGATAATGTTGTACTGAATGGCATAAGGACGATTAAATAAATAATGCAGTCAATGGCGAATATGATGACGTTTAAAAAATTCTACAAGACTGTGATCCCACGACAAATACAACGGTGTTATTATATACTCATGCTGCCGACAGTGGCCAGTGGCCAGTGGCCAGTGGTCAGTTACATATAAAGCATTTTGATACACTGTGTGTGTGTGTGTGTGTGTGTGTGTGTGTGTGTGCATGCGTGCGTGCGTGTGTGTGTGTGTGTGTGTGTGTGTGTGTGTGTGTGTGTGTATGGTCCGGCCGGAGTGGCCGAGCGGTTCTAGGCGCTACAGTCTGGAACCGCGCGACCGCTACGGTCGCAGGTTCGAATCTTGCCTCGGGCATGGATGTTTGTGATGATCTTAGGTTAGTTAGGTTTAAGTAGATCTAAGTTCTAGGGGACCGATGACCTCAGAAGTTAAGTTCCATAGTGCTCAGAGCCATTTGAACCATTTTGAGCCATTTTGTGTGTGTGTGTGTGTGAGTGTGTGTGTGTGTGTGTGTGTGTGTGTGTATGTAATGGATGAGAGAGAGAGAGAGAGAGAGAGAGAGAAAAGGGGGGGGGGAGTGAGGACGAGGGTGAGAGAGAGTCAATATTGGTGGGAGAGAGTGTGAAAGACAAAGTTGATGAAGGCTTTAATCGTAGGGAAAAGAGAGAGACTGGGATAGACAGACACACTTGCTGAGAGAGACTGCAGACGTGTTTAAAAGTGTAATCATATGCTGAAAGGCGAACGGAATCGTGTGTTGTCGAGCATGTAATTAAAACTAGTTTGTTCTAATGGCTTGCCCTAAGTCACTTCAGATTTTGTCAGCCATAAGTACATGAAATGTGCACTGAAGTACAAAATGAAAAGATCATTATGTTGCAGGATAAGTACATTGTATAGCTTCTTATTATCGGTTAGAAATTCATTTGATAACATACATTTGTCACATCGCGAACTTTGAGATAGATACCAGAACAGAACATTCACAAGCGTAGATAATAGACGTAAATGAACATTGCGAGCTATAGGAGTACCATACACTGGCAATATGAAAAAGTTAAGCAAATACAGTGAAATGTTGGTTACATAAATAAGAGTTAATCTGTTACTGGTGTATGAAGCAGATATAGATGAACATAGTAAGCTGTAGATTTGTTCTGAATTGAACTGTTGGTTGTGGAGCCTTGACGATACAAAATAGTAAAGAACAAAATAGTTACAGGTAAATGAACACAATGGGCAACGACCTTGCCGCAGTGGTTACACCGGTTGCCGGGATGTTACCGAAGTTCAGCGCTGTAGGGCGTGATCGGCACTTGGATGGGTGACCATCCAGGCCGCCATGCGCTGTTGCCATTTTTCGGGGTGCACTAAGCCTCATGATGCCAATTGAGGAGCTACTCGACCGAATAGTAGCGGCTTCGGCCAAGAATACCATCGTAACGACCTGGAGAGCGGTGTGCTGACCCCACACCCCTCCTATCCGCACCCTCCACGGAGGATGACATGGCGGTCGGGTGGTCCCGGTAGGCCACTCGTGGCCTGAAGACGGAGTGCTTTTTTTTAAAATGAACACAATGAGATGGCTGTTACATATCAGAAGAGTAAGAAGTCAGAAGAATACATAGCAGACAGAAATAAATACGAAGAGCTGTAAGTGTGTATATGCAAAGAAATGGTCTGATAATGTCTAGCTGCTTTGCACGTCTGCTTGCTGAAATATTTATATACTCGTAAAATACCGGCAACCCCTCCACAATTTACAGACACAATCATATTATACAAGACATATGGAAGACACATATTACTTTTTAATGGGCTTGGAGAAGAACTTAATAAATGAAATAATAAGTAATAAATGAAATGAATGATAAATGAATTAAATAAGCTGCACATAAAAATAAGATACATAGATGAACATGAAACATAAGAAGGAATTAATTACCTTGACATAATATTTCCAGTCATAATAATAAGCATACCTTCCAGATTGGCAGAAAACTCATCTCCACTGATGTTACCATAACATTACCAGGTGCCGCCCAGAACAACATAAAATCTATTTTATCCATAATGGACGCAGTTGAATTCTGTGACTGTTCTTTTATAGAGTGTGGAATATTAACCGGTACCAGTGACAATAGAAAGTGATTTTATTTGACATAAGATCGGTTTCGAGCTTGTTCCACTCTTTAGGTAGTTTAAATTCATGTTCCCACTCTCAGTGCTGGAGAACACTATTTAAATCAAAAACAAATAATGTGATGATGACAAAATAGACACACTTTCTAATGTTTCATTTGTGCCTATTTAGTCAAATGTTCAAATGTGTGTTAATTTCCAAGGGTGCAAACCGCTGAGGTCATCAGTCCCTAGATTTACACACTACATAAAGTAGCTTATGCTAAGAACGACACACACAACCATGCCCGAGAGGGGCGGGGCGGGGTGGAAGGGGGAGGGATCGCACCTCCGGCGGGAGGGGTCGCGCAATCCGTTTCACGTCACCACAAACCACGCGGCCACTCCGCGCGGCTTTTATTTAGTTTTTATCGCTTTATTTGTTTTCGGTTTGAACAGTGATGAACCTTAAGTATGGAAACATTTACATGACGGTAAGTCACCTGATGATGGACATAAGCCCAAAACCAATCGTGTGCACGTTGTATTGTAACTGGTAGCGGTTGTTATTCTTCACCCACCATAAAATCGTGTCCTTCAGGTTAGCTATGAACTGTATGCTCTGCATCCCAAACAGTGAAGCAGTGCATGTAACGAAATGAAAACATTTAAATATATAGCCATAAATAATGGATATAATCTCTCTCTCTCATAAAGACCCTAGCTGAACATATTCAAAGTAGACTTATAAAAACACTACCATCACTGCAGGATAAAAGCTACATTCCAAATTCTTCCAGTTTTCCATTTGTCTGTAAAGTTTCATACAAATGTGTAAAGTTTTTCAGATCACGTAATACAAAAATATCCTTCCATACAGAAAAAATAAATTAAAAAATAAAATCTTAAACAAGTGGAGATTTTCGCCACTCATTGGCCGTCATGTACACTCTGTTAGTGTTATCAACAACAACCTTTGTATGTAACACACTGCTGACAAAGATTTGCAGATGGATCTCCTTGAACAGTCAGACGTTTACATCACAAACTAAACTCACCTCATAAAACATTTACCGATAAAACTCAATCGATACAGAACTACTTCTTCCAGAATTTTCAAGACAGCCTCTAACCAAAACACCTTCAAAAAAATCATGTGATATATTCATCCTCCTGCATAGCACATTTTTTTACCACTGAAAAATCAACAATGCAGCTCATCTAACATACCTACAGCTTTCCATATTCGTGTATGTCTGCTATGTATGCCTGTAAGTCTTCGTCTTTTATTTATGTAACAACTATTTTAATTAATGAGTGTGCGATCTGTGTAGCCAGTCGTTTACCAGCGGAACGTCTCCTGAATGGTTGGGATATGCTGAAATTAAGCCTTTGTTTAAGAAACGAGATAAAGGAATACCGCCCAGTTTAATTTTTGCCATCATTCTCAAAATTTTTAGAAATGGAAATATTCAGTCGGCTTCTTAACCATCTAACAACAAATAATATACATTGTTCAAGTCGCAGTCTGGATTTCAAAAGGGTTCTGATATTGAGAAGGCTATCTAAACATACAATGAAAATCTACTTAATTCATAGACAATACCTTACAGGCTACTGGTACATTTTGTGAATTGCCAAAGGCATTTGACTGTGTAAGCACCCAGTATTACGGTGCAACAGCAAGTGCAGTAAACCTGTTCAGTTCCTAATTCTCTGACAGGAAAGAATGAACTACATCTGGCATGTCACAAGGTTCCAACTTAGGGCGCTTGCTTTTCATTTCAATAAATAGCAAATCAAGCGTACCGTAGTCTTATAATGATCGGTTAATGAAATTTTAATGGACGTTAATAAATGGTTCTTAGCCAGTTCTTTGCCATTAAGCTCTGAAAAAACACACTGCATGCAAGTCGTAACCTGTAAGAGGTTTCCCACCAGTATATGCCTAAAATATGATGAGAAACAGATTCAAGAAGTGGACAGTGTTTAATACAGCTTGATAATAAATTCAGCTGAGAGGAGCACAACAGAGAAATGCCTAAACAAATCTCTATTTGCAGTGTGAATGCTGTCAGACACAGGGGGTATAAAAGAGAAAAAGCTGCCGTATTATGCTTACTTTCATTTCATAATGTCCCGGGGGGTTGTTCTGGGGTAACTCGTGAAGCCTAGCTGAATAATTCCAGGTACAAAAACATGTAATAAGAATTATTTGTGGTGTGTGCTCAAAAACATCTTGCAGAGGTCAGTTTCGGGAACTAATGATCTTAACTTCTGCTTCTTAATATATTTATTCCGTAGTAAAGTTTTTCATTAAAATATATCTCTTGTTTAAACCAGCAGCTCAGTTCATAGAATCAATACTAGAGATGAAGACAATGTTCACAAGAAATTAAAGTCACTTACTTTAGTCCAAAATGGCGCCCATTATTCAGAAACACAAATTTTCAGTAATTTGCCAGCGGCCATAAAATGTTAGACTACGATGAAGTTAAGTTTACGAGGAGCCTAAAGAATTTATTCGTGAACATTTCCTTCTACTCCACTTACGAATTTCTTAGTAAAAACAACTGATACGTTTGTGTATTAATAATAATATAAAATAATGCGAATATTAGTACACTCTGACTTCTGTACAAATTCACTGCAATAATGCAATCATTGTAAATAATGTTGTAAAAGTATACTTCTGTCCAGTGTTTAGTAGCTCATAAATGAAAATATGTTTTAAAATTTTCTGACTCTTTTCCCATCCATGACGATCAATCCACTGGGATCTGTGAAAGGTACAGTAACATATTTGTTTTCCACTGTAAATATTTACTATGTATTCTTGTTCTTCTAACATATTCTGTATCCTGGTGGATCTCTTCATGTAGATCAATTGGAATGAAAAGAACATCTAATATAGTTTACTTGTAACGAATTTTCCGTTTCGTACACATTTCGCTAACTTATGCCTCGATTTCCATTATTTTCACCAGCATCACGATCTTAGCGTCCAGCTTCATATGGTCCAGAAAATAATGTTCCGGGAAAACCAACATTTAATGATGACGCTGCGGTGCCTCGGAAACTAGTTAACGGTACAATAAATATTATTAAATTAAAAAAGCGACTGGCTACACATCATACTTAAACAGATCGCCAGTTTAAATCACAGTTGCTGTTCGTAATCTACGATGGATATGATGCATCAGTGTTATGTTAATTTGAGTAAATAGCGTGAAACTAGAGGTATAATCCTCCGAAACGCGTCGTAGAAACATAAATAAGGATTAAAGTTACTTGTGTATTAACAGGTGATCAAATAAATACGTTTCCAAATCTAGTTCATTATTTGTCCGTTAAGCTACGTGTGAACAATACTGTGACTACATTCACGACAGAACAAGGATCCTGTAGGAAACGTTAATGAACATAAAATAGATAACTTGGTCTGGACGTCAAGTTTTATATACATGTTTCGATATGAAACTAAGCGTTTTTAAGAAGGAAGATGTATATAAATTGTTCGAAAATCTTTCAAGTGTTACAATAGAGGTGGTACAATCATATTTACTGGACATGTACATTAGTATGTTGTGGAGAAATATTACCATTTGAACCTGTAAACTTATATCTATTAGGAGAAGGTTTATTTTATGTAACTGTGTGTTTGCAATTTATGAAGTGTGTATTCTGTGTTGTTTAACCTCCTTGATTTATGGCAAGAAAATTAGAGTTTTATTATATATATATATAAAGTAATAGATGAGGGTGACTTGAGCAGACGTACAGGATGTCTTGCACATGTATGCACGAACCGTACCATCAAATCAGTGAGTTTGAAAGGGGGTACCTTATTGGTATGAGAGAATGTGATGTATCCATCCGGGAAATTGCTGCTCTTGTGGGGCGAAGTGTTTCGGCACTGCAACGGCTGTGTGCAGAATGGTTCTCGGAAGGTCTTACAACACGTCGACATGAATCAGGTCGCACAACTCAGTTCACCCGCCTCCCTCCCTCCCCCTCCCCCCCTGGAAGATCGACAAGTCATCCGAATGGAATTTGAGGACAGATCTGCGACATCCTCGGCTCTGGCGCAACCGTGGAACAGTGTAACACATCGTACACAATGAGTGGTGGGGGGTGACAGTCCGTCGCCGTTTATTACGACATGGGTTACATACGTGTCGTCCACTTCTCTGCCTACCTTTAACGAATGTGCAGAAATACGTTACATGGCAATGGTGTATGGAACGACATCACTGGGGACAGGAATGGCAAACGCCCGTTGTGGCCGAACGGTTCTAGGCGCTTCAGTTCGGAATCACGTTGCTGCTACGGTCGCAGGTTCGAATCCTACCTCGGCCACGGATGTGTGTTATGTCTTTGGGTTAGTTAGGTTTAAGTAGTTCTAAGACTAGGGGACTGATGACCTCAGATGTTAAGTCCCATAGTGCTTAGAGCCATTTGAACCACTTTTGAACAGGAATGGCATCAGATAGTCTTTTCGGATGAATCTGTTCTGCTTGTTTGAAAATGATGACCGCATTTTGGTTCGCAGCAGACAGGGAATGTGGCATCTCAGTGACTGCATTCGCACAGGACATGCAGCGCCAACTAGAAGCCCTATGGTAGAGGGTGCTATTGAGTATAACCACAAATCACAGTTGGTGTGTGTACGGGGCTGTGTGACCAGTGTGACCTACATGGATGACATCCTGTGGCCTGTAGCTATACCCTTTCTGCACAACACCCCAGACGCCATTTTTCAGCAAGACAATCCACGGCACATGTTGCTGCACGAATACGCGCCTTCCTGGTGTCACAGGATCCCCTCGTTCGCCAGATCACCAGACTTGTCGGTAATCAAAAAAGTGTGGGATGCGGTGAAACGACAGGTACAGTGCTGTGACCCAATGCCAACTACTACAGATGAATTTTGGAACCACGTGAATGCAGCATGGATGGCCATACCACAGGACGCCATTCGCGCCTTACAAGCGTCGATGCCATCTCACATGGAACAAGTTATCAGGACCCATGGAGGATCTTGTGCCTACTAGGGAACAGGACACACGCTGAACCGTGGTGACTGAAATACTAACTACCTGTATTTCTGCAGAACATACGAATGTACATGCCCTGTGAATTGTTGTTGTGGTCTTCAGTCCAGAGACTGGTTTGGTGCAGTTCTCCATGCTACTCTATCCTGTGCAAGGTTCTTCATCTCCCAGTACCTACTGCAACCAACATCCTTCTGAATCTGTTTAGTGTAATCCTCTCTTGGTCTTCCTCTACGATTTTTACCCTCCACGCTGCCCTCCAAAACTAAATTGGTCATCCCTTGATGCCTCAGAATGTGTCCTACCAAGCGATCCCTTCTTCTGGTCAAGTTGTGCCACAAATTCCTCTTCTCCCCAATTCTATTCAGTACCTCCTCATTAGTAATGTGATCTACCCATCTAATCTTCAGCATTCTTCTGTAGCACCACATTTCGAAAGCTTCTCTTCTCTTCTTGTCTAAACTATTTATCGTCCACGTTTCACTTCCATACATAGCTACACTCCATACAAATACTTTAAGAAACGACTTCCTGACACTTAAATCTATACTCGATGTTAACAAATTTCTCTTCTTCAGAAACGCTTTCCTTGCCATTGCCAGTCTACATTTTATATCCTCTCTACTTCGACCATCATCACTTATTTTGCTCCCCAAATAGAAAAACTCATTTACTACTTTAAGCGTCTCATTTCCTAATCTAATTCCCGCAGCATCATCCGATTTAATTCGACTACATTCCATTATCCGCGTTTTGCTTTTGTTGATGTTCATCTTATATGCTCCTTTCAAGACACGGTCCATTCTGTTCAGCTGCTTTTCCAGATCCTTTACTGTCTCTGACAGAATTACAATGTCATCGGCAAACCTCAAAATTTTTGTTTCTTCTCCATGGATTTCAATTATAACTCAGAATTTTTCTTTTGTTTCCTTTACTGCTTGCTGAATATACAGATTGAATAACATCAGGGATAGGCTACAGCCGTGTCTCACTCCCTTCCCAACCGCTGCTTCCCTTTCGTGCCCCTCCTCGACTCTTATAACTGCCATATGGTTTCTGTACAAATTGTAAATAGCCCTTCGCTCCCTGGATTTTACCCCTGCTACCTTCAGAATTTGAAAGAGAGTATTCCAGTCAACATTGTCAAAATATTTCTCTAAGTCTACAAATGCTAGAAGCGAAGGTTTGCCTTTCCTTAATCTATTTTCTAAGATAAGTCGTAGGGTCAGTATTGCCACGCGTGTTCCAACATTTCTACGGAATCCAAATTGATCTTCCCCGAGGTCGGCTTCTACCAGTTTTTCCATTCGTCTGTAAAGAATTCGTGTTAGTATTTTGCATCCGTGGCTTATTAAACTGATAGTTCGGTAACATCTGTCAACACCTGCTTTCTTTGGGATTGGAATTATTACATTATTCTTGAAATCTGAGGGTATTTCGCCTATCTCATACATCTTGCTCACTAGATGGTAGAGTTCTGTTAGGCCTGGCTCCCTCAAGGCTGTCAGTAGTTCTAATGGAATGTTGTCTACTCCTGGGGCCTTGTTTCGACCTAGGTCTTTCAGTGCTCTGTCAAACTCTTCACGCAGTATGATATCTCCTATTTCATCTTCATCTACATTCTCTTCCATTTCTATAATATTGTCCTCAAGAACATCGCCCTTGTATAGACCCTCTATATATTCCTTCCACCTTTCTGCTTTCCCTTCTTTGTTTAGGTCTGGGTCCCCATCTGAGCTCTTGATATTCATACAAGTGGTTCTCTTTTCTCCAAAGGTCTCTTTACTTTTCCTGTAGGCAGTATCTATCTTACCCCTAGTGAGATAAGCCTCTACATCCTTACATTTGTCATCTAGCCATCCCTGCTTAGCCATTTTTACTTCCTGTCGATCTCATTTTTGAGACGTTTGTATTCCTTTTTGCCTGCTTCATTTACTGCATGTTTATATTTTCTCTTTTCATCAATTAAATTCAATATTTCTTCTGTTACCCAAGGATTTCTACTAGCCCTCGTCTTTTTACCTACTTCAGCGTCTGCTGCCTTCACTACTTCATCCCTCAGAGCTACCCATTCTTCTTCTACTGTATTTCTTTCACCCATTCCTGTCAGTTGTTCCCTTATGCTCTCCCTGAAACTCCGTACAACCTCTGGTTTAGTCAGTTTATCCAGGTCCCATCTCCTTAAATTCCCACCTTTTTGCAGTTTGTTATGTCTGGTACTCTGAATTCGGATGCTGAAATACTTATACCTAATTGTTATTATGACATTCTAAACAAGGAAAAAGAAAAAAAAAGTGTATTGAGTGAGAAGAAAGATTTGTATAATTCATATGTATACACAGTGACATTACCGTAATTACCGTGAGGTATCTAAATGAAACTTCTTTCTTTAATTCACGAATCTTCGCTTACATATTTAATAAGTGGGTTGCGTATTGAAACGACACTATGCTACATCCGTGAAGTTAAACTCAAATCTTTATATCTGTCACCGGGGAAAAAATGTGGCTGCTAGTGCGTTGACCTTAATTCAATTGCTCGTTAGCGTACATGGATGCTAAACTCCTCATTTCATATTCGGAGTCGTCATCTACAGTAACTACCACTCCCGCGTGTGTGACGTTGAAGTGGTGTTTATACTTGTGTGTTTATTGGAGCACACAACGGTGCCTCGCTCATATGTAGGTCAGTTGACTCTTAATAGAAAGTGGCATTTCGAGTCGTTTACTCATTAATCGGAAGCGCACTGACGTCAAGTACGACATTTTATGAGCTGTCACTGGGGAGAGAATGGCCTCTTAATTGAACAATACATTTAATTGGCGAGGGTGCAAGCAGGCGTCCTTGTGTATTTAGCGTGTCAGAGGGGAGGGGAGAAGCGCAGCGCCAGATTAACTAACAACAGAGTTGCGAGGCACAGTAAACACAGCCCCACAGCAGTTTGATAGAGCGCTGCCCATCAGCAGGCATCGACAGATAAATATGAACCTTTCGGGGACTGGCAGAACCGCTTCTGTTCCGTTTGCTGCATATTGTCTATGAGACTACGGAAGCGTATTGCATGTGATCACTCTGTAAGAATGTATAAGTTGTGTGTGTCAAGCTGCTTTCGCCACTATCCAACATTTACTTTTCCTCTTTAGCACTTCAGACATGGTAACTGTAGGAAACTTCACAAACCAAGATCGCTAAAAAAGCATTTCATTGGATAACCGGTTTTGACAGAGCTACGCTGTCCTCATGGGATTTTGTGCTTTTGTATTTTTACAACGTATTTCACAAGCATAACATCCCATGATAATAGCACAGCTCTGTCGAAACCGGGCATAAAATAAAATGCTTTATTAGCGATCTTGGCTTGTGAAGTTTTCTTCAGTTACCATACACTGCAACCCCCCCCCCCCCCCGGACTGTCCATGTCGTTCATTTTAATACAATTCCGTGCTTTCGAATAGTTATTCCTTATTTTTCTGTTAATTTTCTTCGAAACATCTTGGTTTATTAATTTCGAAGAGGGGATAATTGTATTCAACAAAGCACCTTTCCGACCACAGAAGAACTGAAATTAAGCTGACAAGGGTCTGAGATGGAATATGAAGCATTGTTACCGTTAGAATTTCAGATAGTTACTTTCCGTAATTTGATGATCATACATATATATCAACGCGAATTTACACTAAGACTGTAACTACCGGTTTCGAGAAACTTTGTCTACATCGACAACCCAACACGTGGTGACGCATCAGCTCAAAAGATCTCTTGGATACTAAGATAAACAGATGTAAAAATACAGCAAAACACTGTTACCAATGATAGCTTCACAACTAACGGAAATAGAAATAAATAGATCACAGTGTTGGTGGTTATTTATTTTTCCGTTAGAGCTTTCCCTAGCCATACTCCAATTACCCTAATCTTCTTTTACTTTTAGGCAGTTGTCCTAGGTCATAGGCCGGCCGTGGTGGCCGAGCGGTTCTAGGCGCTACAGTCTGGAACCGCGCGACCGCTACGGTCGCAGGTTCGAATCCTGCCTCGGGCATGGATGTGCGTGATGTCCTTAGGTTAGTTAGGTTTAAGTAGTACTAAGATCTAGGGGACTGATGACCTCAGAAATTAAGTCCCATAGTGCTCAGAGCCATTTGAACCATAACCACCGTCCGCAGCTCGTGGCCGTGCGGTAGCGTTCCCGCTTCCCACGCCCGGGTTCCCGGGTTCGATTCCCGGCGGGGTCAGGGATTTTCTCTGCCTCGTGATGACTGGGTGTTGTGTGATGTCATTAGGTTAGTTAGGTTTAAGTAGTTCTAAGTTCTAGGGGACTGATGACCATAGATGTTAAGTCCCATAGTGCTCAGAGCCATTTGAACCATTTGAACCTTAACCACCCATAATGAAATCCGAAGTCATAAACAGACCAGGTGTCTAAAGACAGTTCAAGATTAAATGAAGTCTCATTGATTACCCAATTGCTAAACATCTATGTTCTCGGTTTCAGCACTGTCACGTTAAATTTCCTTAAACTTTATGCAATTTAAATGAAATTCTGTGATGCAAATACGAGGATATGCTGAAAAGCAATGACTCAGGATTTTTTATCAGAAAACAATTAAACCTTTTTAGCTAAAACAAACGTTATTAACAATCTGCATCTTTATTCTTCGTTTCTACAATTTGCGGCCGTCTGCCGCTAGACAGCCTCGAACTGTAACGTGTAACAGGCGGTGTGTCGTGCAGATATGTCGCTGAGTGAGAAACAGCGTGCTGTAATCGAGTTTCTAACCGCAGAAGAGTTCGTCGCCCATAGAGCACCGTCTCCCCCAGCCTGACAAAGCCAGAACACACACGAGCTCTGCGACATCAGCAACAATCCGACGTCTTTGGTTCTGTGTCATCCATCATCCTCCATACTCTGCCGACTTGGACCCCATCCGATTTTCATCTATTTCCAAATCTTAAAGATCACCTTCTTGGACTTCACTTTCGTACTGATGAAGCAGAAGTGAAGCTGTTGCTCCTTCAACAGAGTCAAACATTCGACACTACTGTTTCAACAAACAATCTCTCGTTGGGAGAAATGTGGTCATCGCCAGGATGACTATGTTGAAAAATAAATATGTAGACATGAAGAATAAGGATGTAGAATGTTAATAACGTTTGTTTCGTTTAAAAAGTTTTAAGGGTCTTCACATAAAAAATTCGGAGGCATTACTTTTCAGTCGTCCTCATAACTCCATATGAGGGTTGGGGCAAAAGTTATTCCAGTTATATTTTTCTTGCAAAAATGCGAACGCATAAACTCCTGTTTGACACCTGGAAGCTGTGCAATCATAATGAGTATTCATTAAAACAGATGACACTGTGAATGCTGGTAGTAGCAAAGAGTGTGCTGTGAAAACAATCGTGTGGTGAGCGTCATGCGAGAGGGAAGCAACGCATACTGAAGGGAGAAATGTGAAAGAATCTCACAGTAAGTTGGGTGACCCAGGAAATAATGCTTCAGCAGAAGGGCAGGGACGGTTCTGCGTAGTAACGTGCTGAAATCAGCGTCAGCATTTTCCTATCAGCGGAGTCACATTACAGCAGAGACAATTGCTCATGTCATATTTCGTTGATGTTAGCATCAACACTTTCCTATCTCCAAGCTCATTCCAGGAATCATGACATCCTGCCACATGTTAAAGTCAAGGATGAGAGGGCCTACCCACCACCACCACATTTCAGCAAATTTTTCGTGAAGCGCACTCCACACCGGGTGCTCCCACTCTCAGTATTCATAGGAGCGAGACTCGATTACAGTTCAGGTACATCTCATATTTCCTGATGTAAGCACCGACACGCTCCACGTCCTGCACTTCTGCAAATTTTTTATGAAGCATCCTCACACCACACCCCACACACCCACATTCCTGCGCACATCGTGCCTACATACAGAACTTACCTATTTCCAAAAATTATTTTAAGGACTGGCTCATCAGTCCCCAAGTTGGTAACATCGATTAAAACTATGTATCATTCGCTATGGAATACTGGAACGAGTAGATAGTTAATTTCTCTATAGAAAATTAAAAAACAACATTTGCTTTAAAATATAAATTATGAAATAAGAATACGAATTTCTTGAAAATGAGTTTTTTACCTTAAATACTATCACACAACCTCTGAAAATGTAAATAAAAGGAACTCCCCTCTCACATCGTACTTGCTCCTGTCACTAGCAGACTGCTCCACTGAAAAATCGATATTTCACTATAAATAATTAAGTACCAACATTTGCTTATGAAATATAAATAACAAATTAGGAATTCCTATTTGTTCAATATGGGTTTCACCAAAATAACACCCCACATAACCCAGAAAACACGAAATAATAGCAAATCCAGCCTCATATCCCAGTTCATCCTGTCAACAGCAGATGGCTGCACTGAAACAGCATGATCAAATTTCGATTATCGGACCGCACCAGCAGTTGGTTCACTGGTGAAAATTGTCCGTAGGTTGTTAGTTGTACTGTAAGTAGTTCTCTCTGTTACCAACAGATGGATTTATAGTAAAATACACAAATGAGTTGTAAATTAATATACGAAAAACACTAACCAGTTAAGGAGATGTTAAAATATTGCAATTAAAAATGCGATAGATTTGTAAATTAATTATTTTCCGCCTCTTAGATATGGCAAAAATTGTAAAATGTCTGCAAAATACGCCAGCAGCGCGAAAAAGTGCAATGTTTACATAGCCTTCAGTATCTACATAATAACAGTTGACATTTTATAACTTAGGCCTAAATATTTGATGTCATGAAACTACCCTTTCCAGGCTTATAACAGCAGAAGAATAAGTGTTAGCTAAGCAAGAAAATAGACAGACTGAACGTAACTAATTAGCCCCACCCCCAAACAATATATTTCCGAAAGAGCGCAAAAAGTACGATGTTTACATTGCTTGATGAGGATAATACATGGAAAAATGCCTGTAAGAGTGAAGTCAATTAAAGTGATGTCAGGTACATCAGCGAGTGTGGGTGAATTTTCACATATATACATATTCATCAAACTAGTGTCCCAAAATCCTAAAGTATGTCACTCAACTGTAGATATGAGCGCATAATAACAGATGACATTTTAGAAGTCATAAAACTTTCAACTACAGAAGAAATACATTCTAGCTAGTCTGAGAAATAGACAGACTGAATGTAATTAGCCTAATCTTGACATAAGTCATATAACAATATTTCCACATTTACATTATTATGAAGCGTCATTTTAGGAGGACGAAAGATAAATCATTATGTTAATAACATGAAAAAATATAGATAACGCTACTGATTGAAAATAACTGTTATTATTACAAATGACACAGAGCTACAGGAAGCTAAGTAGAATAACAGTAGTTTGCAGTCAGAACTATGGTGGTAAGGCTCTCTAAAACCTATTGCACATCGTATTTTCTATAGTATTATACACGTCTAAGTAGTCACATTACTCTAAAATGCGCCTTAAAACGTAAAGTTTACACTGAAGCAGTCATAAAATCCATACTATGTGTACTCATTTGGAGCAGCAGCATTTCAGGAAAGCACAGACTGCGAAAATATAAAGAGGTAACCAACTACACCACTACAAATATACGCACAACACAATTGTCTTGTTAGGAAAGGAGCGACAAAATGAGATTTTTTTAATTGCCAAAAATATTACTTAGACAACAGACGAACATGTAGCCTACAGCTTCTAAATACACGTCCAAAGTCGGTAACAGTGAGAGATGTGGCATTTCCAAAGACAATGCAAGAGTAGATAACTCCGACAACACGTATTAAATTGATGTTCTTCTCTATAACTTACGGATATGTTGATGTGTTCCATAATTTAGTGGGACAAAACCGGAAATGACGTTAAATCTAGCATCGTGCCCGACCAAACCGATCGCACTCGTGCCTCTGATCAGCAAAAATCAAACAAAATGGCTGTAACTATTACAAGGACTGGTACCCTAACAACATGACGTCGTGACAGCGTCGGTTTGCAGTGACGAAGATATCAGTGGCATAATACACGAAAAATAGTGTGATCACGGCGGCATTTGCGGCACTGAATTGCCAATAATCGTCGAAGTGATATATTCCATAAGAGAGTAGCTGAAAAGAAAGATAAAAGTGAAGTACATTCCTAAACACTCTTGCAAAACTCGGAAAAAACTGCTTATCAGATATTGCGAGACGTATCATACTTTGCGAGCCCAAATTAAATTCTACCGCATCTAAACTGTCTGGTTAATTCATTAAAATACATGTTTATCATAATATAAACAATATCTACTGGCAAGTCTCTAATGTTGCGCGAGTTAGCTTGTTAGGATAGTCAGAATAGAGTTAAGTAGACTGTAGCACTTACCCATAGCATAACAAACATTTTCACATCCTGTAGCATGGAAGAAGAAATAAAAAACTGAAATAGTAACAATGTTGCTCAAATAAATAATTGTATTGTAGACATTAAAGACCCAATAATGTATAAGGTGGTGGGTTATTATGTATTGATATTATTGGTTGAATAAAGATTTTTTTAAATGTATAAACAATGTAGCAACGAAAATTGATTTCGTACACCTTGCAGACCTAAAAAGCCATCGGAATACCCCTAACGCCTAATGCAAGACTCTGTATGACAACCCTCCATTTCTATAACTGCTAAACAACTGCCAATACACGTATTAATATGATGCCATTCTCTGCGACGTGTAGATATGTATGGGTAGCTGTAGAAGTTGTTAGGTTCTGATATTTAGTGGATCACAACCGGAACTGACTTACAGACACTAGCAACCTATGATGTTGCCTAGGCTGAAATATATGCTTAATATAAAGTACCAAACCACATGGTTCATGTTCGGACCTCAAATAAACAAAGCTAAAACAAAATGTCTCTAAATATTACGAGACATGGTACCTCAAGATTTCTGTGTGATGGCATGACAGTGCCGGTTTGCAGAGACGAAGATATCGACGCAGAAAACAAAGGGACTACGGAAACAACAACGGTGAGGCATTACCAATACTTGCCGAAATAACGAAATTATGTTCCATAACAGAATATTTGAAAAGAAAAAGGCAAGTCATCGAGTAGATACTCGAACAGTCTTGTACAGGAACAATCACGCGATCCATTCTAAAGCGGTCTCCAGATAGTTATTACCATGTTCAGTCACGTCTCTGGTCACTTTATAAAATGAATAAAGTGGTTTCCTATAACGTTGGCTGATCCGGGGCTCGTGATTTTAACATGTAATATATAAATTTTACTCCACAATTGCAGGTCACCCACATTAAACAATCAATCGTAACTGTCTTATGGTATAATATAACTCTAGGTATCGCTGTATGTGCGAGATGTTTCGTCCAGTTGTACATTACGCTCCAACTAGGAAAAGCTTTATAGAACTGCTGAAAAAGGCTGGCTCCGGTAATATAGATTTATAGTGTAGTTTTCTGAGGTAGAATACACGTGCTGTGTATACATTAATGACGTCATAGCATATACCATAAAAAATGGTACAGAATAATAACTTAACGGGATAATTTAATGATAAATACCGCGATTTGTGTGAGAGAGCATAACATAACGATGGACAGGTTGTACCACCGACGGTATTGTGGAGAACAACGCTATCCCTGTTGTAATATACACTATGCGATGAAAAGTATTCGGACACCTGGCTGAAAATGACTTACAAGTTCGTGGTGCCATCCATCACTAATGCTGGAATTCAATATGGTGTAGGCCCACCCTTAGCCTTGATGACAGCTTCCACTCTCGCAGGCATACGTTCAGTCAGATGCTGGAAGGTTTCTTGTGAAATGGCACCCATTCTTCACCGAGTGCTGCACTGAAAAGAGGTACCGATGTCGGTAGGTGAAGCCTGGCACGAAATTGACGTTCCAGAACATCGCAAACGTGTTCAGTAGGATTCAGGTCAGGGCTCTGCGCGTGCCAGTCCATTACTGTCGTGTAACAACTCCGCCACAGGCTGTGCATTACGAACAGGTGCTCGATCTTGTTGAAAGATGCAAACGCCATCCCCGAATTATCTTCAACAGTGGGAAGCAGGAAGGTGCTTAAAACATCATTGCAGGCCAGTGCTGTGATAGTGCCACGCAAAACAACTAGGGTTGCAAGCCAGTGCCTCCGATTTTTACTGTTGGCACTACACACGCTGGAAAATGACGTTGACCGGGCATTCGCCACACTCACACCCTGCCATCGGATCGCCACATCGAGTACCGTAATTCGTCACTCCACACAACGTACACTACTGGCCATTAATATTGCTACACCAAGAAGAAATGCTGATGATAAACGGGTATTCATTGGAGAAATATATTATGTGATTACATTATCACGCAATTTGGGTGCATAGATCCTGAGAAATCAGTACCCAGAACAAACACATCTGGCCGTAATAACGGCCTTGATACGCCTGGGCACTGAGTGAAACAGAGCTTGGATGGCGTGTACAGGTACAGCTGCCCATGCGTATTGAGACGAGCCAGTTGCTCGGCCACCATTGACCAGACGTTTTCAGTTGGCGAGAGATCTGGAGAATGTGCTGGCCAGGGCAGCAGTCGAACATTTTCTGTATCCAGAAATACTCGTAAGGACCTGCAACATGCGGTCGTGCGTTATCGTGCTGAAATGTAAGGTTTCGCAGAGATCGAATGAAGGGTAGAGCCACGGGTCGTAACACATCTGAAATGTAACGTCCACTGTTCAAAGTGCCGTCAATGCGAACAGGAGGTGACCGAGACGTGTAAACAAAGGCACCCCATACCATCACGCCGAGTGATACGCCAGTATGATGATGACGAATACACGCTTCCAATGTGCGTTCACCGCGATGTCGCCAAACACGGATGCGGCCATCATGAAGCTGTAAACACAACCTGGATTCATCCGAAAAAATGACGTTTTGCCATTCGTGCAAGCAGGTTCGTCGTTGAGTACACCATCGCAGGCCCTCCTATCTATGATGTAGCGTCAACGGTAACCGCAGGCATGGTCTACGAGCTGATAGTCCATGCTGCTGCAAACGTCGTCGAACTGTTCGTGCAGATGGTTGTTGTCTTGCAAACGTCCCCATCTGTTGACTCAGGGATCGAGACGTGGCTGCACGATCCGTTACAGCCATGCGGATAAGATGCCTGTCATCTCGATTGCTAGAGATACGAGGCCGTTGGGATCCAGCACGGCGTTGCGTATTACCCTCCTGAACCCACCGATTCCATATTCTGGTAACAGTCATTGGATATCAACCAACGCGAGCAGCAATATCGCGATACGATAAACCGCAATCGCGATAGGCTACAATCTGACCTTTTTCAAAGTCGGAAATGTGATGGTACGCGTTTCTCCTCCTTACACGAGGCAGCACAACAACGTTTCACCAGGCAACGCTGGTCAACTGCTGTTTGTGTATGAAAAATCGGTTGGAAACTTTCCTCGTGTCAGCACGTTGTAGGTGTCGTCACCGGTGCCAAACTTGGTCAATGCTCTGAAAAGCAAATAATTTGCATATCACAGCATGTTCTTTCTGTCGGTTAAATTTCGTGTCTGTAGCACGTCATCTTCGTGGTGTAGCAATTTTAATGGTCAGTAGTGTATTTCCGCTGTTCAGTCTTCCAGTGTTTACGCTCCTTAACATCAAGCGAGGCGTCGTTTTGGCATTTACCGGCATGATGTGTGGCATATGAGCAGCCGCTCGGCCAAGAAATCCAAGTTTTCTCTCCTCCCACCTAACTGTCATAGTACTTGCAGTTGATCCTGATGCAGTTTGTAATACCTGTGTGGTGGTCTGGATAGATGTCTGCCCATTATACATTACGACCCTTTTCAAGTGTCGGCGGTCTCCGTCAGTTAACAAACGAGGTCGGCCTGTACGCTTTTGTGCTGTACTTGTCCCTTCACGTTTCCACT
Source organism: Schistocerca cancellata (assembly GCF_023864275.1). Lineage (NCBI taxonomy): Eukaryota > Metazoa > Arthropoda > Insecta > Orthoptera > Acrididae > Schistocerca > Schistocerca cancellata. Next base: position 781,969,182 of record NC_064629.1, read on the forward strand.
TCACTATCTCATCGAAAACAGTGGACCTGGGAATGTTTAGGAGTGTGGAAACGTCGCGTACAGGCGTATAACACAAGTGACGCCCAATCGCCTAACCACGTTCAAAGTCCGTGAGTTCCGCGGAGCGCCCCATTCTGCTCTCTCACGATGTCTAATGACTACTGAGGTCGCTGAAGTGGAGTTCCTGGCAGTAGATGGTAGCACAATGCACTTACCATGAAAAACGTATGTTTTTAGTGAAGTGTTGGCAGAAGAGCCAACACTGTGTTGCTAGAGGAGGCCGAAATGCACGCGTTTAATTACACGCTGACTGGCGTGAGGTCTGGAACAGGTCAGAGAATTAATAGTAGCAAATAAAGTACGTAGTTGATATAATACTTAACTTTAATCCACAATTGGTGTACATCGCTCTTGACGGTACATGTTATAATCTCAATATAAAATGCTATGGCGCCTTGCTAGGTCGTACCAAATGACGTAGCTGAAGGCTATGCTAACTATCGTCTCGGCAAATGAGAGCGTATTTGTCAATGTAGCTTCGCTAGCAAGTCGGCTGTACCACTGGGACGAGTGCTAGTACGTCTCACTAGACCTGCCGTGTGGCGGCGCTCGGTCTGCTATCACTGACAGTGGAGACACGCGGGTCCGTTGTATACTAGCGGACCGCGGCCGATTTAAAAGCTACCACCTAGCAAGTGTGGTGTCTGGCGGTGACACCACATTTAGGGTGTCCGAATACTTCTGATCACATAGTGTAGCACTTCTGTGTGTGTCAGAGTAGCTTATTGTCGCTGAATATAGATAATGGTCTCCTTGTACGCCACAAGACAAAGAGCGGAGGGGCGTGCGACCCAGTGCTAGCAGAAGCAACGTAGTCACAGTATACAACTATAGGAGATGCGTTACTGGATTGGGTGCTTGAATAGAATAGCAAACTGTCATTTGTCTTTCAGTTCTCACGTGCGGTAAACGAATTGACTGCAGCAGGAAGGTGAATCTGCAGCGGTGTTAGTGATCACTAACACGCCAATAGTGCTGATATAAAGCTCTCAAACCATGTCATTCTATGTACAACACATCACAACGTTCGCATGGATGGCTGTATATACATTACTTTAGCAAGCCTACTACTTTACATCACAATAGTAAGATATATACCAGTGATGATGTAAATACTGATACTATGCTCCTCAGCCATGGAAGACGTGAAAGTTTCTCGCAGTCGCATGTTCCATTCCTGTACATAAGATTAATTACTCTGGTGTCCAAAATTTAAGCAATAAACTGCTATTTTTCCGTCCTGTACCTAATTCAGAATAGAATCCTAAAGTCTGCTACCAGATGTCCGTATGATCGTGTTCTGCACCGAAGATGGCATTTCGGTCAACAGAAAACCACGCCAATGATGACATAAGGGCACCTGTCAAACGGAGATCTGTTTGCTGGGTAGTCGCACATCCACAACTGCAGTGTACACTGTCACAGACAGTGCAGTATGGTACAGAGAACACGCCTACGAGACTCTCTGCAGTGGAGGGTCACAGGAAGAATGGAAGCAGGACAATCGCTAACTGATGTGGCCCGATGACTTAACGTGAATCGTTCTGTTTTTTCTCGGATGTGGCGACAGTTTATAGAGAGCGTAACTGTATCACGTAGACCGGGCAGGGCGGACCATGTATGACATCAGAAAGAAAGGACCGTTATTTGGCCAGAACGGCACGACGGTACCGCCTTAGTACTGCGCTGCAACTGGCATCTGTCCTAAAATGGTTCAAATGGCTCTGAGCACTATGGGACTTAACGTCTGAGGTCATCAGTCCCCTAGAACTTACAACTACTTAAACCTAACTAACCTAAGGACACCACAAACATCCATGCCCGAGGCAGGATTCGAACCTGCGACCGTAGCGGTCGCGCGGTTCCAGACTGTAGTGCCTAGAACCGCTCGGCCATTCAGGCCGGCTGGATCTGTCCTCGCAGCATCCACAGGACGTGTTGTATCGAGGTAAACAGTGTAGAGAAATCTTCGACAGAATGGCCTTCATTGCTACGTGTGCCTCTTTTGCTGGTGTAAGCTGGCGCCAGCACAACATGCAGCAAAGAGGTTGCGAAAAGTTCGACAGAGGTAAACAACAGACTCGCAGGAAATGCCCGCCAAACGCCCTCTCGGCCGCTAGGATTTAGGTTGCCACTGCGGACCAGATGGCGAGTCTGCCGCAGTCGTCGCACCGAGTAAGCTCCAGTGTCAACTATCGCAGCCAAGCGGGATTCGCAGTAGCAGTTTGCTTCGCTGCTAACTCAGAGACAGGCAGCACATAACAAGCCTAATAGTGTACATAGTGGACTTCGTACTTCACCTGCAGTGAGGCTAACGTGGACTACACAGAGCTATTACCGCAACGACCATCTTGAGATAAGTAACTTTCTATTCTTATGAATAAAGAATCCAGTTAATCTATGCGGGCAGTTCGTATTATAGAAGGAGGATACCGGCCACCAAACCAAATCCTCTTCTTGCTTCCCATGGAGCAGCTCTACACAGACGACGAGACGACATAAAACCTCTGACGCGTCTTTACTTAAGGGAATGTCTAGAGTGGAGTCATCAACATGCTACCTGTACAGTCGAACAGTGGGCCAATTTTCTTTTCACGGATGAGACCCGATTTGGTTTGGAGAGTGGTTTTCGACGGATTCGCATCTGAAGGGAATGTGTAACACGATTTGGCTCAAATGGTTCAAATGGCTCTGAGCACTATGCGACTTAACGTCTGAGGTCATCAGTCGCCTAGAACTTAGAACTAATTAAATCTAACTAACCTAAGGACATCACACACATCCATGCCCGAGGCAGGATTCGAACCTGCGACCGTAGCGGTCGCTCGGCTCCAGACTGTAGCGCCCAGAACCGCACGGCCACCCCGGCCGGCTGTAACACGATTTCGAGACCCGAACATTGTGGAAAGAGACCGATATCTAGGAGGATCGATAATGGTGTGAGCAGAGATTAGATTATGCTGATCACTGGAATATCTCTTCGTGAAATTGTATGGGCGAATCGTAAAAGTTCAATTGCAGTCAGGTACTGTGACGTGGTCCTGGGACGTCATCTACGGTTGTTGCGAGGTGCTGTGCGCCAAGACTCTGTACTGACGGACGATAAAGCTCGACTTCATAGAGCACGAGTGGTTGATGTTTTCTTGGAAACGGAAGATACTGCACGCAATGCTTGGCCTGCGCTGTCTCCCAATTTGAATCCGATAGAGCATGACTAGCATGCACTAGGGAGACGGGCTGCATCACGTCAGCATCCACCAACCACTCCCAAAGACTTACCGGCAGCTCTGCAGGAAGAATGGGCATTATTGCTTCAACACTACATTGACGACGTTATTCACAGCATGCTCAATCGTTGTGATGCCTGCTTTGCTGCCAGATGTGGTCACACTCCATAGTGAGCCCATTAACCAGTGGTCGGAATGTGTGTGCAAGGGTATTGAGTTGGAAATAACGAAGAACATTTTCGTCTACTGTTATGCATGTTGCAGTTGATTACGTTCTGTATTCTTTAGATTGTTTCTACTTTTCTATCATCTGTTTATACTGTTTTCTATCAAAATAAACGCAACCTTTCAAATTTTCCGTTTGTTGCTTTAATTTTGGTCACCAGTGTATATCTTGACTCTACAATTGAAGGCCATGCACGTTAAGCACTCTATTCCAACTGTCTCATAGTTGCCCACAATCACAATGCTGTTTCCGCACCTGTCTCCTTCCACGCAGAAGTTATCGTTTGATAATAGGTAGTTTCACATATCCACTGTGTAAAAAATCCAGTCAAAATCTTGCGTCACGTGCACATCCAATAGACAGTAGTCATCAATGATGAGCTGTTTCAATATCCCAGTCAGTTCTTCCATCAGGACACCCATTGTAACGTCGTCTAATTCCACGATATATTGTACAGCTGTAGAATGTTTATATTTGCTCTAAATGGTTTCCAGTGCTTTCTTATTGATTTTTTTCTGTACTGAGCTTACTGTCACACTGCTCCTTCCTGCAGGTGAAAAGGTAGCTCTGCCATGCCGCCATGTCTCACAATGACGAACCTGGAGAAGTTACTACGTAGATAACAGTTAAATGATCCACACATCTCCTTCTTTAACATTGCAGACCGCCCCTTCTCTAACTGCTCCTCACAGTCCACTTGATCACAGATTTTAACAGACATAACGCTGTCGTGAAACGGTTCTTTAAGAAAGGTAAACACACTAAAATTCTTTCTACTATGAAGCATGCCATGTCTGATTACGTTATACTACCAATATTAGTGTTGTGTACATAGTTCCGCGTAGTCAGCGCGTACACAACTTTCCCACTAGAGCGCGCCCCGCTAAGCACAACAGCGCAGACGCAGCGCTCGTCCATCTCCGCACTACGAGATGGCGCTGTCTTAGAGACGGACCAAATTCTGCTTCCGCCGATCCGCGTATTAATATGTAACGCAGCCAATGAGATCGCTGCTAACGTAGAACCTTTTCTCCTCGCTGATCACACTCGCGCAGTGATACCTGAACGCGCGAGGTATTGTAACGAGTGTACAGACCTCCGATTAGTCAGTCTGCATTAGTCTGCCTTAGTCTGCCTTAGTCTGCATTTGTCTGTACCAGTTTATAGTCAAGTTTCAGTCTGCGCCTAATAAGATTATCATATTCCTGTACATAGCCATGAAGAGAAATGTATAGACACTTTGTCAAGTATCAGAGATATGTGAGAATAAGATTAACGTACCAAGACCAAAGGAACTTCAGATTGTCAATTGTAAACAGCATCCAGAATCAAGTTACGTAATATCTATGATTTTTATTATTTTAATAAATACGTGAAAAAATTAATCAAGTTCTGTTTAAGGTTGGTCACTGTCAATCTGCTACTTTAAGCGTGCAAGTGGCATTTCTATCGTCTGACCTAACGGCAGAAGATAAAGACGCCACGGTAAGACCACGAGACATATTGCTGACACTCGCCTACTTCGTTAGAGCGACAAGTCAAATAATCTGATGGTGTGTGTACCGAAGGTCTTCCAGAACGCACACTACAATTAGTGACAAGACTTTCCATGTTCTCCAGTAATAACCACAAATCAAAGCGTAAGTCGGATGGTCTCTTCTCCTTCCCTAATGGCTGACTGGTGTTAAGCACATTGGAGGAAGACACGTTAATACTTTTCGCCACCACAGAATGCTCCTTTTACACTCTAATGATCAACTCCTAGTTCAGTTGCAGTATCGTATGTGCCCATGTGTCAGTTTCTCTCAGGCATTTCAAGTGTCAGGCATCAAGTGTCATACTTCATGCATCAGACATCATGCATCAGGCGTCAGGCAACAACACACCTGTTTGAATGTAGGTTCTGTTAATGGTAGATACGAAGGCAACACCTCATCCTGTCCTGCTGCAACAACCCGCTATAAGCAATGGTGCAGCAACATAGGCATAAAGCAGACAGAGAAGAAAGGCACATGGTGTCACACACAGGTAGGAAGAACCACCTAGTGAATTTCAAGTTAATGCTCACGTGACCTGTGGTTTTTGAGGCTCAGGATATAGAAGCAGGCATCTATCTGTAACATGTCTCCAGAATGAGATTTTTCACTCCGCGGCGGGGCGTGCGCTGATATGAAACTTCCTGGCAGATTAAAACTGTGTGCCCGACCGAGACTCAAACTCGGGACCTTTGCCTTTCGCGGGCAAGTGCTCTACCATCTGAGCTACCGAAGCACGACTCACACACAGTAACCCTTCAGTCTGTGGTTTTATCAACGAATATGGAGATGGAGCTGCTTCCGATAAGGCATGTATTCGTCATAAATGTCGTAGTATTATATGTATTATCTAGCAGCCAGGAAGCATCTCTCTGCATCTTATGATTTTAATGTTTTACAAAACTATCATGCTGTGCTACTTGTTTTTGTGTGTAAATTGGTGACATTTCTCATGGTTTTTCAATACTTATCCATTTTTTTCCATATCTGATATGTAAATGAACAAAGACTCTTGTTGGTTACATAACCAGGTATGATTTCCTCAGCTATACATCAAGATATTAATGTATATGGGTAACCTAGTCATGCAATGCTTGTGAGACGACCTTATGTTAATGATCACATGGTAAAATTATAGCTGAGACATTGCTGTTTGTAAGATTCGACATATAGATATGGGCATCTATCTGTAACATATGTTTGTCTCACTGTACGCATGGAGTCTGTAGTTTTCTCGATGAGTATGGCGGTGGAAGTGCTCAACATTCCCCCCAACAACGCCAGAGTTGTCGTCCAGAGCAGTGGCGGCAATGGCGAAGTAGCAGTGGCTGCAGTATCCTATGATAGGTTCAGAGCTGCATCCAAAAGCTGAATCACTTGCGATATGTCTGGGAATATTGTTCCGGCTGGATCCAGCATTTAGTACATCAGGGAATATTGTTCCAGCTGGTTCCAGCATGCACCACATCCAGGATGTTATTCAGGAAGAATCTACTTGCGCAAAGACTGAAGTAAAGGTTGGGTGGATCCAGCTACAGAAAACATTTCTTGGATAATGTTCTGTATGGATCCACACATGTATGATACAAGGTATCGTCCAAAATGTGGATCCATCATTGCTATATCCGGGAATATTGTTCAGGGAGGATTCATGACACGGCAAATCTCAGAATGGATGCATCTATAAATCATTCCTGGATAATGTTTGGTATGGATCCACCCACATATGATCTAGGGCAGTGTCAAAAAGTTGGATCTTACTGTGTTAGGGCTGATGCTACAGCCACCGTTCCGCGCCACTGCTCCTGCCACTGCCAGTGCCTCCAACACCGCCTCTGGTGTCAGTGGAGGGAGTGTCGAGCACTCCCACCTCCACACTCATCAAGAAAATTACAGACTCCATGGGTACTGTAATATGGACGTATGTTACAGGCAGATGTCAGCATCTACATCTCGAGCTTTAGAAACAGCAATGGTCTAATACTATGTTGATCACGTGATCATTAACTGAAGGTTACCTCGCATGCACTGGGTTGTTAGGTGACGTACATACATTAATAGCTTAATGTATAGCTGAACAAACGATATCTGGTTATGTAAGGAAAAAGAGCATATTTATACTTCTACATGTACATTTGAAATATGGAAAGAATGAATAAATATTTAAAAAATCATGGGAAATGTCGCCGACAACACACATTAAATAAGTGGCACAGTATGGTAATTTCGCTAAATATTAAAACCATAAGACGTAGATAGATGCTTGCTGGTTGCTAGATAACACATATAATAATATGATCTTTATGCAGAATGCATGACTTATCTAAAGTTGCTCCATCTCGTATAGAAAATCACAGACTGCATGGTTACTGTGGTACAAAAATATGTTACAGATACATGTGTGCATCTATATCTTGAGCCTCACAAACTGAAGATCACGTGATCATTAACCTGAAATTCCGTAGATGATTCTGCCTACCTTTGAGTGAACAGATACATGACGTCTGACACCTGATACTTGACACATACTGCACGATGCATGATGCCCTGTGAGAAAGTGATGCATGTGCACACGGATAGTGCAACTGAGCTAGTAGTTCACAATTAGATTGCTAGTACAAATAAATTTAGAAGCAACAAGTGGAAGATGACGTGATCAGGAGTACCACCATCTTTGATCTTCAGAGTATAAAAGAAGGCTTCTCTGGTAGTGGAGAGTATTAATGTGTCTTCCTCCAACGTCCTAAACATCATTCAGCTATTAGTCAGGAAGAAGGACCAAATGACGAACGCTTTGGCTTGTGGTTATTACTGTAGAACATGGAGAGTATTTATACTGATATTAGTACTATAAAATATACCAAACATGGCACTGTTCTTAGCAGGAAGAATTTAAGTGTCTTTACACTGCTTATAGAACCGTTTTCCTATAACATTATGGTTGTTGAAATCTTGATCAAATGGACTGCCAGGAGCAATTAGAGAAAGGGGGATGGGGGATTGTAATTTTAAGGAAGGTGGTATGCGGATCATTTAACTGTTATCTATGTAGCAATTTCTCCAGGTTCGTCACAGTGAGGAATCGTGTTAAGGCGAAGCTTCCTTTTCTCCTAAATGGGGACGATAGTGTGACAGCAAGAGGACTACTGGGAAGAAGTCGACAAGAAAGCACTGGAAACCATTTCAAGCAAATATAAACACCTTCTGGCTATAAGATATACAGTGGAATTATCTTACATTAGAGTGGGTGTTCTAATACAAAGGCTACCTGGAATACTGCAACAGCTTAATGTACATCGCCAATGGCCTTGTCTGCAGTGGTGACACCAGTTCCTGTCGGATCACCGAAGTTAAGTGCTGTCGGGCATGGCCGACAGCCTGCCGAGCACTGTTGGTGAGTTAGTTACACTCAGCCCTTGTGAAGCCGATTGAGAAGGTACTTCATTGAGATGTAGCGGCTCTGATCACGAAACTGGACAACGATCGGGAGAGCGGCGTGCTGGTCACATGCTCATCCATATTCTCATCCAGTGATTCCTAGGTTCTGAGGAGGGCATGGCGGTCAGTAGGTACCATTGGGCCTTCCGAGACCTGTTCGTATGGAGTTAGTTAATGTACATGACTATTAGCTTTTGAATTTGTACATAACACAAGATGTTGCCAGGAATTTTAACATAATGGATATATGCGAATACCTAACATCAAACTACAACTTCTGCATGCAAGGAGAATGCCAGAGGAAAAGCAATGTGACTGTGCGAAACCATAAGTGAGTTGGAATAGAGTGCTTACCGCGGATCACCTCCAATTTTAAAGGTATACAATAAACGTTTTTGTGAAATCTGATGTTCACCAATAAACAAACTTTTATAATTTGTCAGAACATGTGACTACGAGAAACTTATACGACTTCGATGGCTGAGGAGCACAGTATCAGTATTTACTGGTACATACGCTACTATTGTGATGTAAGGTAGGAGGCTTGCTAAAGTCCTGTATATACAGACGTCTATGTGAACCTTGTGATGTGTTGTACGTAGAATGACATGGTTTGAGAGCAATATATCAGCAGTATTGCGTTGTTCTTCACAATACCGTCGATGGTACAGCCTGTCTGTCGTTATGTGATACTCTCTCACACAACTCGCGGAATTTGTCATTAAATTATCCCGTTACGTTATTATTCGCTGCTTGTTTTTGGGAATATGCTATGACGTCATTAATGTGTACAAGACGCATGTATTCTACCTCACAAAACTACACTATAAATCTATATTACCGCAGCCAGCCTTTTACGGTAGTTCTATAAAGCTTTTCCTAGTTCGAGCGTAATGTACAATTGGAGGGGACATCTCGCATGTAAAGCGATACCTAGGACTATACTATAGTTAGAGTTGACTGTTTAATGAGGATGACATGCAATTGTGGAGTAAAACATATATATAATATTGAGTGTTGAATAACACTTAGGCGGTTTTTTGTTCTGCTGATTTTTCTTTGTATGAACTAGTTTTCGGCTTATTAGGCCATCTTCAGATAACTACTGGCTATTGTTAATAAGGAGCTTGTGTACTTACGAACCAAACATTCTGGACCAAGATCCAACGCACTTACATACACTATTTAGTTGTGGTATTGTCTTTGGAATTGTCAAACGGGTCTTTTGACTTATTGTTTTGTAAAACTGTTCTTTAACAAATGAGTCACATTTTATGGTTTGTCAGTACCATATATGACAACAATTAGAATTATTTAGAATACACATTATTACAAAATTACATATTTTTGGTATTTGTTGTGAACAGTTGCTCTGGACACTAATTGTTGGTTGTACAACAGCGATGTTTTCTTTGGGAATTACATTTAGTTATTAGAAAAATTGTGCATTATTAAATACCAAATATTACATTGTTAAGTTGAGTTACAGTTAGGAATGTAAACACATAAGTGATGTTACATTATATTGGGGTGTGAATTTGTTTGCTACTGGGACACTTTGTGGTTTACTGTATTGTCTTAAGTTTAAGAGTGGTGATGTGCTCAGTTGCAATTGGTCATTCAGAACCAGCTGGGGATTTAGGGCTAAGTGTTTGTTAATTTCAAGTGCTTCTAGTAAGCTGAGTTTCCTGCCTTTGTTGGCTATATGTAGCACTTCTGCGTGTGTTAGATATTTGTGTTCTTCTTTGAGCACATATTCAGTAAAGGTGGAGTCTGATTTATTTAATCTCCAGCTGCGTTCACGTTCTGTCAGCCTTGTTGATATCGCCCGGCCCGTTTGACCAATGTACACTTTATTGCAGTCAGTGCAGGTTATTTTGTAGACCCCACTGTTGCTTAGTTTACCTGTTTTGTCCTTGCTGTTGAAAAGGAGATCAGATGTAGTGCCTCTTACATAAACTTATAGTTTTGGGATTTCAGTGTTTTGGCAAATTTGTCTGATAGCTTAACTAGATATGGAGTAGTACACCAGTTTGCTTTTGGTGTGGTTTTTATTGCAGAGGGGGCATAAATGTAATCCCCAAAGAAAAAACATCTCTGTTGTAGAACCAACAATTAGTGTCCAGTGCAACTATTTACAACAAATACCAAAAATATGTAATTTTGTAATAATGTGTATTATAAGTAATTCTAATTGTTGTGATACAGGGTACTGACAAACCATAAAATGTGATTTATTATGTTAAGGAACAGTTTTACAGAACAAAAATTCAAAAGACCCGTTTGGCAATTCCAAAGACAATACCACAAGTAAAGATCGTATGTAAGTGCATTGTACGAGGTGTATTCAAGTTCTAAGGTCTCCGATTTTTTTTCTAATTAACTACTCACCCAAAATCGATGAAACTGGCGTTACTTCTCGACGTAATCGCCCTGCAGACGTACACATTTTTCACAACGCTGACGCCATGACTCCATGGCAGCGGCGAAGGCTTCTTTAGGAGTCTGTTTTGACCACTGGAAAATCGCTGAGGCAATAGCAGCACGTCTGGTGAATGTGCGGCCACAGAGAGTGTCTTTCATTGTTGGAAACAGCCAAAAGTCACTAGGAGTCAGGTCAGGTGAGTAGGGAGCATGAGGAATCACTTCAAAGTTGTTATCACGAAGAAACTGTTGCGTAACGTTAGCTCGATGTGCGGGTGCGTTGTCTTGGTGAAACAGCACACGTGTAGCCCTTCCTGGACGTTTTTGTTGCAGTGCAGGAAGGAATTTGTTCTTCAAAACATTTTAGTAGGATGCACCTGTTACCGTAGTGCCATTTGGAACGCAATGGGTAAGGATTACGCCCTCGCTGTCACAGAACATGGACACCATCATTTTTTCAGCACTGGTGGTTACCCGAAATTTTTTTGGTGGCGGTGAATGTGTGTGCTTCCATTGAGCTAACTGGCGCTTTGTTTCTGGATTGAAAAATGCCATCCACGTCTCATCCATTGTCACAACCGACGATAAGAAAGTCCCATTCATGCTGTCGCTGCGCGTCAACATTGCTTGGCAACATGCCACACGGGCAGCCGTGTGGTCGTCCATCAGCATTCGTGGCACCCACCTGGATGACACTTTTCGCATTTTCAGGTCGTCATGCAGGATTGTGTGCACAGAACCCACAGAAATGCCAACTCTGGAGGCGATCTGTCCAACAGTCATTCGGCGATCCCCCAAAACAATTCTCTCCACTTTCTCAATCATGTCGTCAGCCTGGCTTGTGCGAGCCCGAGGTTGTTTCGGTTTGTTGTCACACGATGTTCTGCCTTCATTAAACTGTCGCACCCACGAACACACTTTTGACACATCCATAACTCCATCACCACATGTCTCATTCAACTGTCGATGAATTTCAATTGGTTTCACTCCACGCAAATTCAGAAACAAATGATTGTACGCTGTTCAAGTAAGGAAAACGTCGCCATTTTAAGTATTTAAAACAGTTCTCATTCTCGCCGCTGGCGGTAAAATTACATCTGCTGTACGGTGCTGCCATCTCTGGGATGTATTGACAATGAACGCGGCCTCATTTTAAAACAATGCGCATGTTTCTATCTCTTTCCAGTCTGGAGAAAAAAAAATCGGAAGCCTTAGAACTTGAATGCACCTCGTATCTTAGTCCAGAATGTTTGGTTCGTAAGAACACAAGCTCCATGTAAACAATAGCCTGTAGTTATCTGAAGATGGCCTAATAAGCCGAAAACTAGTTCATACAAATAAAAATCAGTAGAACAAAAAATCGCCTCAGTGTTATTCATCCCTCAATATGGAATTGTTCTATCAAGAAGCGACGGAAGAATTCATAAATAAGATTATATATAATATATAACATGTTTAAATCACAAGCCCCGGAGTGGGCAACGTTACTGGAAACCACATTATGGATTTTATTAAGTGATCAGAGAAGTGACTGATCTAGGTGGAGACCACTATAGAATGGATCGCGTGATTGTTCCCTGTACGAAACTGTTCGAGTATCTACGCGATGACTTGTATTTTTCTTTGCAACTACTCTGTTAGGAAATGTAATTGTCATTTCGGCAAGTATTGCTAATGTCTGACCGCTGTTGCTGCTGTAATTCAATTATTTTCCTCATATTACGACGTCGATATCTTCGTCTCTGCAAACTAGTACTGCCATGCCGTCACACTGCAATGTAGAGCCATTTTGTTTAAGCTTTGGTTATTGAAGGCCCGAACATGAACGATGTGGACGAGGGCTTGATATTAAGCGTATATTTCAGCCTAGGCAGCATCATGGGTTGCTACTATCTGTAAGTCAATTCTGGTTGCGATCCACAAAGTTTCAGAATACGGAGACTTGCACATCTACATCTACATCTACATCTATATATCTATACGTTACAGAGAATGGCATCACTTTAATATGTGTACCGACAATTGTTTAGCAATTATGGCAATGGAGGGTGGTCATATAGAGTCTTGCGTTAGGCGTTAGGGGCATTATGATGGCTCTTTATGTCTGCAAGCTGTATGAAATCAATTTTCATAGCGATTTTGTTTATTTTACGATAACCATGTATTTTAATGTGTTAAGCAGACAGTTTACATGCGACAATATTTAATTTGTGTTCGCCAAGTATGAGATGTCTCGCAACATATAATTTTTCAGAGTTTTTAAACTGTTTAGGAATGTACTTGACTTGTATATGATATCACTTCGACAGTTAGTGACAACTCAGTGCCGCAAACGCCTCCATAATCGCATTATTTTTCATATATTGTGACGCATCACTGCAAAGCGACACTGTCATGTTGTCACAATGCAATGTTCGGGTCCCATTCCTTGCAATAATTACAGCCATTTTGCTTGAGCTTTGCTTACAGAGGTCCGAATATGAACGGTGTGGTCGGGCACTTGATATTAAGTGTATATTTCGGCTGTAGCAACACCAAGGATTGGCAGAATCTCTAACGTCATTTACGTTTTGATCCACTAAATTGTAGAACACATCGTCATATCTGAACCTTATGAAGAATAACATCTCTTTTAAACGTGTTGCCCGAGATATCGACTCTTACATTGTCTTTGGAAATGTTACATCCCTCACTCTTACCGACTTTGGTCGTGTGTTTAGAAGCGTAGGATATATGATCGTTTATTGTGTAAATAATATTTTTGGTAATAAGAAAGACATCTCATTTTGTTACGGCGTAAAGTCAAGCGCCGGCACGCCAGAGAAGACTGTGAGAATCAGTCAGCCAATCGCACGCTAACCAGGCCTCCCTCCAGGATGACAACGCGACAGCAGCGGCTGCTATGAGAAGAGGACATAAGCGCTGCGACCTGCAGGTGACGGCCCACTTCAATAGCAGCTTCAAGATTAGCGACTTCGATGCACCGTCAACGCGAGTAGCTTGCACTCCCTATGTAGCACAGACTTGGGATTGTCTATACTGAAGAAGACTGACTATTTTGTATGTCGCCCTTTGCTTGCGACACATCTGTGTGATTGCCAATGTTAATTGTCGTATCTTTTCTTATTGTAATAAAGCTCATTAATACGACTTGTTTGATTGTTTGTCCAGCGAACCGAGTATGCGGGCTTCCTAGACACAAAAAGACCTGCACTGCTCATGCATGGTTGTTTACATCTATGGGCGGGTTTAGTGACATCTCTGAACAGTCGAAGGGACTGTGTCTGTGATACAATATCCACAGGAGTTCTGAGAACCGGGGTGATGCAAAACTTTTTTTGATGTGTGTATGTTGTCCGACTCTTCCCGCAAAGTGCTCTCTCCAAATTTCAGAGTGCATAGCATCTATCTCTTAACGTCCACCACTGGAGTCTGTTGTAACGCTCTCGGGCCGTCTAAGCGATCCCGTGACAGAAGACGCCACTCCCTGTTGGATCTTCTCTATCTCTTCTATCAGTCCTACCTGGTATAGATCCCATATTGATGAATAGTACTGAAGAAGCGGTCGAACAAGTGCCTTGTAAGGCACATCCTTCGTGGATGAGTTACATTTCCTTAACATTCTTCCTATTAATCTCAGTCTGGTACCTGACTTTCCTACTATTTGATTTATGTGGTCATTTCACTTAAGGTCGCTCCGAATAGTTACTCCCTTGATATTTTACGGCAGAAACTGTTAGCAGCAATTGGTCATCAATATTACAGTTGTGCAGTAGTGGATTTCTTTTCGTATGTATGCGTAATATTTAACATTTATTTATGTTCAGAGTCATCTGCCAGAGCCTCCACCATTCATCAGTCCTCTGCAGGTCATTCTGTAAATCGATACTGCTGCTGCGGTTCTATCACGCTTCTTTGGGGTACTCCGGAAATTACCTTTACATTTGTAAATTTTGTTCCATTAAGGAACATTCAGGTGTGCCGCAGGGGAGTGTCATAGGACCGTTGCTATTCACAATATACATAAATGACCTGGTGGATGACATCGGAAGTTCACTGAGGCTTTTTGCAGATGATGCTGTGGTGTATCGAGAGGTTGTAACAATGGAAAATTGTACTGAAATGCAGGAGGATCTGCAGCGAATTGACGCATGGTGCAGGGAATGGCAATTGAATCTCAATGTAGACAAGTGTAATGTGCTGCGAATACACAGAAAGATAGATCCTTTATCATTTAGCTACAAAATAGCAGGTCAGCAACTGGAAGCAGTTAATACCATAAATTATCTGGGAGTACGCATTAGGAGTGATTTAAAATGGAATGATCATATAATGTTGATCGTCGGTAAAGCAGATGCCAGACTGAGATTCATTGGAAGAATCCTAAGGAAATGCAATCCGAAAACAAAGGAAGTACGTTACAGTACGCTTGTTCGCCCACTGCTTGAATACTGCTCAGCAGTGTGGGATCCGTACCAGATAGGGTTGATAGATGAGATAGAGAAGATCCAACGGAGAGCAGCGCGCTTCGTTACAGGATCATTTAGAAATCGCGAAAGCGTTACGGAGATGATAGATAAACTCCAGTGGAAGACTCTGCAGGAGAGACGCTCAGTAGCTCGGTACGGGCTTTTGTCAAAGTTTCGAGAACATACCTTCACCGAAGAGTCAAGCAGTATATTGCTCCCTCCTACGTATATCTCGCGAAGAGACCATGAGGATAAAATCAGAGAGATTAGAGCCCACACAGAGGCATACCGACAATCCTTCTTTCCACGAACAATACGAGACTGGAATAGAAGAGAGAACCGATAGAGGTACTCAAGGTACCCTCCGCCACACACCGTCAGGTGGCTTGCGGAGTATGGATGTAGATGTAGATTAAGAGGCAAGTGTTGAGTTCTCTCTGCAAAGAAGTCTTGAATCCACTGGCAAATCTGGTCCAATAGTCGGTAAGCTCGTATTTTTTTCACAAAGCAGCAGTGCGGGACGGTGTTAAATTCCTTCCTGGAGTCAAGGAACACGGCATCAATCCGAGTGCCTTTGTTTGGAGCGTTACGGATCTCGTGGAGGAACAGAGCCAGCTGGGTTTCGCAAGATCTCTGTTTGCGGAATCCGTTCAAATGGTTCAAATGGCTGTAAACACTATGGGACATAACATCTGAGCTCATCAGTCCCATAGAATTAGAACTACTTAAACCTAACTAACCTGGGGACATCACATACATCTATGCCCGAGGTAGGATTCGAACCTGCGGAATCCGTATTGAGTTTTACAGAGTAGATTTTCGTTCTTCAAAATCGTCATACTTGTTGAGCATGAAACATGTTTCGCAGTTCTACAACAGATTGACGTCAACGAAATAGGTCTATAGTTATGTGCATCTGTCCTACGGCCCTTCTTGGAAATGGGAATTTCCTGTGCTTTTTTCCTGTCTATAGGTGCTCTTCGTTGCTCGAGCGAACTGTGACAAACTGATGCTAGAAGGGGAGGAAGTTTTTGCGCATAATCGTTGTAGAATTTTATACGTATTCCAGATGGTCCTGATGCCTTTCTACTACCAAGCGGTTGTAGATGCTTTTCTATTCCGCTATCGATTGTCTCAGTATCTGGGATTTCTACGTTCGTATGGTGATTGAAAGGAGGGACCGTGTTTGGAGCTTCGGCGTTGAAACAATTTCGTAAGACCGAATACTATAATTTGGCCTTCTCTCTGTTATCTTTTGTTTCGGTACCAGTGTGGTCACTAAATGAATTAACAGCGGATTTCGATATTCCTCTGCTTGCGGATGGAGAGGGTTGGCGTGCAGGATATTTGAGCGAAATTTATCATAATGCATCTATAACGGTAACAGCACGATTCCGGTCTCGTGGTTTGGTGTAGAATTGTTCTATGTCCGGCTATGAAAAAAATGGAAGTGATCAGCATAAATCAGACATAATCTGCTCCTGTCATGCTGCCTTCAGTAATAATAACAAATGCCAAGAAGTCGCATCAGCATACATACGACACTATAAAATTGCCATCGCGACGAGTGTTCGTATGACGGGCAGGTGACCTCCCGCCAGTGGCGTATCGTAAAACGACCATCAGAAAGGCTAACAGAGAGCGCATTTCAATGGAACAGCCAAATCGTTTTCATGTTTCACTGTCCAAACACGCGGTTCCGGGTCCGTTGCAATCGAACTAGCCATGACGCTGGGTCAACAACCTCATACGTACATATTGGTTGCTGACAGGCCGCGTTTGTAACAACATGCGACGAATTGTGTGTATTGAATCACTTGTACCTTCTGTATCACTCGACATTCAACCTGTCGCCCAGATGTACTTCTCTTTTATTTCCTATGGGATAATGTAAAATAGATCTCTATTTTTCTCGCAGTAAAATATACAGTATGTGATATACTTGTGAAAAAGTCGTACCATGCCTCAAAATTGTGTACCAATTTTTCCACCGTACTTACTAAACCACTGAATTAATATAGTAATCTGATGACTGTTCCTAATTAAGGACAGTAGCGTTAGAATCTCCTCTTTGGGCTGTAAAGGCGGACAACATCTGTAATGCTAGAGAAAAGTAGGTAACTGGAAGAAACTATAATATGGAATATAATGTATTTCAAATGCAAAGAAGAGGGAAATTTCGATTTTTTTATGTAGCTGAAGGCTGAGATTTGTTAAATCAGCAAATAATGCTGTTGGAAGAACATCCGCAACCGAGCATTATACCAGAGGTTGAAAACATCGCTACAGTATGGAGCACTGCTCTCGTTGGTGGCACACCGCGCCTCGTACACGTCCACCGCGGCACTCGGGGTCACAGCACCAAGTTACGACACCTGAAGATGAGCGTATGAAAGCCCAAACCGGTTGTGTGATAATAAAAGAACTTTACAACTGTAGCGGTATTTTCAGCCTCTGGTCGTTAGATGAGATCAGTGCAGGTTACTACCGGTTCAAGGTTATTGAACGAAACTGATGAGCTAGAAGATTGACCATTATTACTAAAACATTATTTTTTTAGACTTCTTACTTCGTCTGTCGTATAAAAAATAAAAGCCAAAAATAACCGATCTCATAAAATCACAGGAATGTTGCGATTTTTGTTCTTGTAATACACTACAACTTTTCTATAATTTTTCACAGAATGTTATTTTAGTGAGAGAGTGAATGATCGTGGTTATTGAACAATTTCAGAAGTAAATTATTTGAAATGGTCGCCGGCCATAGTCACTGATATATATCGACCTATCAAAGATGAAGTTATACAGTGTCTTCACACTAATACTTGGGTACTGTAAATGTTAGCGTTTTGATGAATTCTTCTCGTGTTATCAGCCGAGTGGTGGCGTCGTCTTTTCGCAACATTTCAATGAGTTTCGTACCCATCATCTTCCCCAGAAGTGAGTGAGATTAATGTACGCGAAACAAATACGCTTTGTGGGAAGTTGCGCTGTCTTCAGCCACCTTCTGCCCTAGACAGAACGGGCAAGTGTATTTCGTTCGCTATGAATAATGTGTGGACATCTAACAAACAGATGTCTCCAAATAATCCCAGCTTTATTCTTTCACTTTGAATGATGATTATGGTATGGCATTTATGGGCGGGAATCCCCACCTGGGGAAGGTCGGCCAGAAGATGATGGGTACGAAACTCACTGAAACGTTGCGACAAGACGACTCCACCACTCGGTTGATAACCCGAGAAGAATGCATCAGTGGAATACGCCAAGAAAGGTTGCAGTCGCATATGTTAGCGTTTTTTCGAGTCGCAGGCTGCAGCTGTAACGTAAAAATGATTGTGAATTCATAGGGAATCACGATAATGCCCTACATACCATTGTCCATTTTGTGTCGTTGTGTTGTTAACAGTAATTGACAGCATTTGCTTTCAAGTACCTTGTCAGCTAATGTAAGAAGCTAAATAAAGAAGACACAATTACTGTGTTCAGTAACTTATGGTTTACGTGTTTCAGTGAACGCTGAGTGAGATTAATGTACGCCAAACGAATATGCTTTGTGGGAAGTTGCGCTGTCTTCTACCACCTTCTGCCCTAGACAGAACGGGCAAGTGTATTTCGTTCGCTATGAATGTTGTGTGGACATCTAACAAACAGATGTCTCCAAATAATTCCAGCTTTATTCTTTCACTTTGAATGATGATTATGGTATGGCATTTATGGGCGGGAATCCCCACCTGGGGAAGGTCGGACACCGAGTTGCAAGTCTTTTCGGCTGACGTAACAGTGGGCGACTTGTGTGTCGATGATACTGGTGAAATAAGGGCAACATAATATCCAGTCCGAGCGTGGAAAATCTCCTACCCTGTGGGGAATCGAACCCGAGTCCGCTGCATGGCAATCAGGCGCGCTGAACACTCAGCTAAGGAGGGGGAGGTGGGGGACTTAATGTTGAATAAACAATCACTACAGAAGGACAAGAAAAACTTCACCTTCTCACCAATTCTCGTTCTCAGTCACCGACTAATCCCAATCTCCCCCTTTCTTCGAAGTTACAGTTCTGGGCGCTCAGGGTATAATCAACGTTTATTATTATTTTTTTCTACGACGGTCACTCCAAAAGAAATGCACACAATTTTTTTAAAGTTCACCTTTTATTCTGCGTGTTTGAAAGTTTTACAGTGTGTAGATACATACTTTAGGAACAATATTTTCATTTCTCCACAAAATTTCCATCCATCTCAATTGCTTACGCCATCTTGGAACGAGCGTATGTATACCCGCACGGTAAAATACTGGACCAACCTGTGGGAGCCACTGTTTGGCAGCGTGCACAAGGCAGTCATCACCTTCAAACCCTGTTCCACGACGAGAGTCGTTCAGTTTCCCAAAGAGATGATAGTCACATGGAGCCAGGTCAGGACTGTAAGGCGGGTGTTTCCGTGTTGTCCATCCGAGTTTTGTGATCGCTTCCATGGTTTTTTGAGTGACATGTGGCCGTGCATTGTCGTGCAACAGCAACACATCCTGCTTTTGCCGATGTGGTCGAACACGACTCTGTCGAGCTTGAAGTTTCTTCAGTGTCGTCACACATGCATCAGAATTTATGGTGGTTCCACTTGGCATGATGTCCACAAGCAAGAGTCCTTCGGAATCGAAATACACCGTAGCCAAAACTTTTCCGGCAGAAGGTGTGGTTTTGAATTTTTTTTTTCTTGGGTGAATTGGCATGATGCCACTCCATTGATAGCCTTTTCGTCTCTGGTGAAAAATGATGGAGCCATGTTTCATCACCTGTCAGAATTCTTCCAAGAAATTCATCTCCACCATACTCATACTGTTCCAAAAGTTCGCTGCACTCCGTTTTACTTGTTTCTTTGTGAGCCACTGTCAACATCCTGGGAACACACCTGACACAAACCTTTTTTAACGCCAACACTTTCAGTATTCTACAAACACTTCCTTCCCCTATCCCAACATAGCGTGACAATTCGTTCACTGTGATGCGTCTGTCAGCAGTCACCAATTCGTTAACTCTCTGCACATTGTCTGGAGTGTGTGCAGTACTAGGCCTGCCGCTGCGAAGACAATCCTCAATATTGCCGTGCCCGCTTTCATCACGTAACCTGCTTGTCCACCGGCTAACTGTATTGCGATCGACAGCAGCATCTCCATACACCTTTTTCAACCTCTTGTGGATGTTTCCCACTGTCTCGCTTTCACAGCACAGGAATTCTATGACAGTACGTTGCTTCTGACAAACGTCAAGTGTAGCAGCCACCTTGAAGACATGCTGGGACGGCGCCACTCACGGGAACAGGTTGATCTAAGTTTGGAAACAAGCGGGAAGGATGTATCTACACACTACAAAACTTTCACACATGCAGAATGAAAACTGTATTTTTACATAAATAGTGTGCATTTCTTTTGGAGTGACCCCCATATGTTCTAAATAAGGGTACAAAATATTTCTAGTCATTGACTGTAGTAATTCGTAAATTCGTTAAGAATAAATCGACGATTTCATCGTCTATTATCTACAGTGGAGGGGTAATAGGGATTGTGTGTTGTGTACATCTTCCAGCTTCCTAGAAACAACTATTTGAGAAAACAACTTTTTGGGCAACTACATATACTAACATCAGTTTCATAAAACATTTCCTCCCTTGGGAAGTTTTTTCCATTCAGATTCGGAAACATAAAACTACACTCCTGGAAATGGAAAAAAGAACACATTGACACCGGTGTGTCAGACCCACCATACTTGCTCCGGACACTGCGAGAGGGCTGTACAAGCAATGATTACACGCACGGCACAGCCGACACACCAGGAACCGCGGTGTTGGCCGTCGAATGGCGCTAGCTGCGCAGCATTTGTGCACCGCCGCCGTCAATGTCAGCCAGTTTGCCGTGGCATACGGAGCTCCATCGCAGTCTTTAACACTGGTAGCATGCCGCGACAGCGTGGACGTGAACCGTATGTGCAGTTGACGGACTTTGAGCGAGGGCGTATAGTGGGCATGCGGGAGGCCGGGTGGACGTACCGCCGAATTGCTCAACACGTGGGGCGTGAGGTCTCCACAGTACATCGATGTTGTCGCCAGTGGTCGGCGGAAGGTGCACGTGCCCGTCGACCTGGGACCGGACCGCAGCGACGCACGGATTCACGCCAGGACCGTAGGATTCTAAGCAGTGCCGTAGGGGACCGCACCGCCACTTCCCAGCAAATTGGGGACACTGTTGCTCCTGGGTTATCGGCGATGACCATTCGCAACCGTCTCCATGAAGCTGGGCTACGGTCCCGCACACCGTTAGGCCGCCTTCCGCTCACGCCCCAACATCGTGCAGCCCGCCTCCAGTGGTGTCGCGACAGGCGTGAATGGAGGGACGAATGGAGACGTGTCGTCTTCAGCGATGAGAGTCGCTTCTGCCTTGGTGCCAATGATGGTCGTATGCGTGTTTGGCGCCGTGCAGGTGAGCGCCACAATCAGGACTGCATACGACCGAGGCACACAGGGCCAACACCCGGCATCATGGTGTGGGGAGCGATCTCCTACACTGGCCGTACACCCCTGGTGATCGTCGAGGGGACACTGAATAGTGCACGGTACATCCAAACCGTCATCGAACCCATCGTTCTACCATTCCTAGACCGGCAAGGGAACTTGCTGTTCCAACAGGACAATGCACGTCCGCATGTATCCCGTGCCACCCAACGTGCTCTAGAAGGTGTAAGTCAACTACTCTGGCCAGCAAGATCTCCGGATCTGTCCCCCATTGAGCATGTTTGGGACTGGATGAAGCGTCGTCTCACGCGGTCTGCACGTCCAGCACGAACGCTGGTCCAACTGAGGCGCCAGGTGGAAATGGCATGGCAAGCCGTTCCACAGGACTACATCCAGCATCTCTACGGTCGTCTCCATGGGAGAATAGCAGCCTGCATTGCTGCGAAAGGTGGATATACACTGTACTAGTGCCGACATTGTGCATGCTCTGTTGCCTGTGTCTATGTGCCTGTGGTTCTGTCATTGTGATCATGTGATGTATCTGACCCCAGGAATGTGTCAATAAAGTTTCCTCTTCCTGGGACAATGAATTCACGGTGTTCTTATTTCAATTTCCAGGAGTGTATTATCGGTCATATGAAGGGTGCTTCGTTATTGTACTCGTATACTAATTTACGGTGAGCAGATTCCTAGGGATAAATAAACTGCAAAAAATATACATAGTATACTGTCTGAAGTAATCTCTAAAATAGCTAGGTGCTCCGAAAAGTGAAAACTTCAAGTGTGTATGTCGACGATCAATTCAAAACGACTTGTGATGGAGGAGATTAGCATTGACATACGCGTACATGTAAACGGTCGGAAGACACGTTACTACACAACAGAGCATAATAGAGACTAAAAGCCATCATGCAGTGAACAGGGGCTCACACCCTAAAACTGATTGTTGATCTGGTACGTAAAGGCAGCTTACGCTATGTTTGGGAGAGACATCAAAAAAAATAATATAAATGGTCGTCTTATCAGTTCACCATAATCCTGACTGTTAGTGGAGAAACTACATGTTTTTGGTGGAAAACGAATAAGTGGTAGCCTGACATCCCACTCTATTGTCTTGCATATCATGTATTTCAAAGGGTCTGCACAGGACGAGTTAGCATATAAGAATGAAAGAGTATATAGCACGAAGAGACTTCAGAAAGTAAGTGACATGTTATCATGGCAGGACAAGTCACTTTTATTAAGAGCTGCACTACACTCAGGGTGATATATCTACATCTACATCGATATTCTGTAATTCACTTTTAAGTCCGTGGCAGAGGGTTCATCGATACATGACGTTGTTTCTCAACATAGGCACCAAGTCTCTGTAAACGGAGGGTGGAATGATCAGTTAATGGGTCAAGTCCTCGACCATAGAAATCCACACGTTGGTAACGGAGCGATTCGAGAACAGCTGTGTGAAGGCCCTCATCGTTGGAAAATCTCTCCGAAGAAATGGAAATCGCATTGTGCGAGATCTGGGCTTCCCGATCAGCATCAAGCATCAGCATCAACATTGTGGGGCCTTGTTCAAACTGAATGTTGAATAACAAGTATACTGTTTTTGCTCTACTGATTTTTGTTTATTTCTAACTAGCTTTCGGCTTATTAGACCATCTTCAGGAAACGGCTGACCAGCGTCTTACATTGTTGACACCTTTTCACTACAGTTGGACGCTGTAGGGCGTTTGGTCCATATACTGCCAGAATTTCTCAGTGAATTTGTGTGATATTTAAACGTTTTGCCCACTGTAAGCGTACCCTAGTTGCCGCGTCATTTCATTCACACTCTGTGATGCAGCTGTTATCCATACCGCAGCAGAAATGTCTCTGCAGGAAACCCAGAACATGTACTCCTTCCTAACAATGCACCGCCCTTGTTGCGCAATGGTCTTAGCATGGGACGAGATGTGTAACTTCCTTTCTGAAGTCCCTACATATTGGGAAAGAAGATGACCTCAGCTATTAATGACTTAACATGATTCTCTGATTCTGGTACGAAAAGTAGAAAATTATGTTGTCATAAAAAGCTATATAGACACCCCAGTAAGTTAAAGGTGTTTATAGATTGTAATTAATACCAAGCTTAGAAATAAACTGAAATAAACTCCGGAAAAACTCGAGACAGCGAAGATCGCTAGTATGGTATTTATTTTGATGACCGGTTTCGGTAACGCTATGTTACCATCTTCGTATATTCAGCTCTACAATTCACACAATCTCCTTGCATGCCACGGAATATCTATCTACTCTACAACACACCATCAGTATACATTTATGGTATGATATGATACAAAGCGCTGATAGCTGAGAATGGATGAGTTGTAAAGTTGAAGTTCCGAAGATGGTATCATAGTCTTACAGAAACCGGTCATGTAAATAAGTACTTTACGAGGGATCTTGGCTGTCTGGAGATCTTCCAGAGCTCATTATAGTACAGATCGCCGTCATTCTGGCAGTCCAATCTATATATAAACTGAAATAACTTTTGCTTCACAGTTATTTTTACTCCATGTAAGCGTATTTGAGAAGGTAAAAAATCATATCGAGTGCATTTTGAAAATACATGTACGAAAACGAGGAGGTGGCAACACTGTCACATCGCGTAGCACATCGGAATCTACAGAGGAACGTGTATCATCCCGTAGTCCCGCACCAGCCGTCACAGCGCACTGAGTGGACTCCTGGGATTTCAGACCCCCATCCACCACGGAGGTATGGTTCGAATCTTCTTCAGATTCCTTTTTTCTTCTAAAGGCGTCCGTTTCCTCGTTCTCGTCTTTTATAAGCGGGACGTCATTTTGTCACATGACAGTAGCTCGTCACATAATAGTGGGATACATTAGAGTACATGCATTTGTCTACTAACTGCGCAGTGCACTACCATAACTGAGTCAAGTTCATGTAGGGCGGCTTCCAGATTGAGTGCACGAACGATGAATACGTCGATATGCTTTTGGTGCTGCCGGTCGTGAGTATGCTGCACGGTACCTTTAAAGGCACCCTCCCGATACTAACACTTTTCGTCGCCTGAAGCAACGCCTTCGCGGAACCGGTACCTTCGTCCACAGAAAATGGACAGAGGCTGCTCAAGGACTAGACGTACTCCACAAACAGAGGACGTGATTCTTGAAACTGTTCACCAGTAACCTCGGCGAAGTACTCGTGATGTTGCAAGGCAGTTCAAGACATCTCAAATGCAGATTGTTGAAGTGTTCAATGATGAACTGCATCCATATCATTACACGTTAGCTCAACATCTGCAGCCAGAACACCGAATTCGACTAATACAGTTTTGTGAAAAGCTTACGTACCAAGTGGAAGATAATGAACATTTCATAAATAAGTGATATGGACTCAATGAACTACCTAGCTTTACTCTTCAAGGTATATTTTCAGCCTCCACAACAGCCATTATTGGTCGGAGCACCACTCACATGTCACCGCTGAACATGGCTTTCAGGCACGTTTTGGCATCAACCTATGGGCTGGAATCGTGGGAGGAGTGCTTATTTATTGCTGGACAGGTTGAATGCGTCCCTTTATTGCAACTAACACAACCTGCTACGCCGATGCGCGAAGTGGGAATGAGATAATCGGATACCTCCGACACCGTGTAGAGTTCACGCTACCTGTTATTGGCCACATTGCACGCACTTACAGCGTTGCCAGAGCTTCGTTTTTTAAATCTCATTTCTATTAAACCTATTGACGTGACTAAGTTTTGCTAGATAAACTTCTGTATTGAATTGGCATAAGGAATTTCATGCCGCCCGCCAGGTGCAGCATATTCTATTTACCCTGAGTACGTTAAATTTATCCATGTATCTTTGTCATGCACCGGTTGTCACAATACAACTAACAGCGACATATTGCATCAGTTTACCTAAAAATAATTAACTAACGGTTATACTGGAGTCTGCAAAAGATTTTGGGCATTTTACTCTTTCGAAAATTACTGCTGAGTTATTGATATGATTATTTTAATTAGGCTTCTTTCTGTATTTTTAACAATCGGGGAATCAATTACAATCACTGTCACTTTAAATCCAAACATAATATAAAAAATTGTGTGTGTGTGTGTGTGTGTGTGTGTGTGTTCCGCATCACGTGTTAAATCACTGACCCCATTTCAATCAAACTTGGTACACATATCCCTTACAGTCAGGCAACAACCATTGTTGGGGTAAGAACCACCTATCCATCATAGTTCAGGAGATGAAATAAATGCGTGAGAAACTGCCGCATCATGCATGGTTTTAAATTGATTGCTTCTGTGCTAATAACTCTATTAGCAATAAATTTCTCATACAGTATCCACTTATGTCGCTAAACGCACCTACAAAATTATATCATCGTATCACACATAGTTGAGGAGATACGACGTCATAAACACTGAGTTCGTGAAAAACTACCGCGTTGTGCATGACTTTGAAATTGATTACGATATTAACTCCATTAGCAACACATTTTGCAGAAAGTATCCACATATGCCATTGAATGTACCTACAAAATTATATTAATCTACGACTCATCGATCAGGAGATATGACGTCATAAACAATGAAGTGCGCGAGTAACTGCCGCATCACGGATGACGTTTGAATTTATTACTTCTTTACTACTAACTCCATTCGCAACCTTTTTCATAGACGATATCCACATACTGAACGTACCTACAAAAATACATCATTTTACGACACATATTTCAAGAGATATGACGTCATAAACACATCATACGTCATCAAGCATAAGTATTAATACATTTATTCTTTACTATTAAGACACTCCTACAGTCGAATCAACGCAAGGAATACCCTGACACATTCCAACGCTTTTGACAGCTTTCAACTGCGAAAGGCAATTGGCTGTAGACGAAAACAATAGCTGTCTATAGAGCTGTCTATAGAGCTATGAAGAGGTGTAGACACATAAAGTAGCTGTGCATATACCTTTGCGCATTATGCATATTTATTTTTACGACTGTTTTATAATTTCAAATGCGTTTTCACGAATACATGGAAATGAAGCATTTTTGATATTACAGTATAAACACAGTTCATTTTTTGTTTCCAATACAGTGCCTGGTTTGGCAGCTAATTTATATATAAAACGGTATAATGTGTTAAATATACAGTAAAAGATGAACAACAAATAAGTGAACGTATTTTCCAGCTGCTTTATGAAACAGACTCAAAATTGTCGTCTAAATTTATTAGTGCCTCTAAGCCTGTAAAAATTTTCATAAATCTTTCTAGGAGTACGTCTAAAATATGGTACGAGTATAAACTGTTTTTAGAAACATGAAATGAAACGTTGTACAAGATGGGCCGCCTTTCACTTAGAAGGGACGCGGATTTTCTGCGCTTTTAGCTCCGTCAACGCCACAAACGCTATGCGCTGAGCGCGCTGCGGACGGCTTTTATCTTCATTCCGTTGCAACACTCCTGTAGCATTTGCATCTCAGCCCATATTCTTGTATTTGAAGTCCAAAATATGTTTAAAATTGTAATGTAGACTTCAGAGTTTCTGAAGGTTACATAGTTTTATATGTACTTCTTTTATTTATAGAATTTGCTTCGCCCTTGTTAAAATCTGCTCTCAGTCTCCTGCACCTTTGCTTGTGTTCTATTTCCTGCGATTTCATACTCGTACATATTTCTTCATCTAATGTCAAAGAGACTGCAGATTATGTCTGGCGACAGATGTCTACATTGTGACATCATTACTTGCGTTTATCTCAGAACTTCATCGAACTTGCGCGGTTGCTGGAAACTTGACAGAGAGAATACATATTCTTAAATTATAATTATATTACTTTCGTGCATTTGTAATTAAACAAATGAGAATGCAGAGAAAATAGTTAAAGACATGTATTTCTTACCAGACGGAAACTATATAGATACCTGTAACTAATTTCCGGACATTTTTATTACAGATCACGACTCTGCGTGTTTATCCAAATGCTTCAGATGACATAACATTTCCTCGATCTTCAATCTGCTAGAAAACTGGCAGAGCACTGAAAGATCTAAGCGAAATATGGCCCCTTGAGTAGATGGCATTCCCTCCGAGTTATTGAGACGGGAGTCGCGACGAAACCATTCCACCTGATATGCAAGATATACGAGATGAGCGAAATACCTTCGGACTTCATGTAGAATGTTATAATTCTAATCTCAAAGAAGACAGGTGCTGGCAGGTGTGAATAATACCGAACCCCCAGTTATTAAATCATGGTCGTAAAATAAATAACAACCATGATTTAATAACTGAGGGTTCGGTATTATTCACACCTGCCAGCACCTGTCTTCTTTGAGATTAGAATTATAAATAACCTCCCCCCCATGAACCATGGACCTTCCCGTTGGTGGGGAGGCTTGCGTGCCTCAGCGATACAGATGGCCGTACCGTAGGTGCAACCACAACGGAGGGGTATCTGTTGAGAGGCCAGACAAACGTGTGGTTCCTGAAGAGGGGCAGCAGCCTTTTCAGTAGTTGCAGGGGCAACACTCTGGATGATTGACTGATCTGGCCTTGTAACACTAACCAAAACGGCCTTGCTGTGCTGGTACTGCGAACGGCTGAAAGCAAGGGGAAACTACAGCCGTAATTTTTCCCGAGGGCATGCAGCTTTACTGTATGGTTAAATGATGATGGCGTCCTCTTGGGTAAAATATTCCGGAGGTAAAATATTCCCCCCATACGGATCTCCGGGCGGGGACTACTCAGGAGGACGTCGTTATCAGGAGAAAGAAAACTGGCGTTCTACGGATCGGAGCGTGGAATGTCAGATCCCTTACTCGGGCAGGTAGGTTAGAAAATTTGAAAAGGGATATGGATAGGTTAAAGTTAGATATAGTGGGAATTACTGAAGATCGGTGGTAGGAGGAACAAGACTTTTGGTCAGGTGAATACAGGGTTATAAATACAAAATCAAATAGGGGTAATGCAGGAGTAGGTTCAATAATGAATAAAAAAATAGGAGTGCGGGTAAGCTACTACAAACAGCATAGTGAACGCATTATCGTGGCCAAGATAGACTCGAAGCCCACCTCTACTACAATAGTACAAGTTTATATGCCAACTACCTCTGCAGATGATGAAGAAATTAATGATATGTATGACGAGGTAAAAGAAATAATTCAGGTAGTGAAGGAAGACGAAAATTTAATAGTCATGGGTGACTGGAATTCGAGAGTAGGAAAAGGGAGAGAAGGAAACATAGTAGGTGAATATGGATTGGGGTTAAGAAATGAAAGAGGAAGCCGTGTGGTAGAATTTTGCACAGAGCATAAATTAATCATAGCTAACACTTGGTTCAAGAATCATGAAAGAAGGTTTTATATATGGAAGAATCCTGGAGATACTAAAAGGTATCAGATAGATTATACACTCCTGGAAATTGAAATAAGAACACCGTGAATTCATTGTCCCAGGAAGGGGAAACTTTATTGACACATTCCTGGGGTCAGATACATCACATGATCACACTGACA
Organism: Schistocerca cancellata; assembly: GCF_023864275.1. Lineage (NCBI taxonomy): Eukaryota > Metazoa > Arthropoda > Insecta > Orthoptera > Acrididae > Schistocerca > Schistocerca cancellata. The sequence continues at coordinate 781,998,603 of NC_064629.1, forward strand.
GAACCACAGGCACATAGACACAGGCAACAGAGCATGCACAATGTCGGCACTAGTACAGTGTATATCCACCTTTCGTCCCATGGAGACGATCGTAGAGATGCTGGATGTAGTCCTGTGGAACGGCTTGCCATGCCATTTCCACCTGGCGCCTCAGTTGGACCAGCGTTCGTGCTGGACGTGCAGACCGCGTGAGACGACGCTTCATCCAGTCCCAAACATGCTCAATGGGGGACAGATCCGGAGATCTTGCTGGCCAGGGTAGTTGACTTACACCTTCTAGAGCACGTTGGGTGGCACGGGATACATGCGGACGTGCATTGTCCTGTTGGAACAGCAAGTTCCCTTGCCGGTCTAGGAATGGTAGAACAGTGGGTTCGATGACGGTTTGGATGTACCGTGCACTATTCAGTGTCCCCTCGACGATCACCAGTGGTGTACGGCCAGTGTAGGAGATCGCTCCCCACACCATGATGCCGGGTGTTGGCCCTGTGTGCCTCGGTCGTATGCAGTCCCGATTGTGGCGCTCACCTGCACGGCGCCAAACACACATACGACCATCTTTGGCACCAAGGCAGAAGCGACTCTCATCGCTGAAGACGACACGTCTCCATTCGTCCCTCCATTCACGCCTGTCGCGACACCACTGGAGGAGGGCTGCACGATGTTGGGGCGTGAGTGGAAGACGGCCTAACGGTGCGCGGGACCGTAGCCCAGCTTCATGGAGACGGTTGCGAATGGTCCTCGCCGATACCCCAGGAGCAACAGTGTCCCTAATTTGCTGGGAAGTGGCGGTGCGGTCCCCTACGGCACTGCGTAGGATCCTACGGTCTTGGCGTGCATCCGTGCGTCGCTGCGGCCCGGTCCCAGGTCGACGGGCACGTGCACCTTCCGCCGACCACTGGCGACAACATCGATGTACTGTGGAGACCTCACGCCCCACGTGTTGAGCAATTCGGCGGTACGTCCACCCGGCCTCCCGCATGCCCACTATACGCCCTCGCTCAAAGTCCGTCAACTGCACATACGGTTCACGTCCACGCTGTCGCGGCATGCTACCAGTGTTAAAGACTGCGATGGAGCTCCGTATGCCACGGCAAACTGGCTGACACTGACGGCGGCGGTGCACAAATGCTGCGCAGCTAGCGCCATTCGACGGCCAACACCGCGGTTCCTGGTGTGTCCGCTGTGCCGTGCGTGTGATCATTGCTTGTACAGCCCTCTCGCAGTGTCCGGAGCAAGTATGGTGGGTCTGACACACCGGTGTCAATGTGTTCTTTTTTCCATTTCCAGGAGTGTATAATGGTAAGACAGAGATTTAGGAACCAGGTTTTAAACTGTAAGGCATTTTCAGGGGCAGATGTGGACTCTGACCACAATCTATTGGTTATGAACTGTAGATTAAAACTGAAGAAACTGCAAAAAGGTGGGACTTTAAGGAGATGGCACCTGGATAAACTGACTAAACCAGAGGTTGTACAGAGTTTCAGGGAGAGCATAAGGGAACAATTGACAGGAATGGGGGAAAGAAATACAGTAGAAGAAGAATGGGTAGCTTTGAGGGATGAAGTAGTGAAGGCAGCAGACGATCAAGTAGGTAAAAAGACGAGGGCTAGTAGAAATCCTTGGGTAACAGAAGAAATATTGAATTTAATTGATGAAAGGAGAAAATGCAAAAACGCAGTAAATGAAGCAGGCAAAAAGGAATACAAACGTCTCAAAAATGAGATTGATAGGAAGTGCAAAATGGCTAAGCAGAGATGGCTAGAGGACAAATGTAAGGATGTAGAGGCTCATCTCACTAGGGGTAAGATAGATACTGCCTACAGGAAAATTAAAGAGACCTTTGGAGAAAAGAGAACCACATGTATGAATATCAAGAGCTCAGATGGAAACCCAGTTCTAAGCAAAGAAGGGAAAGTAGAAAGGTGGAAGGAGTATATAGAGGGTCTATACAAGGGCGATGTACTTCAGGACAATATTATGGAAATGGAAGAGGATGTAGATGAAGATGAAATGGGGGATACGATACTGCGTGAAGAGTTTGACAGAGCACTGAAAGACCTGAGTCGAAACAAGGCCCCTGGAGTAGACAACATTCCATTAGAACTACTGACGGCCTTGGGAGAGACAGTCATAACAAAACTCTACCATCTGGTGAGCAAGATGTATGAGACAGGCGAAATACCTTCAGATTTCAAGAAGAATATAATAATTCCCATCCAAAAGAAAGCAGGCGTTGACAGGTGTGAAAATTACCGAACTATCAGTTTAATAAGTCAAAGCTGCAAAATACTAACGCGAATTCTTTACAGACGAATGGAAAAACTGGTAGAAGCCGACCTCGGGAAAAATCAGTTTGGATTCCGTAGAAATGTTAGAACACGTGAGGCAATATTAACCTTACGACTCATCTTAGAAGAAAGATTATGGAAAGGAAAACCTACGTTTCTAGCATTTGTAGACTTAGAGAAAGCTTTTGACAATGTTGACTGGAATACTCTCTTTCAAATTCTGAAGGTGGCAAGGTTAAAATACAGGGAGCGAAAGGCTATTTAGAATTTGTACAGAAACCAGATGGCAGTTATAAGAGTCTGGGGGCAGGAAAGGGAAGCAGTGGTTGGGAAGGGAGTGAGACAGGTTTGTAGCCTCTCCCCGATGTTATTCAATCTGTATATTGAGCAAGCAGTAAAGGAAACAAAAGAAAAATTCGGAGTAGGTATTAAAATCCATGGAGAAGAAATAAAAACTTTGAGGTTCGCCGATGACATTGTAATTCTGTCCGAGACAGCAAAGGACTTGGAAGAGCAGCTTAACGGAATGGACAGTGTCTTGAAAGGAGGATATAAGATAAACATCAAGAAAAGCAAACCGAGGATAATGGAATGTAGTCGAATTAAGTCGGTTGATGGTGAGGGAATTAGATTAGGAAATGAGACACTTAAAGTAGTAAAGGAGTTTTGCTATTTGGGGAGCAAAATAACTGATGATGGTCGAAGTAGAGAGGATATAAAATGTAGACTGGCAATGGCAAGGAAAGAGTTTCTGAAGAAGAGAAATTTGTTAACATCGAGTATAGATTTAAGTGTCAGGAAGTCGTTTCTGAAAGTATTTGTATGGAATGTAGCCATGTATGGAAGTGAAGCATGGACGATAAATAGTTTTGACAAGAAGAGAAGAGAAGCTTTCGAAATGTGGTGCTACAGAAGAATGCTGAAGATTAGATGGTAGATCACATAACTAACGAGGAGGTATTGAATAGAATTGGGGAGAAGAGGAGTTTGTGGCACACCTTGACAAGAAGAAGGGACCGGTTGGTAGGATATGTTCTGAGGCATCAAGGGATCACAAATTTAGCATTGGAGGGCAGCGTGTAGGGTAAAAATCGTAGAGGGAGACCAAGAGATAAATACACTAAGCAGATTCAGAAGGATGTAGGTTGTAGTAAGTACTGGGAGATGAAGAAGCTTTCACAGTATAGAGTAGCATTGAGAGCTGCATTAAACCAGTCTCAGGACTGAAGACCACAACAACAACAACAACAAAATAAATAAACAGATAAACAAGTAAATTCATACGAATTGTTTACAGAGGAATGGAAAAATTTGCAGTGGTCAGTTTGGGTTACGGAGAAATGTAAGAACACATGAGGTAATACGGTACCTATGACTTATCTTAGAAGATAGGTTGAAGAAATTTAAACTTATGTTTAAAGCGTTTGTAGACTTACAGAAGCTTCTTACAGTGTGAATAGGAATATACTCTTTAGCTGGGATGAAATTCAGTGACCGAAAGTTTATTTACAACTTGTACACAAACAAAAATGCAGTTATAAGAGTCGAAGTAGGGAGCAGTAGTTGAGAAGGGAATGACAGAGGGCTGTAGCATATCCCTGATACTATTCAAATGCTATTCAAAATGTTCTTTGAGCAAGATATGAATGAACACAAGGAGAAATTTGGAAATGGAATTAATGCTCAGGGAGAAGAAATAAAAACAATTTGCTTCATCGATCATATATTAATTATTCGGAGACAGCAAAGCACTTTGAAGATTAGTTACACGGAATGGATAATGTCTTGAAAAGAAGTTAGAAGATGAAAATCAACAAAAGTAAAACAACTGTAGTGGAATGTTAGGGACCTCATAAGGCGGCAAGTTCCTTTCTTGCAGTAGCACGGGCAAGTATAGCGTTCGTTTGTAAATTAGTTTTAGGAGCTCCAAACGGGAGCGACTTATTTTCAGTTACCTGTGTGGTTTCTAGTCTAATTCTTAATTTTCTTGTCTGTTTGTGTCCTAGCTATCCACATTCTACCGTTTTGATAACGGTGTAGCGCAGAGTTCCACCGTCTTTAGTATGGATAGGGACTGTGATGCTGTGTTCGGATGCAGGGTAAGTTGAGTTGGTAACCCTTCGCTCATAACCCCACGCGGTGCTGGATTCATTCACGCAACATGAGGCTGTTGCTAATGAGCATCACTGTAAGGTGCCAGTCGGGGGATCCAAGGGAAATCCAGCACATTCCACGTGTTCCCCGATCTTTCCACTACTGTGGCCACCCCAGTTACTACCCGCTGCGACTGGTCCCTCATATGTGGTCGAATGGGAGGTTGCTCCAAGGTGTAGCAGGCAGTGAAAGACTTTCTGGAGGGCCAATCGAAAGCCTCCTCAGTTTGCATGACAAATAGGTTTGAGGTAGCTGATAAAGATCCTGCGTCAGACTGCAGTATACTTGTCCTGTTACAGAGGAAGCCTCTGAGGGGGTTATTGGTAATTGGGATTTCCAATATTAGATGTGGAAGGGGCCTCCTAGGGACATGGCTGTCAATCAGGGGAGACGTCCATCGTGCACGCTGTGTGTGTCGAGTGGGTCCTTCTGGATGCCATGAAAAGCACAGGGTTCAGCCAAATGCAGGTGGTGGCTCATGTCTGCACTAATGATAAAGACTGCCAGACTTTCTTGTGAGATGAAGACAGAACTCACCAATTGTAGCATCGTCCACAAGACCGATTGCGGGCCTTTGCTACAGCGCAAAGTGCAGAGACTGAAACAGAGGCTCAGACGCTTTTTCTACCGTGTCGGCTGCAGATTCCTCGGCTTGTGCCATAGGATGTTGGGGTATCGGGTCCAGATTAATATGTATGGGATCCCCTACACACAGGAAGCGGCTATAAAGGTAGCAGGTTCTGTGCGGAGTGGACTGCACGGTTTTTTCGATTAGAGAGTCTCAGGAAGAAACAAAAAAGGCTTCAGACTCAAAGAATGCCGGTCAGATGCAGGACAATGGTAGATCCAGGAATTGGTAAAAAGCCAGAGCTCCAGGCGTTTATAGAAAGCTCTGAAGAGCTACTGAAAGCTGTCTAAAGCTGGAAATGAGCTCAGCTGAAATTTTTGTGAAGTTCCTAATAGTGTTCATAAGGAATAGATTGAATACAGTTGATGGTGGCGTGTATGTTGCTGTTAGAAGTAGTCTATCTCGTAGTGAAATTGAAGTGGACAGTTCCTCTGAGTATGTATTGGTAGAGGCTGTACTTGACAACTGGAATAAATTAATAATTGTTTTCTTTTACCGAATTCACGACTCAGATGATAAAGTTGCTGAACATTTAGAAGACGGCTTGAGTCTCATTTCATTCATACAATTGTAATTATTGGCGACTTTAGTTTACTCTCGATATACAGGCGAAAATACTTGTTTAAAGCCAATCGTAGGAATAAAACATCGTCCGAAGTCATATTTCAAGCGTTCTCCGAAGATTATTTTGAACAGTTCGTTTAGGAGCCCAGTCGAAGTGTAAATAGCTGAGAAAACATACGAGCGTAATCCCAAAAGTAAGGTCTCCTATTTTTTTTCTAAGTACAGAACTCTGTGTGGCAGTTGGTCACACTGTTATGAAGAGTGCTTCACGCGCTGTGTGTGAACATGCGCACGCCGTGCTGAGGCGCTCAGTCTTGGCTTGGCAGCCGTTGAGAATGGAGCTCCCGTTGGATGTTACCGCCTAGTGGGAATTGCGGGCAGTTATTCGGTTTTTAACGCAAAGATCACTGCGCCGATTGAAATACATCTGAAATTGACGGAAGTGTATGGTGAGTCGTGCATGGGTGTCAAAAATGTTCGTAAGTGGTTTAGAGAGTTCGCAGTTGGTCGGACCGAAATTCTCGACCAACAAAGGAGCGGAAGACCATCAATTTTTGAGGAGACAGTGTTGAAGGTTGAGCAAAGCAAGCGTGAAGATCGGCGGATCACCCTGGATGATCTCTGCTCGTTGGCTCCTGAGGTTTCCCGAAGCACCGCTCACAGAATTTTAACGGAAACATTGAACTACCGGAAGGTGTGCGCAAGATGGGTGCCACGAATGCTGACTGAGGACCACATGCGGCAACGAGTTGATGCTTCCCGCACATTTCTTCACCGCCTTGCAGCCGAACAGACAACTTTCTGGACTCAATTGTCACGGGTGACGAAACCTGGGCATACCATTTTACACCTGAAACCAAGCAACAATCACGCCATTGGCGGCATCCTTCTTCGCCAAAGCCGCGGATCTGGTGGCGAGCTGGTATGACATGGACATACGAAAACTGCCACAGCGTCTACAAAAATGCATCGACAGAGATGGTGATTATGTCGAAAAATAGCTAAATGTTCAAGCTGTAAACTGATGTATACCATTGTAGAAATAAACAGGTGCATGTACTTATAAAATAATAGGAGACCTTACTTTTGGGATTACCCTCGTACTTGACCTTTTAGCAACAAATAATCCAGAGTAAACAGGGAGCATCATGACCACAAGGTCGTTGAAGCGAGAATATATATGTGTTTTAAAATACAAATAAAACATCGTTTGATGCCTCCCATAAAGACAGCCTCCGTTCGTACACAGCTAAATATGTAAGCGTAGACCGGATGTGGCTTGGATTCAGAGATATAGTGTCGACAACAATGAAGGGATTTACACCAAATAAATTAATGAGAGATGGAACTAATCCTCCATGATGCACAAAACACGTCCCAACACTGTTGTAGAAGCACCGAAAAAAGCATGCCAAATTTAAAAGAACGTAAAATCCCTAAGAATGGCGAAGTTTTATAGCAGCTCCTAACGTAGTGCGGACTTCAATGCGAAATGCGTTTGATAGCTTCCACAACTAAACTCACATCTGACGGAAAGCCCGAAGAGATTAAGGTTGTATGTAAGGTACATCAGCAGTAACACACTAATAATGCACTTACTGTACGATAGTGATGGTAGTGTTCCCGATGAAAGTGACACTAAAGCGGAGTTACGAAGTATGGTTTTCCGAAATTCCTTCAACAAAGAGACCAAGCCGCGTGGGATAGCCGCGTGGTCTGGGCGCCTTGCCACGGTTCGCGTGGCTGTCCCCGTCGGAGGTTCGAGTCCTCCCTCGGGCATGGGTGTGTGCGTTGTCCTTAGCGTAAGTTAGTTTAAGTTACATTCAGTAGTGTGTAAGCCTAGGGACCGATGACCTCAGTAGTTTGGTCCCATAGAACTTACCACAAATTTTCAAAAAATTTCAAAGAGGCGAAGTAAATATTCCAGAATTCAAATCAGGAATTACAGACCCATATCACTGACATCGATTTGCAGTGGGATTCTGGAACATCTACTGTGTTCGAATCTTATGAATCAGCTGGAAGGTAATGGTCTACTGAGACATAGCCAGCACTGATACAGAAAATAACGTTCTTGTACAACACAACTAGCTCTTTATTGTCACGAAGTAATTAGTATTATCGACATGGGATCTCAAATTGATACCATATTTCTCGATTTCGTGTCTATGGAGCATCGACTCAGCCGTGCAACTGGATTTGTGATTTCCTGTCAGAAAGGACACAGTTCGTACTAATGGATGCAGAAGTAATACCTGGCGTTCCCAGAGGAAGTGTTTCAGGCACTCTGCTATTTGTTATCTATAGAAATGACTTAGGAGACAATCTGAGTAGCCGTCATATATTGTCTGCAGAGTGCTGCTCTCATTTACCATCTGGTAAAGTCATCACAAGATCAAAATCGATTGCACAGTGGCTTAGAAAAGATATGTGAGTGGTGCTAAGAGTGGCAGTTGACGCTAAATAATAAAAAACGTGAGGTAATCCACATTAGTACTAAGGGAAATCCGTTAAATTTCCATTATGCGATAAATCACACAAACCTAAAGGTTGCCAAATTCAACTAAATACCTAGGGATAGTAACTACGATCTCACAGATAATATTGTGGAGAAGGCGAACAAAAGAATGCGTTTTTATAGGCAGAACACTCAGAAGACGCAACAGGTCTGCTAAACAGACAGAAAGTCATCACAAGATCAAAACCAATTGCACAATGGCTTAGACAAGATACCTGAGTAGTGCTAAAAGTGGAAATTGACGCTAAATAATAAAAAAAGTGATGTACTCCAAATTAGTACTAAAAGAAATCCGTTAAATTTCCATTACACGATAAAGCACACACAGACCTAGAGGATCCCAAATTCAAATAAACATCTAGGGATAGTAATTACGATCTCACAGATAATATTGTGGGGAAGGCGAACAAAATAATGCGTTTTTCTAGGCACAACACAGAGGATTCAACAGGTCTACTAAACAGACTGTCTACACTACGAACTTTCGTTCTCTGACAGAGTATTGCTGTGCGGTAAGGGATTCTTACCAGGTAGGATTGACGGAGGACATCGAAAACGTTAAAAAAGGCAGTATGTTTTGTGTTATCGCGATAGAGGGGAGGGACGAACAATGATGTGTGATACAAGTTGGGGTGGCTATTGCTAAAACAAAGGCGTTTCTTGTTGCGGCAAGATTTCTTCGCGTAATTTCGATCTACAACTTTCTCCTTCGAATGCGAAAATATTTTGTTAACACCCACCTACACAGGGAAAAATGATCATTGTGATAAAATATGAGAAATAAGAGCTCGCACGGAAAGTTTTAAGTGCTTATGTCTCTCGTTTCTTTCCGCGCACTGTTCGAGAGTGAACCAGTGAAGAAATAGACACAAACTGGTTCGATGAACCCCCTACCAGCCACTTGAGTATGAATTGCATAGTATTCATGTAGATGTAAATGCAATCGAATTAAATAACGTGATAGGCGATGCTGAGAGGATTAGATCAAGTAATGAGACGCTGAAAGTAGTAGACTAGTTTCAATATGTGGGCAACAAAAATCTATTGATGGTACGAGGTGCATTCAAGTTCTAAGGCCTCCAATCTTTTTTCTAATTAACTACTCACCCGAAATCGATGAAACTGGCGTTACTTCTCGACGTAATCGCCCTGCAGACGTACACATTTTTCACAACGCTGACGCCATGATTCCATGGCAGCGGCGAAGGCTTCTTTAGGAGTCTGTTTTGACCACTGGAAAATCGCTGAGGCAATAGCAGCACGGCTGGTGAATGTGCGGCCACGGAGAGTGTCTTTCATTGTTGGAAAAAGCCAAAAGTCACTAGCAGCCAGGTCAGGTGAGTAGGGAGCATGAGGAATCACTTCAAAGTTGTTATCACGAAGAAACTGTTGCGTAACGTTAGCTCGATGTGCGGGTGCGTTGTCTTGGTGAAACAGCACACGCGCAGCCCTTCCCGGACATTTTTGTTGCAGTGATGGAAGGAATTTGTTCTTCAAAACATTTACGTAGGATGCACCTGTTACCATAGTGCCCTTTGGAACGCAATGGGTAAGGATTACGCCCTCGCTGTCCTAGAACATGGACACCATCATTTTTTCAGCACTGGCGGTTACCCGAAATTTTTTTAGTGGCGGTGAATCTGTGTGCTTCCATTGAGCTGACTGGCGCTTTGTTTCTGGATTGAAAAATGCCATCCACGTCTCATCCATTGTCACAACCGACGAAAAGAAAGTCCCATTCAGGCTGTCGTTGCACGTCAACATTGCTTGGCAACATGCCACACGGGCAGCCGTGTGGTCGTCCGTCAGCATTCGTGGCATCCACCTGGATGACACTTTTCGCATTTTCAGGTCGTCATGCAGGATTGTGTGCACAGAATCCACAGAAATGCCAACTCTGGAGGCGATCTGTTCAACAGTCATTCGGCGATCCCCCAAAACAATTCTCTCCACTTTCTCGATCATGTCGTCAGACCAGCTTGTGCAAGCCCGAGGTTGTTTCGGTTTGTTGTCACACGATGTTCTGCCTTCATTAAACTGTCGCACCCTGAACGCACTTTTGACACATCCATAACTCCATCACCACATGTCTCCTTCAACTGTCGATGAATTTCAATTGGTTTCACACCACGGAAATTCAGAAAACGAATGATTGCACGCTGTTCAAGTAAGGAAAACGTCGTCATTTTAAGTATTTAAAACAGTTCTCATTCTCGCCACTGGCGGTAAAATTCCATCTGCCGTACGGTGCTGCCATCTCTGGGATGTATTGACAATGAACGCGGCCTCATTTTAAAACAATGCGCATGTTTCTATCTCTTTCCAGTCCGGAAAAAAAAAATCGGAAGCCTTAGAACTTGAATGCACCTCGTAGAAGTAGGGAAGACATAAAATTTAGACTAACAATGCAGCAAAAGTATTTATAGAAAAGAGGAATTTGTTAATATCTAATACAAAATTAAGTTCTATGAAGAGCTTTGCGAAGTTATTGGTCTGGAATGTACTGTTGTGTAGAAGTAACAGGTGGACGATAAGCAATTCACACAGGACGAGAATAGAAGCTTCTGAAATGTAGTGCTGTAGAAGAATGTTGAGTATTAGATTGGTAACTCGAATAATAATAAAGAAAGTATTGAACTGAACTGGAAAAAAGATAAATGTATTCCTCAACAAAAAGCGTTTGGTTGATAGGACACATCCTGAGACATCAATGAATTGTCAATTTCGTAATGGAGAGGACTTTGGAGGGGTAAAAATTGTAGAGAGACTACAATAATCAAGTTGAAATCACTGCAGGTTGCAGTAGTTATGCAGAGATGTAGATGCTTGCAAAGTATAGACTAACATGAAGAGCTGCATCAAACCATTCTTCGGACTGAAGACCGCAATAACCACAAAACAGTTTTGAACAGCATGAAGATAAGGAAATATTGAGAACAGAGGCTAGAGAAAGATGGATAGACGACATGCGGAAACATGCAGTAGCACCATAGTTGCTCAGGGTGAGGAATGTAAGGCATCGAGAATGCTGGAGTCTGCATTTATCCGGCAGTGGGTGACAAACGACTGATGGTGTGCCGTAGTTACGCACTATGGCATTTAGTCCAATCTCGGGACTTATCTCTGTTTTGATGAGTTTTACGCATCCATTTGAAACGTAAATAAAACAGTGATGTGCGCTTCAAATGGATCTGTAAAATGTAAATAAAACAGTGATCAAGATCGAGGTTGTCAGAACGAGCAGGACCTAATACTAACACACTCAAAAGTCTGACTGCTTTGTACAGGATCGCTCATAATGTAGATTTTATCAAGTGTCAAATTTAGATAATGTTTGCAGTTATCCGTGGATAATTCATTCAAGTTAAAATAAAAATTTTATTTTAACTGCATCTAAATCAAGTCCCTGATCCAAATGGAGACCAATAGTAAGGTAGCATGGGAAAACTAATACGGAAGTTTCGAGGTTAAATGCGATTCTAGTGGTTTAGAAAATACGTGTACACTGGACAGCCTGAATATCTAATATACAGTAATATGTATTTTACTGGAGATTTCGTTGTCCACGTGGATTTCTTGGGTCGTATGATGATAGTGAATTTATTTTAAAATTGATTTTAAAACGATATCTCCTTGCATTTTAGAGCTGCTGAATAATGAGAGTTACATGTAAACCAATTAACCAGTGTCAAAATATGTAATGGCTTCTGGGATGTGAAACGATTTGCAGGATTTTTGAATATACATTTGTCCTGCTCTAGCAGCGGACGGTTCGTGGCGGGTGGGAGAGGAGGTTTGAGAGAGGGAGGGAGTGGAAGGGGTGCACAAAGAGGACCACCATCTTTTTCCTCCTGTCTAATTAGATTGACGGATGTTCCGCAGGATGAAAGGCTGTCTGTCCCTTTGTATGAGCCGGAATTTCCCTCATTTGAGCGTCGAGGTCATTACATGAGAAGTGTCTTGGAGGACGTAATTTGTTTTTCAAGTCGTTTTGGAACACGGACTCAGTAACAAATTTCGCAATGCACAACGCACTTTTTGTAATTTCTCAGTGTCGTTAAATTGTCTAAAAGAATCCGTGACGAGCCTTTAATTCTTCTTTGAGACTTTTCTACCTCTCCAGATAATTTAACTTAGCAAGAGCCATAGACCGACAAATAATGCTCAAGAATCAGTCGAACGACATTTTTGTAAGCGATATTTTTGGTATGTGAAGTGCTATAACTCAGGAGTTTTCTAATATACAAAAACCGGTGATAGTCTAGACTGATTTAACGGCACCAACCACTCCGACCAGGTATTCTTAAATACTTGTGGCTAGTAGCTGATCCCATTGATTGATTGACAATTGTGTAGCATATCTATTATAATATTTAGCGCATTACACTACATTCATTTATGTCTAGAGACAGCTGTAGTTCCCGCTACATTTCGAAACATTTTTTTAACGCTGCTGCCACCTTTACACAACCGCTGGGTCTACGAACATTTATTCGTTTTGAAGGAAAGTCAGAGAGCTACTGAAAGCTCGGTCACATGCCGGTACAGGAAGATTTCCCTTCAAATATTTCCGGAACTGTTTAAGATATCGCAATACTGTATTTTACCCTGACGAACTGAAAGAAATTCCTGAGTAAACGACATGTTGTCTCTTGACATACCTATACAAATTAAAGAGATATTCGTAAGAACTTCACTTTTTCAAACAGCAATTTCTGCTGTTCGTATAGTAAATCAGAAAGAGACAAATTCAACCACCTCTCACTGCCCGAAATTCTACAGCGCATCTCACAGAAATTAAAATTTTAATTGTTTAGGATCTATCTGTTTGCAATACTAAACCGATTTATGTCTGACGCAGAAATTTAAGATATCACATGAAACTGTCCCGTCCGGCTGATTGGGTCTTCGAGACTGACTTAGTTAAGAGAGTCTAATTTAAAAAAAAATTGGATAACTTGAGAAAACGTCAGTTTAAAACTGCAACTAATCACACTTGACTACATTTAATTGTACCGACATATACATTAGAATGCAAAGGCCGTTGCATTTAACGATGATTCGTCAGGTTACTACGTAATAGCTCTCGTCGCGTTTCTGTGAGAGTCTTGAAAAACAAGTGAATGTTATAAATTACATAGATTTGTAAAACAGGAAATTAGGGTATACAGAGTGTTAAATGACACCCTTACACGAACAAGGAAATTAATATGAAACTGATTTCGAGATACATAGGTACAACATAAAACTATAACATTAGCAATAGAAGTAAAAAGGAAATAATAAAGGAAAGTGGTCATGAACTCTTCCAGGAAATTTCTTTTATGTTACAAATTGTTCTAAATGTCTTTTTATATTGCAATAGAGTTTGCCATTGTTGGATCAACGAATTCTGGCGAGACTGAGGAGACTTCTTCAATATTAGTGGACACGTTGCAGCAGTACGATGTTTTAATCCCTCTTGGATCGTCAGAATCGGGGCAGAGGCCAACTCATAACGTTTCACGTCGCATCCAGGGACCATGAAAAGGCTGTCTGAGGGCTTTTCTAACTATAGGTGAGTGGTGAGCGGGAAACGCCTCGTGCTGGCATCACATACGTACACTTATTTCAAATAACTTCTTTAGGACAGCTGGTAACACTGCGGTAAGAAACAAACGTATCTGTTAATTGTTAATGTTACTTTAGTGAACTAAGGACTTGTTACGTTGTCTCCAACAACCCCACGCCATACGTTCGCACTAAATTTCATCTAATGTTCATCCTGCTTCAGCTAGTGCGGCTTTTCAGCGGTTTAATGATGCATATTTCTTCTATTCAACTCTCCACAATACACAAAGATCGCTTCATCGGTAACGAGAATTCTTTAAGAAAGGACCTATTATCCTGACGAACATCAATACCATATGACAGAATTTGAAGCGATACCGCATTCCCGCTGGTAAAGTTGCATGATGCAGATGGATGCTGTTTGCGAGCACATGTGAACAATTCTGGGTTGCCTACTTCCACAGGCAATCGCAACTTCTCTAGAGCTAAAATGTGGAATATGAGCAACAGCTCCCAGAACATCTATGTCGTTCGCTCTACTCGTTGCGGGCTTCTCCATTACTCTCTTGTGTAGCATTCGGATGCTCGTAAAATAAAAATTGTTTGCACATTTCTTGAATTGTCATTTGTTTTGGACACGCACTATCAGAATTCCTTTTTGTGTACGGCTCAGGATACACGTGAAGTACACAAACAAAATATAAAGCTGCTCTGTGCTTCTTTATACTCATGGTACAGCATTCTGTTTCTCCTTTATCCAATGTGACGTATTTATCCACTTTTCTGTAAAACTACCAACTTCCCGTCAAGACAGTAATAAGTTTGATGTACAAAACAACAAATCCTAAGTACAAAATACCGTACTTTCTCCGAAACTACTCATCAGATTTCGAAGAATCAAACGCGGTTAAATTTGTCACTTTGATATTTAGCAATACTAGCAACTTAAGCCATTCCGGTTACATCTGAAAAAGTGGAACTGATATGTACGTAATTTTAACTAACGGAGTGAGAAGCTGTGTGTTATTTAAGGACGATTTATTTAAAATTCACCTGAGTGAATACAGAATTCCGATAGCTTAAACGGTTTCGGTAAATTCTGAGGGGAACAGCTTAGCTTTTTATCACTCTGTATATCGTGAAGAGCTGCGACCCTATCATATTGCCTTGAGATACGCCTGTCCCTACCTTCCTTCTGACGGCACTTTCCCATTTAGAGCGACCTACTGTGACCTTTAAAATTCTTTGTTACCTCGAAAATATAACAGATGTAGGCAAAATGGCGTTCTTTTATAGCTATGTTATCAGCAAAACGTTTAGCAGATGCTGAGAAGAACGGCAACCACTCTGAGAAACAAAGCAAATAGTGGTTATGTTACATCAGGAACGGCCAAGAACTCTCTGTCCATGTGCGCTGATTCGTGCACCTGTGACATTCTCTAACATCCGTGCGCACATTTACAGACAGACACAGACAGTCTCGCTGATTTTTGTCACTCAGGCTGCCGAGTAATCGTGACTTATTTAGTTTCATAAGTTCATAATCGAAGAAAGCGTTTCATGCACGTAGGTTGAGCGACACATTTATATCGGGTTTGCAACCTCATTATGGAGACGTGGAATCTCTTCCCATGGAAAACAGTACAGAACTACTGGACAGCTTTAACATACAAAAATTTGTTTTTTAAATGGTAATTACACTGCAGATCCACCAGTTCTACCTGCATATGTTCAGGGATGCTCTCAACTGAAATGGCAAACTGCCTCGCGAAACTTCCTCAAAAGTTCAGTAAGCTATTTCTGGAATTGTTTCAACGCCACTATGTATTTATTACATTTCACGTTTTCTTTAATGCCAGTGAGTTTAGGGATATTGAGAGTGTTCGTTGTGAGAAGTTGTCCCTTCCACAATGCGATTTTCTTTTTAAATGTATCCATTTTCTCAAGTGAATCAGAAACAAATTGCTTCTGCAGGCATGTCCTTTGACTTAACCAATGTCCTTTCCTGTAATATATAACGTCTCCTTAGGCTTTGTTCAGTTCCACCAAAATCCGTTGCGATGGACGATGTAATTTACTATTTGCACTGCCAGTTCCATCGTGTCTTCCATGCCTGCATATTTAACACGAAGTGCCTCTTGATGTACAGAAAAATGAGTCCTGTACAAATCATCTGTCGATCGTTATAATTTTTAGCTCTTTCGTCGTCTACTAAATCTTTAAATTCTTTCTGAATGGTGTTTAATAAACGTCTGCAGTATCCGGCCGGCTATTATGCGACTACGTAATAGATATTGATATTTCTCATCCTTATCCTCTGTGATTCCCATTCATTTTTAAAGGACTGCGACGATAGTTCTCTAGACTACCTCTGTTTTCCCAAACAACCGCTGGACCTCCGAACTTCTTTTATACCAAGAACAGATAGCGAATGATAAACAGGGCTTACACCACGATTCTGCCGAACTGAAGAAATTCGTGCCAACCAAATGCACCAAATGCTGGAAGAAAATATCACATAGCACTACTAAACGAAATGTAGCGCTATACCTAGAAGAACACGGTATACGCGTGAATTTTTGCGCGCCGTAGCCGACCCTGCATTACAAAGTCTAACCAACGAACGTTCGGTTTCCGTCTACGTTTATCAGCGTCCCCCCGTGCGTAAGAGAGTTCTGTTGTAGTAGCAACACGCTGTGCTCTCGAATTATTCTCTGAAGCTTTACAGAATGGAGGAATAACTATATACAGATTGTTACAAGGGCAGCAGAACAAACACGAAAAAAAGCTCATTTTCTGTGGCTTCAGATTACGAAGGTTGCACAGGGAATATGATACTGGACTCACTGTCGGGAGGTCCTTGGGCTGAAATCCCGGTGTAGTCATACTGAGTTAACTTTTCCACGGCTTCCTTAAATCGCTTAAGGATGGTTCTTGGAAAAAGGAAACGGACGAATTTCTTCAATGTCGTTCGCCAATCCGAGCTTGTGTTTCGCCAGTTATGCCCTCGTCATCGAAGGGCGTGAAACACTAACCTTCCTTGTTTCGATCTTCGTGCAGCAAGAAATAATCACCTTCTCCTCGGAAAAAAATGAAGTATTGTCATTTGTTAAACAATATGACTTTCGTAACACGTGTTAGTTTTGTTTTCGGTCTGAAGTCCGTGATTCCACAGGTACGATAAAGTTTGCGAAGACAGGAACCTGTAAAATAAATGAGCAGTGTACCACAGACATGACAATACACTGGTGATTGGAAATATGGTATACGAGATCTGAATTAGAGAATTCAGCAAGGTCTACACGTGCTGACATCAGTGGTTACAAATGTCTTTTGACAGTGGTCAACCATATCCCAGACATGTCAGACGAATGCACAGACCAACGAGTCCACCCCCGTTAGCTGAGTGGTCAGCGCGACAGAATGCCACGCCAAGGGGCCCGGGTTCGATTCCCGGCTGATACAGGAGATTTTCTCTGCTCAGGGACTGGATGTTGTGTTGTCCTGATCATCATTTCATCCCCGTCTCCGACGCGCAAGTCACCCAATGTGGCGACGAATGCAATAAGTACTTGTCCTCGGTGGCCGAACTTCCCCGAATGGGGGACTCCTGGCCCACAATGCCGTACGCTCATTTCCACAGACCAACGAAACAATGGAACACAAAATTGTTAAGGCTTTCGTGGCCACTTGTTGCCATACATTCCTAGAGTGACGGACAGAATCGGCCGTATATTGCGCAAACACGGCGTAAAGACGATTTTCAAACCGACAAGGAAGATCAAAGAGTGTCTTAGATCGGCGAAGGAGAAAAGAGACCCACTTGCAATGTCGGGAATATACCGTATACCTTGCACATGCGGAAAAGTTTATGTCGGAATGACTGGACAATCCATTAACACCAGGATCAAAGAGCATAAGCGACATTGCAGGTTGGGGCAGGTGGAGAAATCGGTCGTGGCAGAGCACGCACTGAATGAGACCGACCACGTAATAATATTCGCCGACACGGAAGTTCTGGCTGTAGAGAAGCACTATCACACGCGCTTGTTCAGAGAAGCTGTAGAAATCCAAAAACACGCGAACAGTTTCAACAAGAAAGAGGAAAGCCTTAAGGTAAACGGATCCTGGCTTCCCGTACTGCAGCGAACGACCGTCGCAGGTAGCAAGAGGAGAACCGCACCGGAAATGACCGCGGAGAAGCCCTCGGACGTTGGCGCGCGAGGTACATATAGCCTGCGGCCGCGAGCTCGCCTCCAGTTCACCACCGGCAATGGAGGGTGAAGCTTTGACAATGCCAGCCACTCGTGCTGGCGAAACGCCAGAAAAATCATTAGATGAACGTCGGCCGAAGAACCCGAGACAGAAACAATGGAAGCCGTATCTTTCCGAAAATGACTTGCAAATGCCTCCACACATGTAATACGGCATTTAATGTTGAAATACTTCATGTAGGATTACCAGGAAAGGTAATTTCTCGAGCTTCAAAAGCTTGATGCATCGATTGTCTTCAGTATACAGGAACAGAGAGCGCATGTTATATGAAATGGACATACGAATCATTACACTTATGGTGGGGTCCGCCATGTCACACGACAACGCAGACTGTCATACTGAAGCCACCGAGGCAGCAGCTGACACATATGCAGCACGGACTATAGGACATTTTGAAACTAGATTCGTCAAAACCACTACGCTTTGGCGTATCAGCATGGCAGCGATAATGTTCATATGTTCTTTTCCGTATTACGTTTTTTTTCTTTTTTTCGTCACTGTCGTTACATATTCGTTCCTAGATGTGTACAGCCCTCTCCTATCCACGGAGCGAGGTAACACAGTGGTGAACACTGGACTCGCATTCGGGATGGTGGTGGTTCACTTTCTCGTCTGTAACATAGATTTAGGTTTCCCTAAATCGAAAATATTGGAGCGGTTCCACTGGAAAGAAAAATGCCGATTTCATTCCTCAGGCTGAGTTCATGCTCCGCCTCTAATCAACTCGTCGTCGACAAAATGTAAAACCTGAATCTTTTTTCTACCCATTGGTTCCAAACACGCTTCCTATGAGTATCAGAGCAGCATGCGCCGTACGAGCCAGTGCGTCACGCCATAATAACATCCAGAGATCGATCATTCCATCCCATTCAAACTCACCGGCTGATACTCCACCCCTTGAAGTCGACGAGCCATAGCAGTATTTACTTTACCACTTAGTTTCAGGATTCCCCACAATCTGAACGTGGCGTAACATAAACTTCTCCTTCACAAATTTCAGTACATTTTAGATCTGTCAAACAGGGTGTGTCAAAAGGATTTACCTTTTCCACCCAATTTGAGGGAGTTGTTAGTTCATGTATTAATAGTCAAGCTTTGTTATGTGCCTTAATAAATACTGAGAGGTGTTACTATGAAAAAGTGTAGCGGGTGTAGAATTTACACTTTGCAAAGAATGAAAGCATCAGTTCTTGCGAGACGACGTAATTGTCTCGCATTCCAACGCATAAGTTTGAAATTTGGCTCAAAGGTGCCTACAACCTTCTTCTGTACAGGTATAAAAGCATGGAGTTCTGCGGCATCATCATCGGGTTCGAGGACTCTTCAACCAGGAAGTTGTGGTCGACATAAATGCCGAAAAGAGACCAGAGATCAAAAGTCCATGTGAGGTGTGAAATGGGTTAATGATGTCACATTGACACCAAATTTCACCACAATTATACCCAATGCCACTGCGGACTTGTCACGCTATTGGAAGGTCGTCGCAGCCCCTCTTACTCACATGTCACCCCTTATTTTGACACCTCTGTAATGGATGTTAGGACCACGACGCCCGGGGTACAAATTGTGCGGTTTTCTGCGAGTGGCCTCAGTAAGTGGCATAAAGAGTGTGAATGAACCACTCCTTTCCTTCGAACATTGATTCCCACACATCTCGCGGTCGAAAGCGACAGTTCACAGTGCGATGAGCAAAAGGATGACATTCTTGATATTCTTTAGGCGATTCAACCCTTCTCGGCGGACCTCACGGGGCTGTAACTTCAATGAACGTAACCGCATCCCTTTGTAGTGCAGGGAAACCGCAATTTTTGCTTTGGTGTACAGGTTGGAATCACTAGAGACCGTTGAAAACTATTCGACGAAATCTGAACGTGATCCGAAGCAAGTGTCCTTAAGCTTTTTCAGAGCTGTTTCATTCCCTCCTGTGGTATTATCATGTACGAGTGCGACGTTGATACATGCGTAAATAAAACGGCGAAGGATCCCTGTAACATCGCCCAGTTTGGTAAAACCATTGTTTTTTATTTCAGTTTCAACATTTTGCTGACAGGAAACAGCAAAGCGTTTCGTAACGAACCTGTCAAGGGTTGCAATAATTATACTTGAAGACTAATTTCAGACCTTAAAAACTAAACTAAACTAAACTCCGGCTGAACAGGCCCCGAAATATCTTAACGGTATTGACCGACCGCCGTGTCATCCTCAGCCTACAGGCGTCACTGGATGCGGATATGGAGGGGCGTGTAGTCAGCACACCGCTCTCCAGGACGTTGTCAGTTTTCGTGACCGGAGCCTCTACTTCCTAATCAAGTAGCTCCTCAATTTGCCTCACAAGGGCTGAGAGCACCCCGCTTGCCAACAGCGCTCGGCAGACCGGATGGTCACTCATCCAAGTGCTAGCCCAGCCCGACAACGCTTAACTTCGGTGATCGGACGGGAACCGGTGTTACCACTGTGGCAAGGCCGGTGGCAATTTCAAAACTTACAGGTTCATTTTCAAACCTGGCCTATTGTGCCTGCACTGAAAGTGCCTAATCTTAGTAATGAACTCCGAATTGCCAACACATGCTTTATAAAATGTTTGAAGAATATCACAATCTACACGTGCCTCTTAGCAAGTCAGGATCAAATTCAGACTCAAAATCAAACTTTCAAATTCAGACTCAAAATCAAACTTTTTACTTGATTCTGACTTGCTAAGAGGCACGTGTGGATTGTGACATTCATTCTGCAAACATTTTGTAAGGCATGTGGTGCCACTTCGATGTTCGTTATTAAGATCAGACACTTTCAATGCAGCATCAGTAGGCCAGGCTTGAAAATGAACCTTTGAGATTTGAAACTAGTTTCCAAATATAAGTACTGCAACTGTTGGCAGATTCGTTAATAAACGTATTATTAAAACCCTTGGTGACATCCGCCCAAAATTTATTGAGTATTTTGAGAATGTACCTTTACAGAGACAACCTATGAAGTATTCCAAGGCGCCTGCAGGTAGGTAAAACTCACTTTCGCTTCCAGTTGTCTCTCTAGAGTCGACTAGTGGTATATCTCATGTTTTCTCTGTAAATGCACATTTTTAAAATATTCAACAAATGTGAGCGGGAGCCACCAAGGATTTTGCCGAACTGGGAGACTTAGAAGGATCCTTTGCCGCTTCAACCTGTGTAAATAACACACCCCTCCATGATCACACCACAGGATGGAGTGAAACAGGAGTACTGAAAAAGCGTAAAGACCCTTTGCTGCTTCGGATCACGCTCAAAGTTCGTCGAATTGTTTAGAACGGTCCCTAGCGATTCTACCACGTGCCCAGAGCAAAAATTGCATTTGAACTGCACTCCAGATCACATTCAATGTGGTTACCGCCCCGTCGTGTCCACTCAGAAGGATTTAATCGCTCAGGAGGTGTCAACAGTGCCAAATGTCAATAACGGCGTCGTTTTGTTCCCTGCACTGCGAACCGTCGTTTTCACTCACGAAATACGTGAGAATCAACGTCCCCAGGAAAGGGGTGTTTTTACTGACGCACTTTATGCCATCCTCTAAGGCCTTCTCTTTTCGGTTCTGAGCTGCGGTGTGTCTGAAATGTTTTCCTCAGCCACTCATAGGAAAACCGCATGATTTCAACCCTGCGCATTGCTGCTCTGACCTTCATCACAGAGGTGTCAAAAGAAGGGGTAAAATGTGGGTAAAGAGGGGCTGTGGCTACGGTCCCATCGTATGACAAGTCCACGGTGGCATCGGGCAGAATTGCGGAGAGATTTGGTACTAATGTGACACGATTAACCAATTTTACACGTCGCATGACCTTCTGAGCTGTGGCCTTTATTTCACATGCGTGGAAATTTTGCTGCTTGAAGCGTCGTAGAAGACGTGGGTGATATCGCAGTGAGCTGCGAAAGAAGAAAGTCGCAGACACCTTTGAACCATATTTTAAGTCGGAATAGGGGACAATTACGTGGTTTCGAAAATGTGGACTTCAGTTCTGTCACAGTTTATACACCCCAATTCCTTTGCGATTGACTGGCACTCTCCCAGTGTAACATATTTAGTGTTTACAACAGTACATTGTTCTTAATGAACATCTCCAAACACTTCAAGAGGTCCGTCATGGGTTGAATATGAACTAGCCTAGGATATGACAGTGTGCCCTACACGTATAACCCCAGTCATTTCATTTGATTCTCAGTATACGCAGTACTTTCCTGATGCAGAAATTTATAATCGCCTTTGTAATAGTACTCAGTAAAGTACTCCTCCAATATCCCCAACTTTAAAAGTAGAGTTACAATTCATTTGCATATTGACAACTCTTTTTCAGATTTCTGGAATAATCCTTAAGAAATTGGAATGTAATTTTATTTAGAAGAAAGAGCTGTATGGGATCCAGTTTGTAGCAGGAGTAAGTACTCAGGTATAGTAGGATTTGGTATAGTATTTGGGCCGGCCGAGGTGGCCGAGCGGTTCTAGGCGCTCAGTCCGGAACCGCGCGACTGCTACGGTCGCAGGTTCGAATCCTGCCTCGGGCATGGATGTATGTCATGTCCTTAGGTTAGTTAGGTTTAAGTAGTTCTAAGTTCTAGGGGACTGATGACCACAGATGTTAAGTCCCATAGTGCTCAGAGCCATTTGAACCATTATAGAATTTGGCGATTCTCGAAAACAGGGTTCGCTTGTGTTGGAATGTTTTTAACTTGAACGTATAACACAAACTTTTAATCTATCAAAACAGCTATAACTCAGTTTGATTGCGTACCAACAAACTCGCTGTACAGACATAAATCTTTTCAGTATACGATAACTTGAGGTTACCGTATTTGCGATATGGTCTAGATGGAGGGAAATGATAGCAAATACACGCAAGCAATAATCTAAGAAGAGAGCAAGGGGCACTAAACATGTCACAAGTGGTAAAGCAGGCAAAGTAGTTACCGACAGAGCGGGACAAAGCTGCAAAAGGGAAGGAAAACGACAACAATAATTTTACGTTTCTGAAAGTACGGAAAATTTGATCAGCACGACAGTTCTCTGGCAAACGAATCTAACAATATACATCTACATGATTATTCTGCAATTCACAATTAAGTGCTTGACGGAGGTTTCGTCGAGCTACCTTCAAGCTATTTCTCTACTGTTCTTCTCGAACAGCGTACAGGAAAAACGAACACTTAAATCCTTCCGTGCGAGCTCTGATCACTTTTATTTTATTATGACGATCATTTCTCCCTATATTTTCGTATTCGTAGGAGAAAGTTGGTGACTGAAATTTCCTGCCGCAACGAAAGACGCCTTTGTTTTAATGATTGCTACCCCAATTTGCGTATCATATCGTTGGCACGGTTTCCCTTATTTCACGATAATGCGGAAGGAGCTCCCCGTTTTAAAACGTTTCTAAGACCTCCGTCTATCCACTTCTATTACTGAAATGAGTTTTGAAAGACCTCCGTTCAGCTTTATCACGTTATTTATTTACTGTGAGACTTCACTACTTGCAGTGTTGGGCACATCTTTAACATAATGTTGATTATCGATTATTGAGGTTAAGGGAAAGGAAGCCCGGACTCCGTTCTCGTTTCCGAGCAGCTGCAACTTATATATTTTATTATATATGAATAAGGCCCGGCCCATATTTCACAATTTCCGAGCAATCTATTTCCAAGGTTTACATTATAACGCTGATTACTGTTAGTTCAGAAGCATTCTTGAGTTATGGTTTCATGACAGTAACACACTTTCACAGGTGGATCACCACTGAATAAAGAGACAATGGTAAGCTCTAACTGTGCCTATGTGGCTATACGAATTAGTTTTCAATTCATCAATCTGCTGCTAAGTCTTCTTATGACGTTAAGGGTTTTACGTATACTTGCAAATTACCTAACCTCTGGAAACGCCATAGCTTTGTTAAAACAGCCAGTTTGAATCACGATTCTAAATTCACATTAGACGGCAGATTCATCCGTTTGAGACCTGTTTTGCAAGTCGGAGGAGTGGAAGTGCACAGTGCTTCTAGTTGAACCATGATACATACTGTAGGTACAGTGAGATTTGCTATAGTGTTACTAATCACTAGTTAGATTCGTTTCATTGTAGCTATGTACAGTTAATGTACAACTTCGGTGGATCGAGTCATAAAAATAGTGATATTCGTCCTATTGTCAAATGGTTCAAATGGCTCTGAGCACTATGGGACTTAACTTCTAAGGTCATCAGTCCCCTAGAACTTAGAACTACTTAAACCTAACTAACCTAAGGACATCACACACATCCATGCCCGAGGCAGGATTAGAACCTGCGACCGTAGCGGTCGCGTGGTTCCAGACTGTAGCGCCTAGAACCGCTCGGCCACCCCGGCCGGCTCGTCCTATTGTCAACACTGCAACACTTGATATTTATTAGCGTGCATATAAAAGTCCTTTCGTACGTAACAGCATTAAAACCTGACACGAATTACCATTTTTTTTTAAATTTACGTTGAGGAACACTCGGAAGAAGTGATCGTTGACGAAAATGATGACTTCGGTATTGTAGAACTACTCTAAGATTACGCAAAAGGTTTTCTGCAGATAGAACGCGCTGTCATTATTCACAGATACAGTAAGCAAGAACTGAAAATATGGACGAGAGAATACACTTTCGGTCGTCGCTATAACGAAATATGCGAAATACAAAGGTTTCTTATTGCTCAGAGCGAGAACGAACGGCAGATCCAGCTTTGAGAGTGGCAGCAGTCTTCGACATTTGGGTGCTGTGGTTTAATATAATCTTGTAGGTGTTTGTCATTTTTATAATTTTGTCTGGTTTTCTATGTTGAAAGTGTTTTTGAAGGTCATAGATTGTGAAACAATTTACTTCGTAGTGTTGTTTTGGTAGTAATCAAGTTAAGAATTTCCTGTGTGTTTCACTGACGGTGAATTGAAAAAGTCAGAATATCGATGAAGAAGACAGCCGGCAGACATGTAGGATTTAAGCTGAACTTTGCCTATGTATTGTTAGAGACCTGTATTGTATTGCAAACTAACAAATTATTGTGACCTAACTGCAAAATGTATCACTTTGCCGAAATGGTCAATGTATTTAGGCGTGGGTAGAGATGCGTACACTGAGAAATATCGAACACTTCTTTTTACTAAGATAGCCGATGCCATCCAGATATTAAATGGTGTCAGGCAAACAGTGGGGTGCAAAAGCATATTCCGGCAGTTCCTAATGTTAATGGTTGCTGTGCTTTATGTTATCGTATATAACGTCAGCCGAGAACGTGCACTGTATGTAACTGACAAGAACACATCGGCAACGAATACCCGTAGAAGCACATGGCTCTCACGACCGCTCCGTTATCAAATTTTTATTAAATATTAATTAAATAAATTCCATTATTATTACATTATTAGGCCTCAGCAGTGATCTGTGAAATGTGAACAGCGACTAAGTTTGACATGTGGTTCCATTTCACGCCGCGACACATTCGAGTGCGGTAAAACATCGTGGTGCTATCGCATCTGTGTTGACGTTCGCGCCTCTTAGTGTCATGTGATACTACCTCCTGATTAGCGCCGTCCGTTAACAGAGAGAACACGGGGATCCCCCCGACACAGGTCAGATTATGCAGGCAGCGACACAATCCTGTTACCGGGCTGCCGTACATCACCTTACACTGTAGCCAGTAGCGGTAATGCAATAGCAACAGCAGCAGTCAGAGTAGATCCTACAGCAGCAGCAGCAGCAACAACAACAACAACAACAACAACAGTAGCTAAACTAGCCACGGCATTAGCAACAGCAGTCAGAATTACAAGAGTCACAACTTCAGAAACAATCTACAAAGCAACAATCATCACGCCATGTTAGTGAACAAGATTTTAACCACAATGTCAAAGCCGTATTGCTATTAAGGAAAAAGGTGTTGGACCAAAACATAAACGTCTGTGAACAGAAGTTAACTCAGAATCTCATATACTCAAAAGCTTTGTAGTAATACCAAATCAAGAAGGCACTAAAGGGCTGAGGAACCACTGAACGCCTATGGTAGCAACAAACGCATTTTTCAGTGGCCGGTCAGATTTTCTTACTGGTCGACGAAATGTAACGCCTATCTGATACGATGCATTGTTGCAATAATGTGGAATTCGTACCACTGAATACTTTCCAAGATAAATTTTTAATCAATTTGCAGGTTCATTTTTGACCAGGACGTAAGCTTGTTGTTAGCAATAGCTTTTGAAATATTTGAGATAATAAAATTGCCTTATCACGGCTTGTCGGTATCTTGTTTGTATAGTAACTCATAGATATTCGCTCGATGTGGACAATACGCCGTAAATTTTCTCTGGTCTATCAATATTTATTTGTGGAAAAGTCCGTAATAAATTCACTAATCATGAGTTCCATCACTCTACGCTTTCTGTCTTAGTTAATACTTTAACTTCTAAACATTTTAAATCAGAATTATTTCCTGGAAACGATATCCTTTTGAAAGTAATATTGTATGCCGAGAAACTTAAAATATCCAAAGATACTTTTATTGTCGTCGATATAAGTTTCACGTTCGTTGCAAAGATCGTTTCTGTCTTGTGATTAAGAACTGTCACTCGAAAACTGATCAGAACATTTACTTTATAATTCTTCACTTCAGAAAGGATATAAAGTTCGTTTAGCCTTAGAAAGACCTTAAGCAGCTCATTTCCGTTCAAACTGTCGTGAAATGAAGTCCACAAATCTCAAACACATAATTCTAATAAACCAGAGATCTTATTATTTTGCATCAAAGCTTAAGCGGCGTGATAAATGAAACTTCAGTGCCTCGAAAACTTCATCAAACTGACACACAATAGGCTTTTCAAATCACGCAGTCACAAAGAAAAATTCACGTAAATTTCTGTCAGCCTTTCGAAACCCTAAAACCAAAAACTCGCACATTTTATTCCGTAATAAATGAATTAATGTACTCGTTCAGTGCCCATATTATGATGTCACAGGTATTAATTATTCAGGCAGGAGCCGAGACAGAACTGAGGCCAAATCCAGTAGCAAAAAGTCTAATATAGTCACCAAAATTTAAGAAAATCTGGATGTGTACTTTTTCAATTTTTTACTACATAATTTAGGACCATCTAACTTATATGAAACGATGTGACACTTTTGACGGGAGACACCATCTGCGGTTTGTAGTTTATCTGTGAGGGAGACCGGTATAGGACGCTAGTGCGACCTATTCTTGAGCACTGTTAGAGTGTTTGGGATCCGCATCAGGTCGGAGAAAGGAATGACGTCGAAGCAATTCAGAGGCGGGTTGCTACATTTGTTACCGGTAGGTTCTAAAAACATTCAAGTACTACGGAGATGCTTCAGAGGCTGAAATGGGAATCACTGGAGAGCAGACGACGTTCTTTTCGAGGAACAGTATTGAGAAAATTTAGAGAACCAGCATTTGAAGCTGACTGCAGAACGATTCTGCTGTCGTCAACATACCGCCAGGACGACGAAGATTAGATACGAGATATTGGAACTCAACGGGGGCACTTAGATAGTTGTTCTTCCCTCTCTCTATTTGCGTGTGGAACAGGAAAGGAAATGACTAGTAGTGGTGTAGGGTACTGTCCGCCACGCACTGTACGTTTGAAACGTCCCCTTAGAAAAATTATACATGACTGTGCTTAAACTGACACACAGTATTTTCAGCGCAACACAATCTGACTTTCAAAAATCCCTACAAAAGAATGGCCCTGACTAACATTAACCTATACCTTTCACAAATCACTTACCTCACCAAAAATCTTCATTACTCGAACTACTGCAATACAGCGAGCGCCACTACTGCCAGCTAAATAAAAGATTCAAACTACTGAAGGCACTAACTACTGATAGGCATAATTAGCAAATGAAAGATTTTGATAGAGAACAAACAATGTATTTACCTCAATAGTGTTCAAAAGTCATAATATATATAGCAGTACATGACATCCACTCTTACAAATTTCAAAACTCCGCCAGTTCTCTCCCCACATCCACCACTGCTGGAGGCTCACCTCCAACTGCGCAACGCTACGCGCTGTTAACAGCCAACTGCACGACACTACAATGGCCAACAACAATGCAAACCAGCCACAGACTGCACACAGCACAGCCAGTGATTTTCATACAGAGCTCTACGTGGCGTTACCAATATAAAAACCTAAACAGCCTACTTACATAGCCCCCATACTCCCCGCAAAAAATTTTACAAATTGTTTTGGTCAGTAGCCAATACAGATTTCAAAAAAAGTTTTCATAATTACAATAACAAAGAAATCAAATGCACACACTTATTGATACAATGTTGGTCAAAAGCTAAAATTTTCTCACAGTCCATAAAGACAGTCCTGATCATTCATCACAGTAAAATTGCAGTGTTTTTTTTTTTCTCAAAGTCTGAGCAGTAAAAGAAAATGCACACGGAAGGAGTGGATTTCCATGCAGTCTTGAAGAAGTAGTGTTGTCCTTCCAACGGAAAGACAGTGCTGACTCTTGACATGCAGACAGGTAATGGGCCACAACAGAGCAAACCCACAGCAGAGTTAGTCGAAGTTTTGAAGAATATTGGTAGATAGGTCGTCACAGAGCAGACCCACTGTAGTCCGGTAGAGATTACGGTAGTGGTGGGCCACCAGAGGCGCAGACCCTCTGCAGTCCTTGTAGAAATAATGGTATTGGTGAGTCATTGCCGGCCTGTGTGACCGTGTGGTTCTAGGCGCTTCAGTCTGGAACCGCGTGACCGCTACGGTCGCTGGTCCGAATCCTGCCTCGGGCATGGATGTGTGTGATGTCCTTAGGTTAGTTAGGTTTAAGTAGTTCTAAGTTCTAGGGGACTGATGACCTTAGATGTTAAGTCCCATAGTGCTCAGAGCCATTTTTGGTGAGTCATCAAAGGTGTAGACCCACTGTAGTCCTTGTAGAGATGGCTAGCAGCCATCCGTTGCGACTGTGCAGGTGCACAATCACCATAGAAGAGTCTTTTGGACAATATAGCAAGTCCATGAACCACCACTTGTGCACTCACAAAAAATTTTTTTTGAAATGTCCTTAGAACCAGCAATGCTGTTATCCAGTCCCTTGCTGAATTATTAACACACGTGCAAACACTATCAGTCCCTACATCTCACATATTGTCCATATACTATGACCAACAGAAACGTGTGCAGTGAAATGTAACTTACAAGTTACTTAATTTGATGAACTTGTGTCAATTACAATTTGATAACATAAGAATACAATAGCAAAGGCACAAAATACATCATTAAAGAACATAACAATACAGATAACATTTGTAGTAAAACAGGCGCACAATAGGCTACATCAGTGTTACAGGACTTATGACATAAGTAAATATATAAAATAATGAGAATAGTTTTCGAAACATTAATTTCACACTTGAGCATTGAAACAGAACAGAATTAATAATGTCTAAACATCTCTACAAAGTAAATAACATATTATTAGAAAAATTCTACAACATAACTCCTATTAGCTAAACACATAAAGACAGGTTCAAATGGTTCAAATGGCTCTGAGCACTATGGGACTTAACATCTGTGGTCATCAGTCCCCTAGAACTTAGAACTACTTAAACCTAACTAACCTAAGGACATCACACACATCCATGCCCGAGGCAGGATTCGAACCTGCGACCGTAGCAGTCGCGCGGTTCCGGACTGCGCGCCTAGAACCGCTAGACCACCGCGGCCGGCATAAAGACAAGAAAAACACAAATTCACATAGCATAATAACACAGAAGTACAGGACAGGGTTTGTTTTCCGTGTGACATTTGGTACTGCAGTCCAACCCAAACCTTCATTCCATAGAGCTTTCCTCTTATTTCAACATTTGTTTCCACCAAAAAAATCCTATCCAAGCATGCTTTCTGTATTCTGTTCACATCCTCTTTCAAAAATAGTTTTTCTCCACTGTACACTACTTTTCTGGCCAAACCATTTTCTTATAGCTTCTCAATGCATTTCTTCCATTTCATCATAGTTAGTTTCTTATATAGTCTACCCCATCTTAAGCTAACTTAAATCTGCTGAGCTCAGATATATATACCAATGGACGAGGCAATGCAGCAGCACACAACAAATTAACGCAAACTGCAAGGGCAAAAAAATGCAAATTGGCAAAGCAAGCAGCAGTAAATCTAAATTAGCAGAGAAATTGCAATATTACAAATAATATGAGCCAATGTGCAGCAACAAGAAAAATAAATCAGTAGTAAAACTGGCTTAACAGAGTAATACAAAGTGAAATTTAGTACCGCTATGCCTGGCAAACAGCAGCAGCAAACGCAATAACATATATCTAAACATGACAAAGCTCAAGCAGAAAAAAATTTTACACTAAAGACAACAATGCAGAAAAGGGAAATGTCTATTCACATCTTAATATCTATGTCATTAAAGTGGTGCACCACAAGAAGTTATTCTACCAAAAAAAAAACTACCAAGTAGTTGAAAAGAAAATTATGTGTGCAGTAACTGTTATTAATCCCTTCTTATTGTTCTTTCCTTTCCAAGTGCTCCTTTTTCGAAGAACATGGATCATAAAATTATTGTTTAATAGATCTGTTGACAGAAAGTGTTCACATTAGCAAATGAATTTAATTTAATTTTATAAAACCAATGCTGCAACACAGCTGGAAACCAGATATCAAATGAAATAAGCAACTATGAAAAGCAAAGCATAAAAATATCATTCAATAGTCATGTGACATTTCGTAAGTTAGTAGAAATTCTCTCAACTCTCGTAGAAAGACACTTGTCATAATCAGGTGTGCAGATGTAAGAATATTTCCCATCAGTTTATAAGCATTTCAGTAAGTAGCACAAAGTACACGCTCCACAATATAATCATATGTTTCCAAGCAATGAGCGTGTCGTATTTGCGATGCTTTTTACAAAGGAATGTCAATAGCGAGGTTAATGGTCTCTCTTTTTTTTTCACCTAATGGCTTTTTCTCCAGGCAGGTGACACAGCTGGGCGTCCACGACGCTTTACGTGAAGGTCACTTAACTTTCTTACCGAAATATTTACGACAGCAGTGTCAGTCTCATATAAAAAAAATTTTGCAGGTCGAGAATTTGCGTTACGAATAAGTAGAAACAAAATCCTATAAATATAAAAGTGTCCAAAAAATTTTCGCCTGCATTGTGATACATTCACGCATTTACACACATTTCATATCTCTTAAAGTACGATTCTCAGCTTATTGATTATAAACATACCTCAACAGCATAATACACATCGTCATTGTAATAATAACATCATAACACCTCAGTCAAATCTCAAAAACGTCGTAGTTTTCTGCAATAATTTCAAAACATAAAAAAAATTCTCTGCTCATTTAAATAGTGTCATCTACCTCAAATGTACTTCAAAAATCGTGATCCCATACCAAATATATCATTCAAAGCCCTCATAGTATCACAATGGTTCCGAAAAAATATGAACAGTTCACAAGGTACAGACAAAATACAATTTCATAAGTGTGAAGTTATCCATCAGTGTAATTGCGTAAACATGTGTCACTGATGTAGTAAAAAAATGTTTGTTTCTCTGTTAAATAATCAGATAGCTGTGTAATTTATGTGTTAGAGAAATATGGTACCCATGTGTAAAGTTGTATAAGCAAATACCATATTAGCTAGGGCTCCTTGTGCTTGCTAAACACATGGTACACAAAGTAGGCGTGTACCCCCTAAGGATTCATGTAATTATACTCTCAGGTGTTACAGATTACAGCAATGGAATGAAATGTATCACGGAAAACCTTTGTATCATTGTACTTCAAATATCTTTAAAAATAAATGTTTTAAGTACAAAATTAATCACTCAAATACGTGTACTGTAGCGCTAAACTGTGCGTCTTGTTGTAAGATAATCTCTGTAGAAGTGTCGTAGTTATCATCTCTGTAGAAGTGTCGTAGTTATCGTCCTCCGAAAGCTAAGTTCTGCAGAAGTCAATGTACTTACCTCATGATAAACAAAAGTGAAATGCTTTGCGTATAGATATCTTAGTTATTACGCTTATTGCCGTGATGAAGAAAGTACTGTGCTGTAACGTATTGTTGTGCTACGGAAAAGGCTGTCTCATTGTAGATATACCACAAAAGTTACTACTAAAACATGTTTTACTTTCCAGAATAATTCAGAAAAACTGTGCAGATATAAAACAGAAGCACCGCAAAAGCAACATTGTAAATTGTCACTCATTAGTAGTGTCGTGATAGAATTGTGTAGCTGTCACATAAACTAACCACTGTGTCATATGGTATCTCACAGAAAGTACTTTAAATCCAGAATGTATTTTCAAGTAAACCAAAATGTTGCATTAAAATCTCATTAGCAGTACTGGTAAATGTTATAAGTATGTGAGCCTTATAGTCATTATGTAATCGTGCAACTAACAAGCAAGAATGTACAAATAACAACACTGTGTCGTCTGTTCACTATAACAATGCATTCGTAATTTCTGTTGAAATAAGTTCTCTTGGTTCTTGACTGGATATTTAACTTCAAACATTGTTGCATGTTAACAGATTCTAAGTCTGACAAAGCATACTAGTAATGTAAAGTGAAAAGTTATATGGCAAAGACAAAGTTAAAAAGCAGATTATCTTTCAATAAACGGTTTTACATGTGAAATGTGGTGTAAACCTTTACTCTTCCTAGTACGCAGAGTTTCAACTTCAACGCAATTATCATGTGGTATACGTCGGATTCTGTAAGGCCCATTGTAAACTAGAAAGAATTTGTGACTCAAGTGTTTCTTCTTATGTGACAATGAATGAGCTTTAATGAGAACTTTTTGACCAATATATAATTTCTTTGCATTTGCTTTACCGTGTAGTTTTCTCCTTTTGTCTGCTGCAGATTTCATATTTTTAATAGCCAAATCAATTATGTCTTTGTGTCGAAGTTTACGTGTATTCGGGAAAGGTACAAGCTCTCTGATTCTGTTCGGTGGTTTTTCATTCTTCAGTACAAGAGAGGTGGTAAAGCAGTGGAGTCGTGAGGCATTTCATTCAGCACGTTTTGAAATAAGTGTAAATATCTGTCCCAATGCTGATGCTTTCTGTGACAATAAAGTCTGCGCAGCTTATTGATTTCTTTCATAATCCGTTCGGAGGAGTTGCAATGTGGTGAGTACAATGAAATAAAAACAAGTTTGATTTTATGATTCCGAAGCATGCGTGACCAAACAGCAGATCTGAATTGCGGTACGTTTTCTGAAATGACTTTAGCAACGTGGCCAACTTCACGTAAGAAATTTTTAACAAAGGCGTTGGATACAGACCGTCCAGTGGCTTTACGTAACCGAGTTAGAGAAACAAATTTTGAAGTAAGTTCAACAGCGACTAGAACGTACGAAAATCCATTCGATGTTCTAACAAGGGGTCCCAAGAGATCAACAGCAGCAAATTCTTTTAATTTAGAAGGAATGATAGGAAACAACGGAGCACGATGTGAGATAGTAGATGGTTTCGCCTTTTGAGAAAGTTTACAAATAGACAAGACTCTTCGAATTCTCTTTTCCATATTGTTAAAATAACAAATCGTCCGAAGAATATGATAACATTTTCGTGGGCCAAAATGTGCATAGCTGAAATGAATGTACCAAATGAGCATATTAACAAAATCTTCAGGAATGCAAAGTACCCATAGCTTGTCATCAACAGTGCAGCGTTTGAACAGTATGTTGTTTCTAACCAGATAATAATGCCGAATCTGTGTGTGTGTGTCTTTTCATGCCATTTGCTTTTGATGTCTTTCCAAGTCGGATCTTTATCTGTTCATGAGCAATGTCCTTTAAAGATGTGGAGATGAAGTTTTCAAAGGCGACTTTCTGAATGTAAAGAATACTGAAATTTTTCTCGAGGTTGCCTTCTGTGTTACTTTTCTCAAGCCCAGCCGGTGCGCGTGACAGTGCGTCCGCAACAATGTTCTCCTTGCCGGGAATGTAGACTATTGTGAAGTGGAATTCTTGCAGAAACAATGCCCAACGTTTTAAGCTGTCATGATTTAATTTTGAAGACATAAGAAATTGTAATGCACGATGATCACTGTGTACTTTTACGTGCTTACCAGAAAGAAAGGAACGGAATTTGTTAAATGCCCAAACGATAGCTAAAGCTTCTAATTCAGTAACGGAATAATTTTTTTCAGATTTTGTTAGCACTCGGCTAGCAAAAGCAATGGTTTTCTGAACAGTAGTGTCATTTTCTGTGGCTTCTTGAAATAAATGGGCACCAAGACCGACTTAAGAAGAATCCGTGCTAAGGCAGAAATCTTGTGATAGATCTGGATGAACTAGTATTGGCGCGTTAAGTAGCGATTCTTTCAAAGAATTGAATTCCAACTGTGCTTGTTCGTCCCAGTTCCAAAAAGTATTTTTTCCAGTGAGAGAACAAAGTTTTGGTGTAACTAGAATTTGCATATTCAGAAAACGACGGTAAAAATTTACGAGACCTAGAAAACTGCGGACTTTTTTTGTGTGGATGGAACTGGAATGGCTCTGATTGCTTCTAACTTTTCAGGATCCGGCTGAATGCCTTCAGAAGAAATATTATGTCCCAAAAACTTCATCTTTGACCTACCGAATTCAGACTTTTCCAAGTTAACTGTAATTCCAGATTCTGCAAAAATATGTAACACGCTGTTGAGGATGCGATTGTGTTGTTCCCATGAGGCTTCTGCTATCACAATATCGTCCACATATAAGGTGATGTGACGTTTTAAGAACTCAGGTAATATGGAATTTAGCCCGCGAATGAATGCTGCCGAAGAAATGTTCAAACCAAAAGGAAGTTTCCGAAACTGATAACAAACGCCGAAACAAGGGAAAGCTGTGTATTTTCTACATTCTGGATGAAGTTCGATCTGATAAAAGGTGGCTCTGAGATCAATAGAAGACAACACTTTTACACCATTAAAATTTTGAAGGAGTTCTTCTAACGTTTGCGGTATGTCTGTTTCATGAATGATGATAGTACTGATTTGTCTCGAATCTAAGACAAGCCTGATCGATCCATTTCTCTTCTCAGCAACATGTAATGGATTGTTGTATGAGCTTACTGCAGTCTCAATAATGCCCTCGTCAAGCATAGATTGTACTTCTGTTCTAGCACGGTCCCTATAATGCGCCGGAATTACGTATGGTCTAACACAAAATTTAGTATGCTCACGAACACGAAATTGGTATTGAAATCCCTTGATTGTTCCTGTTTTGTGAGTAAAAACTGTGGAATGTGCTTGTAAAATCTCAAAAAGGTCTTGCCTATCAGTGTCATTACAATTCTCTATTGTTTGAATTTTATTCTGAATTAACTCATTACTATCAAATGCGCCGTCGATATCATCCCTGCCAGTACTTGCAGAGTGATTGTTAGTGTCAAGTTCCGTCGAAAATTCGGAACTGTTGTCTAGCAGGAGGTAAAGCCGATTCATTTCTTTGTCATGGTTTGAGAGCCAATCTTCAAATTTCAAAGCTATTGACTTACCTTCTAACTCTAACCTTATTTCAGCATCGTGAAAGTTTAAGATTGCCTTGTATTCATTCAAAAAGTCTACTCCCATTATAATTTCCGTCGACAATAATGGAACAATAAGAAAGTTCATAGAGAAGCTGTGGCTTTTGCAAAAGAATTCTAAGTTGGTTTGTTGGCGTACATCTACACTTTTTCCAACGATTGCATCGTGTAATTTAATCTTACGTAATGGAAGTGTGGGTCAAACGTTCGATTTGTTGCATTTGCTAAAGGCTCTTTCACTAATTACTGAAATGGGACTGCCAGAGTCAAGTATTGCCGTAAATTTTACGTCATTTACTGTAATGTGAATCACAGGATATGCAATGTTGTTATGTTTTACGTCGTGTTCCTGGAGTAAAATGTCCCTAATGTCTTCCATTTTTACGTAATTACTAGCTACGGCAGCTGCGTCGTCAGTTTCATAGGTACGTTTTGTGGCTGCCAGCGGTATGAGTCATTGCCTATTGTCTCTTTGTTGGCGCGCGTCGTTATTGGGATTTGGAGACCTAACTTCTACAAATTCACCTTGTCGAGAGGGCCCCGCCCTGTTTGAATCCCGCCGGTTCTGATGCAACTCAGGTCTGTCGTTACGATCATATCGTCTGTCGTCATGTCGGTAGATTCCATAGTTTCTTTCTTGTCGGTCACGTGGTGGAGAATTTCTCCCTGAATCGCAACTGCGCGCTGGACTGTTGCGTCTAAAGTTATTGTCTCCCTTGATAATAATTATTTTGGTTCCCATATTGTCTTTTTCTCTGATTGTCTCTGTGATAGTCACTACCGCGGAGAGGTGATCTTTCCCTGTAATTATTACTACTCTGCCAATGGTTGTCATACGGGTGGTGTCTGGTTTGGTCACGATTTGTGTTGTGAGAATAGCCTTGTCGTGTCCAGTTATTATTTCTTTCATCGCGGAATTGTGACGGATGGGACCTGTAATTGTTGTGTTCCTGTTTCCGCGTTCTGCGATTGTCAGTGTCAATTTCCAATTGTTGTAACAGTCCCTGAAATGCTTCAATGTCATCTTTGCAACATCCTGTCAAAATAATATGTCGTAAATGTTCAGGTAGTTGGATTAAGCAAATGCGGATGAGTTCTGAGGGGCTGTATGGGTTTGACAGGTACTGATTCTTGTGCAACATGGCATCAAAATACTTCACAAGACTGGAAAATTCAGATTGTTCGAAATGTTTCATCATTGTGATGCTATGTTTTACTCGGTCTTGTGTAGCTTGAGACCAATATGCTGAGAGGAAGGCATGATAAAATTCTCCTTCACTGTGGCAATCGTGAATGACCGATCGCATTCTTACAGCTGGTTCATTCTCTAAATAGCCACACATAAATCCTAATCTGTGCTCTAATGACCATTTGGGAGAGAATTGATGGAGACACGCTTGTGGATGAATGTCGTTGCCAGAATTCTTAAATGTTTTGAATTTACGTGTAGTAATGAACAGCTTATAGACAAAATCATCGTGTCGGCGAGTAGCATATCGGTCATTGTTACGTCGTGTCGGCGGTTCCATCTCAAAATTCGGTGCACCTTGCCAATTTCTTTCATGATTTCCGAAATGCCCTGTGTTACTATTTTGTGGCTTTTCCGTATTTCTAAGTCCCTCTTTCCGTGTTGGAGCACGAGTGTCCTCTGAAATATTTAATTTTTGTATTACTTGTGCCAACTGATCTTGTACTTCCCGGATTTCTCTTTTGTGTTGCGTATTAATTTGATTCTGATTTTGTTTGAATTTCTTAATTTGTTCATACTCTTCTGTGTCAGTGATGGCTACAGGTCTTGTGTCATTCAGATGATCATCTACCTTTGCAGATAAGTTAGTGAACTGATCCAAAAGTTCGGCTACTTTCTCCGATAGTATACTTATTTCCTCAGTGTGTTTTTCTGAACCAAGTTTCAGAGAGTCCATTTGTGTTAAAATCGTATCTACTGTGTCCTTTAAGTTTTCCTGAGTTTTTGCAAGTAGCGTAACCGAATCGGTAGATGCAACTGAGTCAATTTTAGCCCACAAGGTCTCATGATTTTCATGAACAATGGTTTGCAGTTCTTTTCTGGCTGCTTCGTGATTCTGTAATGCATTTTCATGCCGCGAAAAATTAGGTTGAAAATGCTCCCAAATTTGTACTTTTACGTCATTACAGACTTTTTGACATTTCGATTCAATGTTATGTAACTCAGTAGTTAAATCTTCACGTGTTTGTTCAAGTGTGGTGTCTAACTTTTGAAGCTTTTGCTGTGTTTGTCTCTGATTTTGTTCCATTGTGTCTAACTGTTGCTGTGTTTGTCTCTGGTGTTGTTCCATTGTGTCTAACTTTTGAAGATTTTGTTCCATTGCGTCTAACTTTTGAAGCTTTTGTCCCATTTGTTGCATTAATTGTAATAACAATGTACTGGTGTCTGAAACATGTTCCTCAGTGCTATTCGGCAATGCATTTGAACCGGCAATATTCGCATTTTGAAAAGCAGGAAATGTGTCTTGACTTATTTGAGAAAACGGCGAGGACGCAAAACCTGAATCTACAATATTTGCAGGATTGTGTCCTGTCATTTCGGATTCCTGAGGCAAGCTGTTGCCGACCGATCGATCGATAATGCTTCCTCTTCACTAATTTTTTCACTGCCTACACCATTATTTGCAGCCCGCTCCATTTCCCTATGCACAATTACCAAATTACTACTTTGAACATTAGTTAATTCATTAGACGGTGGCGCTAACACACTGTTTTCGTCCTCACTGTCATTTCTCAGTTTTCTTTGGAGCCTAGTATTACGTTTTTCACACGCCATTATTGTCACAATATTTCACACGACAACACAGAAAAGCACAATTTGAAGAGCAAAATAAGGAAACACATTAACATAGCACTGAAAATAATATCTCCTTAATTGCAAGCGCAGCTGCGAAATACTTGGTGCAAATCTACATGCATGTCACAACTGTTTTACTGTACAAGAATGAAAAACTACAACTACAAAGGAAATTCTCTCTACAATTACCGGCTAGCAATAAACAAAGGCTACACTAATTGCACAAACTACAAGAAAAAAATCAGAAGATTCCAGTGAGGTATCCTCGGCTAGGGGTCGACATATGTAACGTCCCCTTACAAAAATTATACATGACTGTGCTTAAACTGACACACAGTATTTTTAGCGCATCGCAATCTGACTTTCAAAAATCGCTACAAAAGAATGGCCCTGACTAACATTAACCTATACGTTTCACAAATCACTTACCTCACCAAAAATCTTCGTTACTCTAACTACTGAAATACAGCGAGCGCCACTACTGCCAGCTAAATAAAGCATTCAAACTACTGAAGGCACTAACTACTGATAGGCATAGTTAGCAAATGAAAGATTTTGATTGTGAACAAACAATGCATTTACCTTAATAGTGTTCAAAAGTCATAAAATATATAGCAGTTCATGACATCCAGTCTTACAAATTTCAAAACTCCGCCATTTCTCTCCCCACATCCACCACTGCTGGCGGCTCACCTCCAACTGCGCAACGCTACGCGCTGTTAACAGCCAACTGCCCAATACTACAATGGCCAACAACAATGCAAACCAGCCACAGACTGCACACAGCACAGCCAGTGATTTTCATACAGACCGCTACGTGGCGTTACCAATATAAAAACCTAAACAGCCTACTTACACAGTGGCTTGCCATGTATGTATCTAAATGTAGCTGTAGATGTATCACGCGAATAGTGGCATACGCAGCTGAAACCACTCATTGATGATTAGAACCAGACTGCAGGCATATACGAGGGTCGTTTGAAAAGTCCATGCAAAAATAAAAACTACTTACATGTTTGGGGTAAACCTTTTTTTATTTTTCGACATAGTCTCTTTTTAGAATTATACACTTAGTCCAACGCTGTTCTAATCTGTTGATCCCTTACGAATAATAGGAATCACCAAAGTCTGCAAAATAGCTATTAGTTGCTGCAATCACCTCCTCATTTGAATAAAATCTTTGTCCTGCCAGCCATTTCTTCAAATTAGGAAACGAATAGTAGTCCGAGGAAGCCAAGTCTGGTGAATAGTGGGGATGTGAAACGAGTTGGAATCCTGTTTCCGCTAATTTTGCGACCACAACTGCTGAGGTGTTTGCTGGTGCATTGTCATGATGGAAAAGTACTTCTTGCGGTCCAGTCGCCCGCGTTTTTCTTGCAGCTCGGTTTTCAAACGGTCCAGTAACGATGAATAATATACACCTGTAATAGTTTTACCCTTTTCCGGATAGTCGATGAGAATTAGGCTTTGCGAATCCCAAAACACAGTCGCCATAACCTTTCCGGCCGAAGGAATGGTCTTCGTTTTTTTGTGTGCAGATTCTCACTTGTTAACACATTGTTTAGATTGTTGATTGGTCTCAGTAGTATAGTAATGTATACATGTTTCATCCACAGTGACGAAACGACACTTAAAGTCCTGCGGATTCTTCCTGAACAGCTTCAAACCATCCTTGCAACACTTCACAAGATTCCGTTTTTGGTCAAGCGTGAGCAATCGGGGAACCCATCTTGCGGATAGCTTTCTCATGTCCAAATGTTTATGCAAAATATTATGTACCCGTTCATTCGAGATGCCCACAGCACTAGAAATCTCACGCACCTTAACTCTTCTGTCATCAATGATTTCTGGAGTCGTAACCTCTACAGATCCTCTAGAAAGTTCAGCACCACTTGTGCCCATATGGCCACTCCGAAAATTGTGATACCACTTATAAACTGTTGTAATCGAAGGTGCAGAGTCACCGTAATGTTTACCAAGCTTCTCTTTAGTGTCCTGAGGCGTTCTGCTTTTCATAAAGTGATGTTTAAGCCCCACACGAAATTCTTTTTCGTCCATTTTTTGCCAATCACTCGACTTCCTTGATTCACACGAATGACAAACACAAAGAAATAGACCAATATGACTGAAACTTGGTGTGTGTTCTTTCCAAAGAAGCTACTAACTAAACATGACCTCGACACGCGCCGGTGACGCCATGTCTCAGACTTTGCACGGACTTTTCAAACACCCCTCGTAGTTGCTATGTTTCACCAGCTGTTGCAAATCGTAGCGCCGGTAGAGATACGCTAGTGTTTCTGAGTTTTAATATAACCAGGAACAATCATACAGCTCTATGAAGGAGGCTGTCGACATCTTGGAGGACGGAAGCGTCCACAGTATACACACGATGAAGATTTATGAGAAAGGGCACCGCTTTGTCACAGAAGACGCTGCAATAAACAATCTGGTTCTTATTCGCTGTAACCACAATGAGTGGGTCCAAGTCATGGTACGAAAAGCACCCAATCACGGAACTGCCTCCGGCCTGGACTACACTTTCCAACAGCGATTGTTAACCACCTCGTTGCACCGTCACTGCACTCGTCTGAAAAGAGCTAAAATCGCTTCCCGCCGGACCACACTACACACTTGCAGTCTGCTACTGTCTACTTTCTGTGTTTTTTGTTCCACTGCAGACGTTCAGCTTTATTTGGCGCTCTGAGTAATGTCCTTTTTCCGATGTACTCAACTCCAAATGTCCATTGCAAACAGTTCTACTCGCAATGTTTGCTCAGTAACTGGTTGAGACGGACCTGCATTCATTGGCTGCAGCAATAACTGTTTGGTTTGAAACCGATGACACTGAAAGAATTTGGCACATCACTCCGTGTAGACACGTTGATACAGCAATAAATTCGACCATCGTTCGCACTGGGCCGTCCAAACATGGAAGCTCCTTCCTGTCACTCCGTCACGTCTCTACGTCGTCTCATCTTACTGCGCTAAATCTCTACAATTGGCTGGCACATACACCATGCTTCACTAGCATGTCTTACATCAGAGGTGGATGGTCACATGACCAACTCGACCCTCTCAAGATCCTCTACAGCGCTCTAACACACCAGTGTGTTCTTTTAAGAACTCATATTTTGTTCGATGAGCTTCTGTCATTTCTTATGTTAAACTGTACAAACTCGAAAAGGACCGTGCATCTGTCTCTCTATGAGACAGCATTTATGGCATAAATATTGACCAACAATGTTACTATTTTGGGTACAAGGTGCCTAGTAAATCAATATATTGCCAAAGTTATAAAATGCAGCAAATATTTGCGATGCAACTGTCGTGCTATCTAATTCAAAAGTCACACTAGATGGAATAAAAGCGACGCCCCACACTAAAAAACAAAAAAATGCTTGCACGGTACCACAACTGTCCAACTGACAAGGGAATGGTCCAGTCCGACATTTCTAAATCTACACTGTAATATTTCACGAAGGAAGAATACACCGTAAGAAATGCACTGTCGGAATTTTAGATGCTAAGGCGCACTGCACGTATTTTTAAAGAAATGTTAAAGTTACTAATTTTAGTCGTACGAAGAGCGGCGGTTTGTACAGCGCATCCTGCCTAGTGCGCTATCGGCGAACAAGCAGACGCAGCCGTCACATGAGACTGTAGAATTCCAAAGTGCACACACGAGAATTTTTAGTACCTAAACCACAGTGAAAATGTTTCAGATAAATATTTTTTTAATAACCTGCAAATCATATCGACAGCAAAACTGTTTCAGCTGATTTGTTACACAAGTGTCTAGCAGACAAAGAAAACAAGACCGTGTATGATGTTACATAACAGACGACTTCCATCAATCTGGACTTAGCGCATTTCTTATGATAATTTTTGAATAATGTATGTTTTACTAACTATGAAACAATTCCTTTGATATTCCCTGTAATCATCACAAAAATGCAAAGTGTCTATTGGAACACTGAAAGAAACATTTTCCTTACACCAGGTACACCAGACAAGATATTAATGCATTCAGGCATTTCACAGTAATTTCTAGGTTTATTTATATAGAACTGGAAACGAGTAAGAAATGCTCGTGGCAGTTGTTCTGCTCGTTGTTTCGCTTACCAGTCG
The DNA here is from genome assembly GCF_023864275.1 of Schistocerca cancellata. NCBI lineage: Eukaryota > Metazoa > Arthropoda > Insecta > Orthoptera > Acrididae > Schistocerca > Schistocerca cancellata. The sequence continues at coordinate 782,041,097 of NC_064629.1, forward strand.
TACTTGAACAGATTCGTAAAATGTGGTGATGCAAATTCATAACGCAGAAATGACTGAAGTTTAACAATACTGTTCTGCTGATAAACCTGAAATGATAAAGAGCTGCCGGAAATTATATTGTCCGATAATTTTCTGAAATAGGCTTTATACTGTTACACTGTTTTTTTCCGAGAGGCTAAGTCACACTTTAGTTGTGGCTAAAATCCAAATGGTATTAACAGTCCAACAAACGCAATGAATTATTTTGCGCTACTGATAAGAAGACGTTTCGGATGTAGTACTGAACATTATTCCGTCCCATTTTTCCAGATTTTACTACGTAAGATTTTTGCAAGTAAACAGTCGTCTTTTTATTTTTTCACAATTTGCCTTGATGTTCCTGAAGGCAGATATAAAGCTGTACTTATCGCTGGCATTGTTGTATACGAATGTGTCAGCATTCGTCGACTGCACAAGGGACTCTATTTTATCGCTCGAAATGAGAAAGTGTGTTTTGCATGCAGTTCTTGCGAGAAACCTGTTGACTGGCATTATGCACAGCATTTTAGAGGAAAACAAGAAGCTTCGATTTCACGTCATCTACGAATTTCTCTATAATGTTACCTATTAACGATATCTCCTCTTCACCTTTACTTGAGGTAAACTTCATAGTTTTGCGACTTCCTTTCCGTATAATTTGGTGTATCTGTTTAAACAGGTCGAAGAAGCCTGAATATCAGTAATATTCGTCCCACTTATAATGTCTCTGCCTCGTGATGACTGGGTGTTGTGTGCTGTCCTTAGGTTAGTTAGGTTTAAGTAGTTCTAAGTTCTAGGGGACTGATGACCGTAGATGTTAAGTCCCATAGTGCTCAGAGCCATTTGAACCACTTATAATGCAGAGCTCTCAGTCTGGTGTATTTTCCTCGGTAACAGTACGCTGACTCCCACGAGCAGTTTTAAATTTTTGGAATAGTTTTTCTTTCACAGTTTTGCGAATTTCATTTTGGAGCACATTTCGTACTTCATTTAAATCTTTTTTCTATTTGCATAATTCAAGTTCAGATTTTACGAAACGAAACCAGCTATGCACACTGCTTAAGCTTAAACGTTTTCTCTCACCTTCGTTAAAACAAAAATAAAATAAAATAAAATAAAATAAAAAATTATGGCCTTTTCTTTGTCACCGAAAGTCATTACTGCACGTGTTGTTTTTGGGCTTGGAAAGCAGTCTGCTTTTGTTCTAGACTTTAATTAGCACAACAATCATCGTCAGAACTACAATTCACGAAATCGTCTGAGTTGCGTATTTGAGTGAATAGTAGCTGTAAACAATTGCGTCAGACAAATTATCAACGGAAATTGAAATTCGCTTTACAAATTACGATTGTATTGTGACGTGTTATCTGCCTAGTTATGTGCTGTCAACCAAGGATATGTACCCGCCATGCTGCACATGCGCTGTCTGCTACAGTAACAGCAAGGGTATACATTTCTCCAGCCTCCTGGAGAACTACAAAGCTGGTAATTTTCAACATATTCTAAAATACCTGCAGTGTACCTTAGTAACAAAAATTTTGACAGTGTGTTTCTTTCGGTGTATTCTTCCCGTATAGAGATTTTTAGGGCAGGTTTGGCCACCTCGAATTGGACCGTTCCCTTGTTAGGCTACCGCTGCTCTCATTGCGTTGCAGAAAAGCCATGTGATGAATGTAAGCACTAGCAAGAATTAGGACGTGGTGTGGCCTATGGTACGACAGCATAAATTTTGAAAAATTCTTCTCAACAGCCAACTTCCTACATTTAATAGTAATGTGGTCTTCCCATCCATCTAACTAGGGAATCGGCAACCTCTAATAGTATCTGCGCTAGAGGATTACGAAATGAAGTCAATTTCACAACAGTAAGGACAACAACAATTACTATCACTCTACGTGGCGGTACTGTGGCAACGGCCTTGCCGCAGTGGATACACCGATTTCCGTCAGATCATCGTATTTCAGCGCTGTCGGGCATGGCCGCCACTTGGATGGGTGACCAAGTGTTGCCTTTTTCGGAGTGGACTCAGCCTCGTGATGCCAATGGAGGAGCTACTCGACCGAACAGTAGCGGCTCCTGTCAAAGAAAACCATCATAACGACCGGGAGAGCGGTGTGCTGACCACACGCTTCTCCTATCTGCATCCTCAGCTGAGGATGACACGGCGGCCGGATGGACCACTTGTGGCCTGAAGACGGAGTGCTTTGCTTTTATCTGCTGTTACTACTATAGTAGGTAAAGCCTCAAGCCCAACAACCAGGGTAGCACAGTTTAGTGAATGGTGTATAGGGTTACCACCCTTAACAGGAAACAGAATCAGTCTGTATATGCCGGTAGGGCTATGAACTTATGAGACAGGGAATTCATGTGGCACAATGTCTTCCTGTCCTCCCCATCTTACGTAACCTGTATCCAGTTTAGCCTCACAGTCCCATGATCTCAACAAATGGGAGCGAATTCGTAATAGAAGGACATAATTTATTTTATAGTAAACACATTTCAGGAAGCCAAGACCCGATACAACAGTTTCGACAACTGCTTGTTATTTACTTAACCATGAACCATACTATATTAATTATTAAATACATAAATTTACAGTCGATTTTTCAACCAATATGACGAATGGAGGGTTCATATGTTGGGTGTTAATTATATGTACAAACCAGATTTCTCCTCTTACTTCGGAGTCTTGCACGTGTTTAATCGAGAAGTCACAAGACGAGTGTAATTAAATAAATATCAGTTACTAGGAAATTAGTAAGCTGCAGGCTGTGACAGTTAGGACTGAAATAATAGGCAAAGAAATGGTGATAGAGTCACTGTATAGTCCCTGAGGTAGACCATCTGAAGACGAGAGTGCTACAATTTAATGAAACAAACGGAAACGTCACTGAATATTTACTGAGTTTTAAATACCCACTCCCACATCTGTAGACGTAATTGTGATGACCGTTATGGAGCAGTTAATTATAGAACACATTAGACTACTTGTTTTAAACGATAGCTCGCCCGCTTTGGTCCCTAAACCGGAACTACTCCTTACAGCTATGCTTAATACACGTTTCCACAAACATCCAAAGAAACAGTTTCGATTGTCTCTGGAATAAAAACGCTACGCCATGAAGATGTAAACGATTGAAGATTATCTTCCGATGTCCAGTAACACAGTTATATAGTGCTGTGTTAACAATGCGAACTTTTTGAAATCTTTGAGAACAGTAGAGGAACGCTCGTAAATGCTAACTTCATCATAGTCGGCCATAAAAAACTAGGAATAATATGTTTCTACTATTGATAATTAAAAGACTGCATCCATCCCTACCAAAAATCCAGTGTGTACTCTGAGCGGGCCACCTTTGTAGCGCAACGGAAGCCACTCTTTTACTAATAAGTGTGAAGAGGCCTTTGAAATATCGAAAGAAGCACGTAGTTGGGGTAATTTACCTAAACACAGGAAAAAGCTTGAAACATACATTCAAGCAGATAAAGGGCAATATCTAGACGGTTATTGTCATCGTCAGTCGTTTTGTCTATGATCTAACTTCTGAAGAAGAAAGCAAAGAAGTTCTATAATCTACGATTTTGGTTAGAGAAATCTGCAAGGAGGCTCGTTTCCCTAATGTGCATTAATGAGACGCTTGTATTTTGACTCTACACCACGCGAGGTTATTCACTACAGATCCTACGAAAGCCACTCACGGTTGCAGAGCTGGAACAAGCTTTGAAGTCACGGGAAGATACAGAAGTAGGTGTCTTATTACATAACCGAGTCAACGATCTCTCGACTACCGAACGCTCGTCAGTAAACTCTCTTTGGAATGTAAAATTGTTTTAGAGTAATAGTACACTTCCGGAGGAACGTAGTAAACATATAGCACGTGTTGCGTATTTTGAGAGCATGAAAAGATATATCTGAAGCCACCACTTACCGACTGATTTCTTTGTCACACACGTGCAGGACGTCTGAAAGCATTGTAAAGCAGGTATGGAATGGTGACTGGAAATAGCACAATTATTATGAACACAACACGGGTTTAGGTAAAGATAAAGTAGCGCGGATGGTTTTAGCGTCCTGAAAATCGTCATCAAATATTCAGTTTTAGTCCAAGGATATCCAACAGTCGAATTTGATAGAAGTGGAGCGAATAGCAACGTAGAGACAACGGTTCTCGCACCAAAACTTCGAATTTTAACCTTAGAGGACCAAAGCTATGGAAACAGAGGTAAAGTTAGTGGAAATGAGCAAACAGAACTCAGTAACCTATCATAACGCACAGAATTAAATGAACAGTAAATTACACTGAAATGCTAAATTAAAATCCGAACAAAAATTCAAACTGGGTAGTGCTTAATGATGCAGAGGAGTACCTTCACAAGTGTGGAATGAATAATCTGTGTATAGAACTGGAAGATATTTCGGTACAAGAATGTATGTACGGGTCAGAAACCGACGTTCCTGTGGTCATAAGAGTCAATATACTTTACTCACTATACCGTATTTCAAAGAAGACATAAACGTAGCGATAGAAGAAAACGCTGGAATGACTATTCTCTATAGAGAAGTCATGCTCTCTAGGGAAGTAAAAAAATGAGAGTCATAAAGAGAAGTGAACTGCCAAATTTATGTATTTACTGTTGTTAATGCATACACTTGATTAGACAGTTAAAATCACACCCAGAGTCAGATTCTACAAACAAGATACGACCTTGGAAGAAACAACGTTCCATTTAATTAGGCATGTTAAGACATATCGCCCTTGCAAATGAATATGACCCGGACGTTGTAACACTATATACAATTAAATTAAAAATCATATATAGAATAGACATAAACTACCCTTACAGACGGCATCCGATAAGGTGAAATGGGGCACCACGAAATACATAGGCAACACATCAAATAGAAGTAAGCACATATTCCGGAGAAAGGAAGTTAAAATTGCATTTAGAATATCATATAACATAAAAACACGAGTGTGTCACAACTTTTCACAAATGAACAATAAATATTGGAAATCGGGGTATAATAAAATATCATACTGAGGCCGCGGTAAAAGCTACATCGGCCAGACAGGCAGATTTAAAGAGCACTCCTACGCCAGCAATAAAACAACTTAGGCTTAGGCTTAGGAGGGACATAATGTTGGTAGCATTGACGTAGAACTACAAATTTTACACAATGTCGAAAAAAGTAAATGGTTGGAAGTTTTAGAAAAACTGAAGATTTATATCACGAAACGCAAGGAAGCGAATAAACTCCTCAATAGGTAAAGTGAATTTGCAGCTAATGCACATTTTAATATTAACGACGATTTGTTTAGTTGGTGTGGTCACTGCGTCCTATAAACATGCCCCAGCTGATTATGGGCCTCAATGCCAAAAGTGCTGCACTGAGCCGTCCGGGCCGCGTCTGCACTTCCTAACATCTCTCCAGCTAATGAAAACACCTCGCAGTCGGTAGAAGATATGTAGAACTACAAATTTTACACAATGTCGAAAAAAGTAAAGGGTTGGAAGTTTTAGAAAAACTGAAGATTTATATCACGAAACGCAAGGAAGCGAATAAACTCCTCAATAGGTAAAGTGAATTTGCAGCTAATGCACATTTTAATATTAACGACGATTTGTTTAGTTGGTGTGGTCACTGCGTCCTATAAACATGCCCCAGCTGATTATGGGCCTCAATGCCGAAAGTGCTGCACTGAGCCGTCCGGGCCGCGTCTGCACTTCCTAACATCTCTCCAGCTAATGAAAACACCTCGCAGTCGGTAGAAGATGATGATATTTGGATTGTAGGGCGCTCAACTGCGCAGTCATCAGCGCCCGTGGAAAGTTCCAATTTTTACACAGTCCAATGTATTTCACTGTCCAATCTAGCCACTGTCACGAATGATGATGACATGATGAATACAACACAAACACCCATTTCCCGGGCAGAGGAAAGCCTCAACCAGGCCGGGAATCGAACCCGGGAGCCCGTGATCCAGAGGCAGCAACGCTAGCCACTAGACTACGAGCTACGGGCGTTGGTAGAAGAGTGCCAGCGAACTGCGACAGGGAACTGCGCTGGTCGTCCATTTAAGATTAGAACCTCTAGGAGTCTAAAGTTCAGTCCTGAGGTATTGGAAATACACGGTCCAGTCACATTAACGTGACCACTGCCCACGTTCGACGTCAACTTGCAATAACCACGCACAGACGGCGGGCCGCAGTAGAAAGTATATAAAGCGTGTCGAGAAGAAACGGGTAACAGTGGAGTCGTTGTCGTAATGGGGAAATGGAGCGATTTATTTGACGTGCAAAAGGATCATTGGCATTCTGGCTAAAAGTGGAAGCATATCCGAAATTGCTAAATTAGTAAACTATTCGTTTGCCGCCGTGGTTAAAGTACAGGGTGTTTATAAATGAATATCGGGGTTTTAATGCTTTATAATATTTATTACATTAAACTTACTTAATGTCAAATGAAAGATCAACTGCCGGCCAAGGTGGCCGAGCGGTTCTACGCGCTAAGTCTGGAACCGCGCGACCGCTACGGTCGCATTTTCTAATCCTGTCTCGGGCATTGATGTGTGTCATGTCCTTAGGTTAGTTAGGTTTAAGTAGTTCTAAGTTCTAGGGGACTGATGACATTAGAAGTTAAGTCCCATGTGCTCAGAGCAATTTTTTTTTTTTTTTGAAAGATCAACTCAAACAGTTTTACCAAGAACCTTATAAATGGTCAGTGTGAGCACCATTTGTCACACGGCGAACATCAAGTCTATAGCCGAGTTCTTCCCAAACGTTGATAAGCGTGTCAAAAAATGGTTCCGGCGGAGGTTCGAGTCCTCCCTCGGGCATGGGTGTGTGTATTTGTCCTTAGGATAATTTAGGTTAAGTAGTGTGTAAGCCTAGGGACTGATGACCTTAGCAGTTAAGTCCCATAAGATTTCACACACATTTGAACATTTTGAGCAATATGGGACTCAACTTCTGAGGTCATCAGTCCCCTACAACGTAAAACTACTTAAACCTACCTAACCTAAGGACATCATACACATTCATGCCCGAGGTAGGATTCGAACCTGTGACCGCTGCGGTCGCGCAGTTCCAGACTGTAGCACCTAGAACCGCTCGGCCACTCCGGCCGGCGATAAGTGTGTCTTCAGAGATTGTAGCAACAGCTGCTTCAATCTGGCTTCTTAATTCAGGCAGGTCTGCTGGTAGCAGAGCCACGTACACACGATCCTTGATGAAGCTGGTATAGCGAAGTACGCGATTGGTTGAACTTCACTGATTCCCGGCGGGGTCACGGATTTTCTCTGCCTCGTGATGACTGGGTGTTGTGTGATGTCCTTAGGTTAGTTAGATTTAAGTAGTTCTAAGTTCTAGGGGACTACTGACCATTGATGTTAAGTCCCATAGTGCTCAGAGCCATTTGAACCATTTTGAACTTCACTGTAACCAAGCGCAGGATAGGCCTGCAAGGGCCCCAATGACAGGGCTTGCTTTGCATGGACTTCACGTTTACCCGACCTAACGCCATGCGATTTTTTCCTTTGGGGCTTAATCAAGGATCATGTGTACGTGCCCCCGCTACCAGCAGACCTCCCTGCATTAAGAAACCGGACTGAAGCAGCTGTTGCTAGAATCACTGAAGACACACCTGTCAACGTTTGGGAAAAACTCGGCTATAGACTTGATGTGTGCCGTGCGACAAATGGTGCTCATATTAAACATTTATTAGGTTCTTGGTAAAACTGTTTGAGGTGCTCTTTCATTTGACATATCATTTATAACTGTTAGTTTAATGCGATAAATATTATAAAGCGTTAAAACCCCGATATTCATTTATAAACACCCTGTATATCGTGCATGGCAAAATGGAGCTATCCAAACTGGCGCCGAAGCAACTGGGGTGCACTACCGGCCATGAATGACAGAGGTAAGGGAAGGCTACTGAGGTGTGTACGGGCGATTAGAAGTGTAACTGTCGAGAAACTGACGGTCCAGATGATCGAAAGGGCTACAAAAGTGTCTCCTCAACGGCGGTTCAGCGAACGTTGCTGCATATGGGCCTTCACAGCAACCGCCTGGTTCATGCACACACGCTCATTGCTGTTCATCGGAGACGGAGGCTGGAATTCGCACGCCACAACCGCAACGGGACGCCCACTAATGCCAGCAGGTGGCCTTTTCACTAACTGCTACCCCCTTTCCTGTTACACTTGCAAATGGCATGTGGGAAGAATGATTGTCAGTAAGCCTCTGCATTAGCTCTAATTTCTAGAGTTTTCTCGTCGTGGTCATTTCGGAAGATGTATGGAACTATGTATGGAACAACGAGATGGATAAAGATTCGGAAAGGGGTCCGGCAATGCTGCATACTGTCACCGTACTTATTCAATCTGTATGCAGAACATGTTATGAGGAATGCGAGGTTAGATGAAGGAGAAACATGAATTAAAATAGCTGGAATAAATGTAAACAACCTCAGGTACGCGGATGATACGATCCTGTTGGCAGAAAGTGAAGAAGAATTGAGAACACTCTTGCTGAAGGTGAAAGACGAAAGCGAAAAGGCCGGTCTTAGGCTGAATGTGAAGAAAACGAACATTATGGCAACTACACCTACCAATTCGTGGGATATAGCAGGAGAAACCATGGAGGTAGTGACCACATTCAGTTATCTCGGTTCCCGGTTCTCTGTTGATGGCGACTGCAGCCATGAAATCCGGAGACGCCTGTTGCTCCGTAGACAGGCGATGTCAAACCTTGACGAGGTTATAAGGTCCGCCGGCCGCGGTGGCCGTGCCGTTCTAGGCACTGCAGTCCGGAACCACGGGACTGCTACGGTCGCAGGTTCGAATCCTGCCTCGGGCATGGCTGTGTGTGATGTCCTTAGGTTAGTTAGGTTTAAGTACTTCTAAGTTCTAGGGGACTGATGACCTAAGATGTTAAGTCCCATAGTGCTCAGAGCCATTTGAACCATTTTTATAAGGTCCAAAGATATAACACTAGCAACAAAGATCCGTATTGTGAGGGCTACGGTCTTTCCAGTTGTGATGTATGGATGTGAGACCTGGACCATTAGAAAGGCTGAACGGCGAAGAATTGACTCTTTCGAATTGTGGTGTTGGAGGAAACTTCTTAGAGTTCCATGGACTGCAAAGAGAACCAACAGATCAATATTGGAGCAAATAAAACCAGATTTCTCCCTGGAAGGTCTAATGTTAAAACAAAAGCTGACCTACTTTGGACACACAATGCGAAGGCATGCCTCGCTGGAAAAAAAACATTAATGCTGGGGAAGATTGAGGGAACTAGAAGAAGAGGACGTCAGAGGATGAGATGGATCGATGGCATCACAGAAGCAATGTGTTCCAACCTGGAAGGTCTACGGGAGAAAGTGCAAGACAGGAAAAAGTGGCATGATTTGGTTCATGGGGTCACGAAGAGTCGGAACCGACTAAACGAATAGAGAGAGAGAGAGATGTGGGAGGAGCATCTTTACAACGTTCTCGCGCCCACTAAACGATCCTGTAAAGAAACGCACCTCTCTCCGTTGGATATTCTCTGCCTCTTCTACCAGTCCTACCTGGTAAGGATCCCAGACTGATGAACAGTACTGAAGAATCGGTCGAACAAGTGTCTTATAAGTCACTTCCTCGGTGGATGAATTACATTTCCTTAAAATCCTTCCTATGGATCTCAGTCTGGCATCTCCTTTTCCTACGATTTGTTTTTGTAGTCATTCCACTTAAGGTCTCTCCGCATAGATAGTCGCTCTGGATAGTTACTCCCAGATATTTTACATTAGATACTGTCTCCAGCAATTTGTAATCAATAGTGTAGTTGTACGGTAGTGGATCTCATTTTCTGTGTACGCGCAAAATGTTACATTTCATCATGTTCAGGGTTAACGGTCAGATCCTACACGATTCATCAATCCTTTGTAGGTTATTTTGTAAATCGATACTGACTTCTGGTGTTGCTACTTTCCTATGGACAGTGGCATCAGCTGCGAACAGTCTTAAAGAGCTTCTGAAGCGTTGTGATAGATCATTTATACAAACTGTAAACAGTAATGGTCCTATCACGCTTCCTAGGGGTACTCTGGAAATTACCTTTATATGTGTCTATTTTGTTCGGTTAAGAGCGACGTGTTGAGTTCTAAGTCTTGAACCTAGTCGCAAATCTGGTCCGATATTCGACAGATTCGTATTTTTTTCAGTAACAAGCAGTAAGGAACGGTGTCAAACACCTTCGCCGGCCCTGTGTGGCCGAGCGGTTCTAGGCGCTTCAGTCTGGAACCGCGCGAGCGCCACGGTCGCAGGTTCGAATCCTGCCTCGGGCATGGATGTGTGTGATTTCCTTAGGTTAGTTAGGTTTAAATAGTTCTAAGTTCTAGGGGACTGATGACCTCAGATGTTAAGTCCCATAGTGCTCAGAGCCAAACACCTTCCTGAAGTAAAGGAACACGGCATCAACCAGAGTGCCGTTGTCTACAGCACTGTGCATCTCATGGAGGAACAGAACGAGTTTCGCAAGATCTAGCAGGGGAATTCATATTGATTTTTATAGAGGATAGTTTAGTTCTCCAAAAACGTCAGTCTTCTTTGGCACAAAACATGTCCCATAATTCTACAACAAACTGACGTTAACACTATAAGCCTATAGTAATGTGCATCTTGTAACGCTATTATCAAAAGGGTTCAAATGGCTCTGAGCACTATGGGACTTAATATCTGAGGTCATCAGTCCCCTAGAACTTAGAACTATTTAAATCTAACTAACCTCAGGACATCACACACATCCATGTCCGAGGCAGGATTTGAACCTGCGACCGTAGCGGTCGCACGGTTCCAGACTGAAGCGCCTAGAACCGCACGGGCACACCGGCCGGCCGCTATTATCGATATTACGTATAACTGTCTTATCCAACTTCTTTGTCTGTTTTTACTTAATGTGACTTCTGTATATCCAATAATTTTGGTGTAACGTCTATATAAGTGTTTTATTAATTACTTATGATCACTTATGTAATGTAATTTCAAAAGTATTAAACTGTTAAAGAATGGAAATGTTAAAACTTTACCTGTAATACTGTTTAATGCATAGGACATGTAGGTTTCTAATCAGGTAAAACATGTGGAAGTAATTTGAATTATTACTTACGGCATACTTTGGCTAGCTCTGTACTACGAAAATCCGAGAGGCAATTTTGAGAGTCTGTTACACAGCAAGAGCCATGGATACTTTCGCTGCCCTTTTTGAATAGTCACAGCAGATCGGTACTGCCATCACCCTCATCTCAAATTGTCAGTTGGGTACCGTATAATTGCACGGATTAGAGATGCAATTTCTTTTTCAACAATAAGTTTGTGTTCTGTAAACTTTGTGTCGAGCACACTTATTTTATCCTTTGTCGTTTTCCTAGGCAGGGCCCTATCCTAAGTACGACAGTATTCCCGAGTATCCCATTTTATTGAGCTGAAACCTCATTTCAGTAAACGTTCACTATAGTTAATAAACTTTGTGGAGTAGTAAATTTCAGGTTCTAGGCTCTTCAGTCTGGAACCGCGAGACTGCTACGGTCGCAGGTTCGAATCCTGCCTCGGGCATGGATGTGTGTGATGTCCTTAGGTTAGTTAGGTTTAAGTAGTTCTAAGTCTAGGGGACTGATGACATCAGATGCTAAGTCCCATAGTGCTCAGAGCCATTTGAACCATTTTTTGAGTAAATTTCATTAGTATTCAGTGAGCACAGGGTTTGAAGTACTTCACGTATATTTCATAAAAAGATAGTTAAAGTTTCACCAAAGTTCAACTGACAAGAAAAGTTTAAAAGTATTCATCTTTAATAACGTTCTTATTGAAATCTCAGTACTCTATTACTGTAACCTGAAAACACTGTGATGATCCGTAATAGTTACTGACCAATAGAATTTGAAGAGTCACCATAGGAATTAATTGCTGAGCAGGTGTGGAAGTAACAGTGTTCATAGTTTCATACGCACATAGTAAATAGTTCTCATATTGTGTTTTGACTAAAATGGACATCCTTGGTATGAGCCTACTGATAGATTAGTTACTAGGTCCCCATGCTAATTGTTGAGCCAGATTTAAGTGTCATATTAGAACTATATCATTAATGAAGTGCACTTGTCTGTTCTCTAACATTTGTGTGCTATTAATTAGGAAATGGCTACAACTATTCAAACTGTACTAGATCCATTTGAACTAAATAGTATGAGGAAGTGAATGCTCCTCGAGAATACTAATAATTATCAGTACAAATGATGTACTTATCTGAAAAAATTTCAGAGACGGTATTTTCCAATAATTAAACTGATAAAAGTAATTCATTTTCCAAGTTAGTAAACGCCCACCATCAGTAAATCTTTTACTTGTTATTGTCATTAATTTCCTGCTTTAATAGACAAATAGTAAGCGTTACTTAGAGCCAGTTGTTAATATTCCTTCCGGGTTGTTGATGCCAAACTACGATTTCATTTCTCGAGAAATTGCGTTACCGTTTCGTACCTTCTACGCAAAACATTGTGTTTCAGTATCAAGTAAAGTCAGTGCCAATAGTTTACTTTCTTTACGACACATGCTAATACTTTGCACAACTTTGCCTAATTAGGCTGGCGAGCGTTTTCCTTCTACGTAATTAACGGTTTACTTTATAACTTACAGAACTTTGATTCGCCTCCTGTTTGTTCCGCAACTGCTTCCCATCTACAGAAATCTTTAGGAAAACAAGCATAGTCCGATACCTTATTGATAACGCACAGTCACGGTTAAAATTAAAATCCTTTCGTAAGAGTATCGCTAATTTAGTAATTGGCAGTAGTGCTATAATCTCTCCTACAGCCCTTGTTATAAACGGGAATGACCTGCGCGTTTTGTATTCCGCTGATGGTTCCCTCAGTATCTGCCATTTCGACGTTCTTACGACCTTCCGCAGTGAAGCAGTTTCGTTATCTTCCTTTCCGATGCCACTATGGTCACTGACTGAATGAATAGACGATTTCGAACCGCTTACTGATTTTACTTAAGACTTTAGGGTTTTTATTTAAATCAGTCGACAAAATTTTATTTTCAAAGTTTTTGAACGCTACTCTCGTTGCTCTCCTTGCGCTTATGTCGCTTCCTTCAGCTTTTGGTTGTCAACTAGGGTTTGACTTCTCTCTGTTTAAGCAGTAGTTTTATAACGCAGCTAAATGTATGCCGGTCTGGGATTTGAACCCTGGATCACCTGCTTACTAGGCAGTTGTGTTAATCACAGCTCTACTCAGACACAGTAGAGCGGACCATCTCGGCACGCGTCTCGGCCAGCCCACGTTACTACCGAGTGCCAGCTATCCCCAGTCCCAGTCCATGGCTCGCATGCTCGCTGCTCAGAGATTCCCGGACGTAATTGTGTATCCGCACTGAAAAAGGTGGATTTGTTGCCCATTGAGGCGAATCAATTGTATGAAGGCGTGGCGTCTATTCTTTTGGACCTGTCCGGAAGAACAGACACCTCGCATTCATAAAACAGCAATTAAACCACGGTGCGGCTTTCCAATACCCTAAGCCTTTGCTCGAAAAATACTTGTCTAAAGAATACTGAACGATGTTTCAGAATATTTTTCCATTTGAGCTCCACATCGTTGTCCTCATCACTGAATATTTGATGCTGACTTCTCAGATACTCTGAAATTTGTATCCCGTTACTATTGTTAGGCAAAAATATTTTCCTACCTTTCCTAACATTCCTTGTAAAACACGTAGTTACAGTTGCTATCACAGCCTTATGATCACTGATAGCTTCCTATACGTTAACTGATTCGGTAAGTTCAGGACTGTTTGTTGCTATGAGGTGTAAGAAGTTATCTTCGTGAATTGGTTCTCTAATTATATACTCGACGTCATAGTCGGACAAGACATTCAGGACAATATCACACAAATCCCTGCCTCTGGCACCAGTTTTGATGACATGACTCCCCAAATCTGTTCATGGCAAGTTGAAGTCATCCTCCATCACAACAGCACGATCGGGAAAATTGTGTGGTTGCCTCGACTGATGAGTTGTGAAACACTTCCGTGCACGCCGATCACAGGGTACGAGTACGTGAAAGTAACACGAAACAATGAACGCCGCTTGCCGACTGGGTACCATTTTGGCAAATGTTGAAGAAATTGATGTGTGGATGAATCTTGCGGGGAACGAAATACGGTTTTCCATACACCGACCATCGTCTCTCACATGCGATTGATACAGCAACCTGAAATCCAATCGTGTGCACTCATTTGTTCGCCTGTTCGACGACATGTCCCTACAGCAAGACAGTGCAACTCTAGGATACTGTCAGAATGATTTGAAATTCACTCTAGAGATATAAGGGTATTGTGTGTCGCCCTTGTCGCTTGGCATGAGTCATATCGAGCATATATAGGCAGCGCGTTCACCATGGTCACTACTCCGATCAGTCCCGTGAATCGTGGACTGCTCCTCATTACCTTCACTGTCTTGTAGAGGCAATGCCAGATATGCGTCGCCACTGTCATTGGGTTGAAACGAGGTCTTCACGCTACCACCTAGGTATCTAAGTTAGTCAATTACTTACGAGTTTACCGCAGCATACGGAAGTAAGAGAAAAACATGTCCTACTTCATAGCTTCCTTCGCCCCAAAGTGACACCTCTTTGTATTTTAAGAATCTATTATTTCTAGTTACATTTGAAGATCCGCGATGTAGTTTCTGCATTAGAGGGTCTCATCGACAAATACATCAAACGTATTACTATGTCAGCTTATTTACTGAGTTCTACAGACGATAATACTCTCATCCGAATTTGTTTCTTCTGTGCAAATGTGTACTGCGGTGTAGCAAGACGTATCTGAAGAGTTTGAGAAAGACGCTTACGTCCGGTTCCAAGCATATGTGCCAATTTCAGACGCCGTAGCGTTGATACGTTCTCTATTGTTTCTAAATTTAGTACTCGTCCTCGCTGCTTCCTAACTGAATAGCTCGTGCCACACAGTGCCAAGAGTCAATGCGAAGGAAACGGGCACGCGATGATTAGCCGAAGAAGCTGAGGGTTTCGCACGTGAAGCCACTGATGGCCTTGGGTCTCTCAGCTCACAGAAACTAGTACGGACCCGCATAGATTAAATAAAAGTGATGAGACCCAAATTCACTGTTTTAAAAACTAAATATGTCACATCACGATAGAAAAGAAAATGAGACAAGCTCAAGTGCTTTCGTTTTCGCTTATCTTGCATTTTCAAGATTTCAGAGCTAGGAGAACTGTCAGAGAAAGACCATAGCACATAGACTTTGCCCGAAATATTTGGAACCATTTTCTGGGTAAAAAAAGGGCGATTAGAATTTATCGTCTCGTCGACGACCAGATCATCAAAGACAAGACACAGGCTCGTAGTTGAGAAGGAATTCGGCCGTGTCCTTATAAAAGGAAGCATTCTGGCGTTTGCATTAAATGGTTAAGGAAAACCAAGGAAAGCTAAATATGGATAGCCAAAATGATTTGAACCGCTATCCTCCTAAATGAAGGCCCAACGTCGCTCTACTGTAAGAAGTTCGCTCGGTGTATATCTGCGTAGAACTGACACTGAACTTAGTTGCATTCAACTCGAGGAATCCTTGGAAACAACAAAAATAATTAATTACTGTGGAAGCTCAAAATTTTAGGTAGAGTTAGGAAGCGTAATCTTTTCGGTATTTATAATGAACCAAACACAATATTGTAAATCCTAAAATACTGAAAGATAACATACGTCCACCTTATGTAGCAGTCATGCACAATTATAGAGAAATTTTGTCACGGTAGAAAATTAAACATATGGAAGGAACGAAGATTAGAGTGTCATTAAAGACGCGCCGATAACTAGAAATAAACAAGAATGGAGCAAGGAACTGATAGCGGCCTAGTCTACAGAACCTTCACGGTATTCGCATGAATTAATTTAGAGAAAGGACGGAAAAAATTAAAATAAGATACGGGTGTCTGAACCCGATTTCTCACGAACAGGAATGCAGTTAGCCAACCACTGAGCCACCTTATTAAATAAAGGAGGCGGAAGAAAGGTTAGAGTTTAACGTCCCGTCGACAGCACGCTCATTAAAGACGCAGCACAAACTCGGATTATGAAAGGGTGGGGGAGGAAATCAGCTGCGTCCTGTTCAAAGTAAGTACGCCGGCATTTGCCTCGAGCGATTTAGGGAAATCACGATAAACCTAAATCTGGATGGCAGCAGGGGGGGGGTCTGAAGCGTCGTCTTTCTGATTGCGAATCCAGCGTGCTAACCACTCTTCCACATAGGCATGTAGAGAGAGAGAGAGAGAGAGAGAGAGAGAGTGTGTGTGTGTGTGTGTGTGTGTGAGTGTATGTGTGTGTGTGTGTGTGTGTGTGTGTGTGTGAGAGAGAGAGAGAGAGAGAGAGAGAGAGAGAGAGAGAGAGAGAGAGAGAGAAAGAGAGAGGTGAGAACATTGTATCAATGGCAAAACAATGATTGTGTTCTGAGTAGGCTGTGGAATATTCCTGATGAGTCAGAAACACCAGTACTGTTGCGGTTTTTAAATGCTTGGGAGCAGCCATGGGTTTTATTTTAATGTTATTACACTTAATAAAAGAATAAAAAAATTGCGCTTCTAAGCAAATATCGAAATCTCAGTGTACACGAAACAAATGACGTGACAAGTCTCTCTTTGGGTATTATCATGGGTACAGTCGGTACCCCGCCAGCGTATATGCACACCGTAGATCAACATTTGTACTTTGCAGACCAATATGTGGTGTGTGGAGAAGCGAACGCATCCATTGGTCCCAACATGATCAAAGAGTCTAGCCTCAATGAGAGAGGTAACTATCTGTTTACCTTAGTGTAGTCCAATAATGTTCCACCTCTAAAACTCATTTAACTGGGCGAGCACCCGTCGATTTTGACGGAGAGGAATTTTGTGTGTTTCTGTGACTCGCCGCAAGCGGAAACAGAGCTGGCCTACGTAATATAGAAGACCGCGTGGCTCCCGCGGATGGCAGCTTGTTTACGGCGATTATTTTCCACGAACGTAGGTGAGTGCTGGGTTGCCTTTTTTCCACAGAGTGAATTTAAGAAAAGCCTTACAATAATTTCATGTGACGTGCTTAAAGAATTGGTATTACATTCTGAGGATATGATGTAATTCTCATTAATCCATCGCTTTCTATTTTCAGAGAGCGATAGCAAGGACACAACAGAAAACGCTTAGATTGATTGGAACTAAAAGCTCTTTGATTTTCCAACCTAAATTAGGTCATCATTACAGTTAGTTCTGATCTACGGTCTGAGGCGTATTGTCACGGTTGGCGCGGCTCCCCCCGTCGGAGGTTCGAGTCCTCCCTCGGGCGTGGGTGTGTGTGTTGTTCTTAGTGTAAGTTAGTTTGAGTTGGATAGAGTAGTGAGTAAGCCTAGGGACCGATGACCTTAGCAGTTTCGTCCCATAGTCCTTACGACAAATTTCTACTTTTTCCGATCTACTTACAGTACACATCTGCCTTAGTACCAAGTATTTTATTCACTCAGACTGATGACAATGTATGAAGTATGGAAATGTCAACCGTTTTAAGTGCCAGATCTTACATTTGTCAGGAGAAAAAAACAATGTATCTCTTTTTGTACGTTCCTTATTTGTATGCAAAAAATTGACAAGGTATTCTGATATCACAGAATTATGCAGCCCACCTCATGATCTAAAATAGTAATGAGACAGATTAGAAAATACATAATTTAGTAAGAACATTCCAGGTGCCGTACCAGGGAATGCCACTTTTTTCTAGTTCCACTACGTTTTATTTGTGGTAATAGAAGTACAGAAATACAGAAGTAATGTTTTAAGCGGTGAAACTGTAGTCAACGACTGACATCTCTTATATCTTTTAATATTTTACAAGAGAAATACAAAATTAAATACAAAAAAGAATCTCTCAGTATTGCCTCCAGTTTCTTACACAACTCCAGTCTTCGGATCAGACTTTGCAAAGTTTACTGTAGAACTCTCTGTGCTGTTGAGGAAGTAATGGTAACAGTGTCAACAGGTCTTTCTGTTACGCAATTGATAAATATGGATGGTTTTTCAGGTGAATTACGACGCGACATAAATCAGTCGAGGTCTTTCCTCTTTTCAATACACTGACATTTTTCCAATCTTCTGTTTCAGACGCGGAATTATTAATAGCTATTTATGATGTATGGGTAAAAGACACTTTGGCCGTACTGCACTCGGAAATCTTATACTCCTGACAACAATTTTCAGCAGCATCTTTAAAAATCAAAGAGGTCACATAACTGCACTGGAATTACATGGAATGGGTTCATACATTTAGCTGAGTCTACAGGCTTGTGTAAATCTAGCTTACCTTTCTTCGTTTCTCTATAATTGCAAAATATGTGTCAAAGCTCAAACAGCTGTGCCTATTCACCAAAAATGTTTAGTTCAAATGGTTCAAATGGCTCAGAACTACTTAAACCTAACCAATCTAAGGACATCACACACAGCCATGCCCGAGGCAGGATTCGAACCTGCGACCGTAACAGAAGCGTGGTTCCGGACTGAAGTGCCTAGAACCGCTCGGCCACAGCGGCCGGCAGTTTCTTCAAACCATCCCTTGCTGTGCATCATCTAAACGAAGAAGACCTTAAATCGTGGTATTCGGAACTCTAGAGAGAAGCAGTTTTTGGTACAAAGTCCATGAGCCATGGACGAAAAATTATCTGCACGATTTGGCACTTGTAACAAGTTTAGGACTTTGCAACAAAGTACCGAGAACAAGTAGCACTGAAAACTCTTTTTGGGTAAAATGGCACTTAGAACGTTTGACATTTCCTTTCTTCATGTGATTCGAGTCTCCTATTTTGGTTTCCTTTTTCAAGATAGTAACTAATGTTATTATCACTTACGCCCATCAGAGCTCTCTTTTATTCACACTGAGAAAAAAGTACTGCACTACTTGCTTTTAATTCCTTTCTTTGAAACAGCATTTTGGTGTATTTGAACAAACTTTGCCGAATCACAGATTCAAAAAACCTTAGGATCAGATACCTGTTTACCCCCAAAAAATATATTCTGATTAATATGAACTAATTAAAAGATCGACATGAAAACATAGATTACTTTTCATAAACGCTGCCTAGACAAAATACTATTCGAGATTCATATTCCTAAAATCAACTGCTACCGTTCGATCTGCTTGGCAATGAAATTCCACTTTATTTTTCATTGTATTATGCTAAGTGTGCTGGCGTATGCCTTCGGCAGCACACCAGTCGGCACTAGGAAACATTGTATAGCAGGCTCTGAACTAAGTGCACGTATGACAAGAGAAGACCAAGACACGCTCCCAGGCTACGCGCCGGTAACGCCCCCGGGCAGCGTGCAAATAGACCGCAGCCGCCGACCGAGCTGCCTCAATCTGTCAGTACGTCGCATCGGGACTCCGTTCGCTTTGCACCTCAATACGTCGCACTGTGCTCTAGTCTTACACTGTGATAGTCGTCGGCTCGCACGTTAGCTAGCCTTGAGGGAACGTTAGTCATTGTATATAGTTGTGATTTGGACATGGGCCAGATTCAAGAATTAGTACATGTTATTTGATTGCTGTTAACCACAGGACCAGGACTCAGTTGGTTCCTGTAATAAAGTGTGCATTTTGTGTTGTAGTGAGAGGAAGCCGGCAACCCACCTATCATACCATCCTCTCCTCATCCAGCCAGGAACCGCAAAACATTACAAGAGGGCACAGCTGCAACACTATTTTCTTTTTTTTTACATCTATAGCGCTAACATCGATGTGTTCATTTTTCCCACGAGCTTTTCGAGAGTTTAGCAGTAGAGAAGTAGTCTGAAAGCGGACCAACAAACCTACTGCCGAACACTTATACGTGAATTACGTAGTTTTAGATGCAGATCTTCTTGTCAATGTTCTTAAATCGTTATCTCATTAATATGATTAGCATGCATAAATGTTATTAATCACTAAATTATACTGTAAACTGGCCCTCAGACCAATACGTTAAGTACTCGGCTCAATCTCGAACAATGACGTTACGGGAAACAACTATAAAAGAATTTCTATCTACATTAGCTGAGTAGCTAAAGATTTGGACTCTCTGTGTCTGAAGTGTGTTCCTATGATAGCCCTCATTGTATTTGTAAAGCAGTTTTAAATTGCTTCACTGATTTCGGCCACTATGATTCTTCATATTACGTCAGTGCTAACGTCTGATTTTTCAGAAGTAATAAATAAACAAATCTACAGAATTCTGTGTGGATCATAAAGGGAAAAAAGCTAAAAACCTGACAAAAACCAGACAATGCTGTAAAGCAAAAGGTAAGAATTATTTCCTCCAAAGTCGTGTATTGGAAAAGTGATTTATTTACATTCGCGGGGACTCGTAAACTCATTAAAGAAACATTGTTTAATGACCATAAAACGTTATGTTGATGGTAAACACAGTAGTTTTTCCTTCATTGCGAATCAGGAATAAAATATTGATAGTAAAACCACTAACTTCTTCTTCTTCTCCTTCTTCTGTGTGGTATTCCGATGTCTCTTGGCGTCAGTCCTCCTAGTCTTGTTACGCCGTTCTGAAAGTATATACATAATTTTGGGTGCAGTGTCATCGTTTGTAGGTCATTCTTAAAATTGGAACCCATGTATTCGGTGGGCGTGTGGGGCCGATTTTCGGTTATTTTGTGTGAAGTACTGCTCTTGCTATATGGTTTGGTTCAAGGAGTACAATGGTCCATGCTCATATTGACGTAGGCGGTTTTCTTCAAGCTTCTCCGCTGTGTTTGCCACCTCAAACGGTACCCGAATGTGGTCGTTTATTATTACATCTTTTAGGGTCCCTCCACCAGACATAGCATCCTTGTTTACGTATCTTGGAGCTTCCGCTCATCTGATTTGCTCTTAGGCCGCATTCTGAACCGTACGTTACAGCCAGTATCGATCGTTTGTATTTATCTCCGCTGACTTTGACAGACATTTTTTTCCCTTGATGACATCTCTTAGAGACGTCCATTTGAACTACCCAATTTTTATACAGCTTTCAATGTATTTATCCGTGGGAGCTGTCGATGTTACTATCGATCGGAGGTAGTTTAACTAGTCCGTTGGTGTTATAAGGGTATTGTCAATATATAGCTGCGGTTTCAAACTGGTGGCCGTTCTTAAGAAGTTGCAATACATATACTCCCTTTTGGTCCTACTTATTCTAAATCCTGTTCGTTCTAATGCCATGCACCAAGCATTAAGATCGCCGTGAATTTCTGGCAGAGATTTTGCTATTAGTACTATGTCATTAGTGTTTCAAAATATGGTTCAAATGGCTCTGAGCACTATGGGACTCAACATCTTAGGTCGTAAGTCCCCTAGAACCTAGAACTACTTAAACCTAACTAACCTAAGGACATCACACACACCCATGCCCGAGGCAGGATTCGAACCTGCGACCGTAGCAGTCCCGCGGTTCCGGACTGCAGCGCCAGAACCGCACGGCCACCGCGGCCGGCCATTAGTGTTTGAAAGTGTCTACAAATTTGATTTCTGTAGATGTTTTGCGACATAGTTCATGACCAGACTGAGTAGCGGAGATTCAGAGTAGATCCTTGGTGGTCTCTTACGCTCACCTCGAATTTTTTACTGACACAAATGCAAGGCTTACAACATTTGTATTGATGTTCTCATACATGTAATACATATGTGTTACTCTCGGACACAATGCGGGCGAATTAATCAGTAACGAAAGGAATTAAACAAAATAAAACTGCAAAACATAAGACAACCTTGAACAATTTTACAGACTGAGTGTACCTTCCATACCATCTCTGTCTGAACATAGAAAAGGAATTTGATTCATAGTCCACGAGGGATATTCTTTAAAATTTTATTAAAAACGACTGTTTAATGAAAAGTCATGATCATTGCGTGCTATGTACCATAAGAGTAATATAACTAGAAATGTTACGGTTAGCGCTTAAAATTATAAAAAGATAAAGCTTGAAGATACTTGTAATAATTAAATGTAAACGATAAGATGAAGAAAGGAAAATGTATAACGCTTCGTATCATTTAATTTTTTTTCTTCCACTTGTAAAATAAAGAAACCTAATTAACTCCCTAAACCGCAGAAGACTATGATCGATAACACGGATTATTTCATTTAGGGTGTGGTACGCAGCCTATGTATGAGTGGCATTTTGTTTTTATATCTACCGGGAAAACTGGTATTGCTTTCAATATGTGTGTTTGTTGGTTTCCACCAAACTGAAAACAGTTTTCTTCCTTAGTATTCCAAGAAAACTACTTATTTTTTGAAATAACTTTGTATACACTTTTTTGAATTTAAGTGTCGTCTGTGTTTGGCAGTGATGTCTATATTTGTTGAATTGGAAAATAGAGAAAATGCCACACATATTTACCAACAGTAGCAGAAACAGAGAATTGATAAAACTACAGCAGAAATATATAACATGACTGTGTAGCAGACTCAAAAACAACCGTGGACATGCAAAAAGCAAAAGATATGACCAGAAATGCACAGTTTTCTTAGAAACCTTTGTGCCGAAACGAATGATTAAATGTGAAATCACATAACCAATATTGGCTGAGGACTCCGACATGACACTTCGCTCTTATCGGCATGGAGATCGTACCAGAAAAGTTGCGCAGTAAGTGTCACAATCGGTTGAGCCTCTAAACAAAACATAGGAACCATTCCTTTCAGCGCCTACAGTTACTTTTAGCGTCCTACTGGGCTCATAGGCTGCCACCATATCTAGAAAAGCTCTTAGCCCCAGCATCGCACGAAAGTATGAAGTCTAGTAAGTTTCCAAAGGCGAATGAGAGACAGTTATAACTCAAAACATATTTTGTTCATCTCAGGGTGTAATTAATTCAACAATAGTTGGGGTTTTTTTGTGTCAACCCAAGATTTCACCTATATTTTACACGTTAGTTTTAATAAAACGTGTTTATTTCATAATGTCAGATCATCTCAATGGGTGAAGGGTCTAAACTGTTGTGATGCAAAATATAATTTTTGCAGTTACTGTGTAATAAATGAGTGGTGTTTTTGTATAGAAAAGAGATAGCTCAGTGAAAAACCTTAGGCAAGAATTTCACAAAAATACTGTACCGAGAAAGAGCAACTAGCCATGAGCAATTATTGTGCCCTACTGATCGCCGTTCATAGATTGCCTGCCGGTTTTTGCGTTCCGTGGTACGATAATGACAACGAATTGGAGCTTTAGTGTTGTAGTATTCATCGCTACACATGTTTTACATGTTATGGGCGCTTATTTTGGCACTTTGCAACAGATCTGTGCATACGAGGCGTAACGTGAACGACTTGCAGGGAAATGAGCCTCAAAGCCACCTCAATCAGCAAAGTTCAACGATTACGATAAACGGAGGAGACATCACGGGTTGAACGATTACTAAGAAAGTTATGTGTCGAAAATGATTAAACATGATCCAGGCGTTGACTGCAAAATATGTCAAAAATCGTGTTTAAAGTGTACAAAATTAATGTGTCAGCGCTGCTGAAGTCAGTAAGTAAGAAGTGTGATCATTTAGCAGCAACAGCCACACATAACGATCAACGGCGCGCTGTTACTGGCGGTGTCAATGTGCTTCACGAAAGGTAATGTCATTTCCCTTTACAACGTTTCTCTCACTACTACAAGCGTTTAGAATAGTGACGTGGGAATGGCGTTGGTGAGGGTAGGAATTGGGAAGTGTAGGGGAAGGAGGGATGGAGCACGGAGGGGCGGGAAAAGGAAGGAAGGAAAATTGGGTTTAACCTCCCGTCGACATCGAGGTCATTAGAGACGGTGAGAAGGAAGGGGCTGGATGCGACTCCATGCAGTAAGCTATAGCTACCCACTGAAAGACTCCATTTCGCCGGAATGAATCCTTTTCACCGATGTCTGCTGCATGATATTGAGTTGCGATTCCTCGCCTACGCCTGCGGTCACATTTCAAGCTAATCTTTCACTCACCTATGAAGAGAATGATCTTCCGCAGACGTACGTACAGATTAACGTTCGACGTGCCCTTCTGAAAATGGTCCTCCCTGTCGGAAGTGACAAGCAGTGCAGACGTCATTGGTAGGTTCGCATACATACGAAGCCTTATCTTTACAGTAATCGAGTATTATACCCATCCAGTGGCTGCATCAAGTGAAACCTGTAGTTACTACGCTTCAAATAAAGGAAGGTATGTGTGGATATGAGTTTAAATTTAATATCATTCAATAC
This sequence comes from Schistocerca cancellata, assembly GCF_023864275.1. Lineage (NCBI taxonomy): Eukaryota > Metazoa > Arthropoda > Insecta > Orthoptera > Acrididae > Schistocerca > Schistocerca cancellata. The sequence continues at coordinate 782,065,407 of NC_064629.1, forward strand.
CCTGCTACAATGGTATTATGCTCACTTTCTCCATAATATATTGCTAAAGTAGACTCCTTACTCTGAAAATCAAACTGTATCTTACTCGTCATTCTGAACACAGCTTTTAAATTCGACGACTGTCAGGAGACACGGAAAACGTAATGAAAAAATTATATGTCGAAAGTAAAACGATTATCTACGCAAAGTTGGTGGAACAAATACTAACACACATTGTAAAGTGAACTTATTATTTGCTGCGATAGGAGACTTAGTTTATAGCAAATTACCTATGAGACTGCCCGAGTGGGGTGACAAAGTGGTAAGACACTGGCGAGACGTTTCCTTTGACAAGGACACGGATGATTGCTTCTCCATCTTTACCCAATCTGAACTTTTGCCCACTCTCCAATGACCTAGTCGTTGACGAGAAGTTAACCCTAATCTTCTCTCTGTTTCATTGTTGCAATCAAAATTATACACATTAAAGAAATTAGAATCGTACAAAATTCACCAACAACATCATTATCTCTTGTCGAATCGCTCGCAGTTGTATCTATCTGGTTGCAGAACAAGAAATGGTACATTAGAACACACTCTGAAACCCTGCCTATAGCATCTTTCACCATGTTTATACTGTCAATGTTACAGATGATTTTGAAATACGTTGTGGGGATATATATAGATACTTTCTCAAATCTTCATCTACATCGATATTCCGCTGTCCACCTTACGGTGCGTGGCGGAGGGTATCCCGTACCGCTAGTAGTTATTTTCTTTCCTGATTGACTGGCAAATAAAACGAGGGAAAAACGACTATCTACATGCCAGCGTACGAGCCCTAATTTCTCGTATCTTATCTTCGTGGTATCGTCACGCAATATATGCTGGACGCAACAGAATCGTTCTGCAGTCAGTTTCAAATGTCGGTCCTCTAAATTTTCTCAGTAGTGTTCTTCGAAAAGAACATCGCCTTCCCTCCTGGGATTCCCTTTTTATTTTCCGAACCATCTCCGTAGCACATGCATATTGTTCGAACCTACGAGTAACAAGCGTAGCAGCCCGACTCTGAATTGCTTCGACATCTTCCTTTATTCCGACCTGGTACGGACCCCAAGCACTCGAGCAGTACTCAAGTATAGGTCGCACTAGAGTCTTACATGCGGTCTCCTTTATAGATGAACCACACTTTCCTAGAATTCTCCTAATAAACCGAAGTCGACGATTTGCCTTCCCTACAACAATCCCTACAGGCTTGTTCCATTTTATATCGCTTTGCAACGCTATGCCCAGCTATTGAAACAACTTGATTGTGTCAAGCAGTACACTACTAATGCTGTATCCGAACATTACGGGTTTGTTTTTCCTACTCATCCGCATTAATTTACATTTTTCCACATTTAAAGCTAGCTGCCATTCATCACACCAACTAGAAATTTTGTCTAAGTCATCTTGTATCCTCCTACAGTCACTGAACTTCGACACCTAGCCGCACACCACAGCATCATCAGCAAACAACCGCAGATTGCTGCCCGCCTTGCCCGAAGAATCATAATAGCGGTCCTATCACACTTCCCTGGGGCAATCCTGACGACACCCTTGTCTCTGATTAGCACTCGCCGTCGAGGACAACGTACTGGGTTTTACAACTTAAGAAATCTTCGAGCCACTCTCATGTCTGTGAACATATTCCATAACTCGTACCTTCTTTAACAGTCTGCAATGAGGAACCGTGTCAAATGATTTCCAGAAATCTAGAAATATGGAATCTGCTTGTTTCCCTTCATCCATACTGTGCAGAATATCATGTGAGAAAAGGGCAAGTTGAGTTTTGCACTAGCGATGCTTTCTAAAACCATGCTGATTCGTGGACGTAAGCTTCTGGGTCTCAAGAAAATGTGTTGCATTCGAACCGAGAATACGTTCACGGATTCTGTAGCAAATCGATATTAGGGGTATTGGTCTGCTATTTGGCGGGTCCGTCGTTTGCCCTTGTTATAAACAGGAGTCAGCTGCGCTTTTCTCCAGTCGCTTGGCACTTTGCGCTGGTCGAAAAATGCAATCTAAGTATCGGGCCAATGCCGTAGCTTACTCTTTAAAAACCGTATTGGGAATCTATCCGGACCTGGTGACTTATTCGTTTTCAACTCCCTCAGTTGTTTCTCTACACAAGGGATGATTATTACTATGTCGTCCATACGGGAGTCTGTACGATGATTAAACGACGGTATGTTCTTACGATTTTAAACGTAGGTTTTCGTTTTGCTTTCTTCAGCTGCCTCAGCAGACTTGTCAAGTGACTGGATGGATGCCTTAGCCCCACTTAGCGGTGTTACATAGAACCATACTTTTCTCGGTTTCTCTGCCAGATCTTTTGATAAGGTATGACGGTGGTTGTAGTTGTACGCTTCGTGCATAGATCTTTTCAAAGACGCGCAAATCTCTACTAACCATTGATTGTCATCATTTGTACGTTCTCTTTGGGACTGTGAGTACGACAGCCTCTGCTTCCTCAGCATTTTCCGAATCTCTTCATTAGACCATGGTGGGTCTTTCCGTGCTTTGTCCACTTACTTGTCTCATAATTCTTCTAACCACGATTTACAGTCTCCTTAAACTTTGCCCATAATTCCTCTACTGGAACTAGTGATGTGAATTCATTAATTAAAAAAAAAAGAATTACAACTCTCGACGGGAAAAATGGCAAGAATACCGTCGAGATAGGCTTCTTGCAGTCTCATTCTCCCTGTTGCTTCTGTAATGTGCGAGCATTAGCGGATGTAAACAGTATGGCACATGGTGGTTTGGATTGGTTCGGGGAGCTTTCACGGATAGCCGAAATTGTAAAGGCGACCGCTCGCGATAAGTGGGAAACCTGGGTTCGAGTTCAGGTCCGGCACAAGTTTTCATGAGCCACGAACTGGTAGTATGTTGAAACTTACTGGCAGATTAAAACTGTGTGCCCGACCAAGACTCGAACTCGGGACCTTTGCCTTTCGCGGGCAAGTGCTCTACCATCTGAGCTACCGAAGCACGACTCACGCCCGGTACTCACAGCTTTACTTCTGCCAGTACCTCGTCTCCTACCTTACAAACTTTACAGAAGGTCTCCTGCAGTTTTTGAATTATTTCTACAATCATGGTTCCGTAGGCAACCGCAAACATTTTTCCATGAAGGCACTGACCGTCTTCTATTGCAGTGGGATAAATGTATTCATAGTTACGTCGATTGCTTTTGAAATAAAAAAAGTTTACTTTCTTTTTTTCCATCCATCCCTTTTTCATTTGACTGCCCCTTACATACGTTATTAAGCAGTTATCATAACGTTTTGGCTCATCAGTGTATATTTTTTCAACCATTGGACATTATAGACATTCGTGTATCTAGAAGGTATAGGCTGTAGCTCACCATGCCGAGCAGCATAGGTCGATCAACTGCGAACACCACCTGCCTCTGGGTCATGTAAAGAAAGCTGGGCTTGGTTTCCTAATTGATATGTTCGAATTTTTTGCACCTGCACATTGGACGTAACGTAATTTGATGTAAGGTGTTGGCTACAAGCTCGTGTACGCAATCGGCTACGCCAGATCAATGTGTTCTACAGGCTGAATCCGAACAACTTACAAACTTCTGGAGGATATTACGGGATATTTTGGTACCAAGGACCCACTGCAATCACTTAACCCATCCTCGATGCGTATATCAGCCAACACTTCACCAGTAAACAGATCCATACTGCAGTTTATCATTGATAAGGTATGCCTAGCACTGCCAGGCACAGCAAACGTGATACTGTACCGAGCAGCACTGAATGCAAGCTCGAGAAAGAAACGTTAAGTGGACATTTTTGTTGTCAGTAGTAAATATCGTGACTGAATGGAACAAGTTGGTTTCCAAACAAGAGGCACAGTTCATACCATTGACATTTGTATTGTTGTACAGATATTTCCAGCACAAAACATGCACAGGATAAATCGGGGTAAGAAACCAAACCAATTGTAGTTACTCTAGGTCCCTGGTGCCAAAAAACTAAAAAAAAGTCCCTGAAAAACCAGCGAAATTTTGTTGGTAGACTTCGGGTTCACATTATGTAAGGGGCGATCAAAAAGTTTCCGTTCGAAGGCTGTACAGTCTAGAATCGGTAAACAAATCAGGAAAAATCGCCGTGAGGAGTGAAGCAATCATTTCATCGACGCACCAGATTGAAGATACGCGTCTCGTAAAACATCGTGTCCCGCTTCGTGAAGATTCCGTAACTGCCTGCTGCACATCCTCGTCCGACAGGAATCGTCGACCCTTCAAGGCCTCTGTTAAGGGACCGAAGGCGTGATAATGGCATGGGTGAGATGAGGACTATACGGCAGATGCTCGAGTCTCTCCCACTTGAATTGGCATAACTTCTGCCTTACGACATTTCTGATATGGGGACGTGCGTTATCATGAATCAGCTGCACCCACTGCGCACCATTTCACAACGGTGGTTTTAGACGAACATGTTGCCCCTATGCATTCTTCATTCTCCGATGGATGTATACTGGTGCTTGTCATTCTCCATCCAAGAAAAGAATAACGGCACGTTCTCCTGTTTGGACGAATTTGGTAATAACGTCGCCATACTCCACCTTTCTTCACGTCAGAAAGACACGAATGCGACTTTAATCCTTTGCCTACATGTCGGTGCTTATGTACTCGCATCGCCGGCCGCGGTGGTCTAGCGGTTCTGGCACTGCAGTCCGGAACCGCGGGACTGCTACGGTCGCAGGTTCGATCCTGCCTCGGGCATGGGTGTGTGTGATGTCCTTAGGTTAGTTAGGTTTAAGTAGTTCTAAGTTCTAGGGGACTTATGACCTAAGATGTTGAGTCCCATAGTGCTCAGAGCCATTTGAACCATTTTTTGTACTCGCATCGGAGTGGCGCTATGCTGCATATACACTGAAGCAACACCTATAAAACTAACGTTTTGATCGCCTCTTACAAATAGAAATAATATCTATTGCTATTTCAGACTACATTATGGTTTCGCAGAGAATTGTTGTCGGCGTAAAACAATCAGGTTCAAATGGTTCAAATGGCTCTTAGCACTATGGGACTCAACTGCTGAGGTCATTAGTCACCTAGAACTTAGAACTAGTTAAACCTAACTAACCGAAGGACATCACAAACATCCATACCCGAGGCAGGATTCGAACCTGCGACCGTAGCGGTCGCGCGGTTCCAGACTGAAGCGCCTAGAACCGCTTGGCCACACCGGCCGGCTACTGTACAGAATGTAAGCGTATAGGTTGGGATGTTGACTAGAGACATGGCAAGTGGCTCTGTTGATATGATATGATTAATCCTTCCCTCCAAAATAAAGAATAAGGAATTTGATTTCTACAAAAAGAATCGCAACTAACTCAGTTTATTACGATAAAGGTGCATGCTTAACCACCTGACAAGGGCTGACAAATCTTAATTAATACCTTGGCAAATATGGTCAAAAGATCTAGAGCCTGACACTAATAAACACGTATCAGTAAGAAACTATTACATTCGTGAAGTCGTACCATAATTGCCGAAATGTTGCTATTAAAAGGCAGATAGCGCTATAGGATAGACGTTTGCGTCTGTGGCCGTAGATAAAAGCATGTTCATCGTAAAATCTCCGAACAAGCCTTGAGAATGAAGCTCGCAGTAACTTTAACTCAGTAAAAATGATTTGGCTGTTCCTATGGCTTGTCTCGCTGTGATGGCTTGGTCTCATCATGTTAATCTGCAGGTGGAGGTTGAAGTGGCTGCAAAAATCAATCTTTGGTTTCGTGGCTAAGTTTAGTTCAGCTGGAAAACTTTCTAAGTCACCTGCTCATCGGCTTGAATGGCGCCTGGCTGCTCAGCTGATAAGGTGTGGAAAAGAAGTCTGGCACAGAAGAACACTGGTGAAGAACAATCTGGCAGAGAAGGTTTTGTACCAACTGGTTTTTGAAAGGAAGACTCGTGTTTTCGAGATTTTTTTTTCGTCACATCATTTCGATTGGCTGGACTATGGGTATTCCGAATGCCAACCGGTAAAAAGATGCCTTAGAAAACGTGCTGGTCCCCTTCTCTGGCTCGCGTTTCAAGCGGTTAACGAATAACACGCCCCCTAAGCCCTGTCTCTGAAAACCTGTGTACTATTTTCTCTCTCTGTCTTTGACTATGACCAATGAGATTGGACTTCAGCAGCACAGCCGAGCTTCTAAATTATTTGTGTTATCGAGTCCTGCCTGTTCTTAAATTGTGTTAAATATATGGTTTTTGCAGTGTCTGAGCTTGGCGGTACCCCTCGCTTTCAAAGCTGGCCTAATCCCCGGTTTCTCATGCCACTTTCTGATGTTCTCCGTTTAGGGTAGTGTGTTTTGCAGAAGCTCTACTTTCTATGTTCCGTTCACAACAGCGTTCTTCTGGGCCTTGCCAAAAAAGGCATTTCTTCTCCTTCTACATTCAGGTCTTTAAAAACAGACTCTGTCGGTGGCCCTGCACTATGGAAGATCGTATCTGCATTGTGACTTTCTGGTGAACAGAGCCCAGGCGTGGATCTTCAAAGCAAAGGCCGGCTGACCAAGTGGCATTGATCTTCGCCGCTGCCGGCAAGTCCTTCTGGGAAATCTCTTAGTGCCAGCCTCTCCTGTAAGCCTACGTAACCTGCTGTATGCCGGTACGCTTACAGCTCTGCTCAGTACGCCTTGGTATTGGCCTGCTGTTTAGATCAACCATGCCGTTCCATATGAAGGTGCAAACTAAATTAAGTACTGGTAACCACCAGTACTGATACACATCTTATTTATCAGTGGGAATTAATAATTGTGATTTGATAAGTCTTTTTACCTCTGGCTGTATATCTGTTACAGGAAAGTATTGGAAGAAACGGTCGCGTAAGAAGAAAGTTGACAAATACATGACTTTTGTCTATACTCATTGGTTGAATGTAGCGACGTAGCCATAATTATGTCACTAATTCTACCCAAAATCTTTTCAGACCAATTTGTTTTAATAAATGTTAAACATCTTTCTTTACAACATGAATGTTTTTCATTTTTTCTTGATCCATGCTATGTTCCGTACCTCAAGGAACACCTTACAGTTACATCTGCATAAATACTACACGAGTCAGTGCACACAACATGGCTCTGTATATCTTGTAGGAATATTAGGTTTTCCCTGCATTACCCCTTCTAAACTGTCTGTATGATCACGTTCACACTATATGTCTCTTACGTCATACACAAAATCCATGCCGGTGATATATAATGGAGGCAGCAGAAATATTCTCTAAATTTATCAGAGAGAATTTCCAAAAACAGCGTCACCTTTCTGTCAAACATACCCATTTAAATTGCTAATTGCAAGTCTTTAGAATCTTACAACTTTGTTGCGATCGGATCCCGTCAGTTTCTTTTTCTTATTTATGGAAATTAATTTTCATTTATTCAGGTCACACAAGTGATGCTTATTATTACAATACGACCACTTCAATTATAAATTGTGGTTATACGGCACTTATAAATATATAAAATGTGAATCCAGCGGCGTGTGTGATAAGAGTATGCTCAGATCACTTAAAAATTGTGGTTTTAAAATATGACAGGATTATTTAGCCAACTGCTAATTAAGAACGAAAGGAAAGTTATCGCTGCTTCAACTTCCTGACATCAGTAACGAAGTGCCTGTTGCCGGGGACATTAAAAATCATTGAGTCTGAGTAGTGGATCCCACAGGGACACATACGGTGAATTGCTCATGTCATACGAAAATTCAGTGTTTCCCCATTTTCACCAAACGTATATGCTTTTTCTTGTTATATTACACATGCTGCAATAGCTTATAAATTATGGCGTATGTCTCTTCGTTCAATCAGCAAAGACTGAAAGTGAAGGAAGTTCGCATCAAAATTTCTTTCATACGTCTTAGCCTCTTTCGATGTGGATGATCTGCATCGTTGACGTCAGTCTTGCTGTGTAACAAGCTCGCAAAATTCTCTTCTTAGCGTAGGATTTTCGTAGTACAGAGATAGCCAACTATGCCATGAATAATAAGTCAAATTACTTCCACATCCGGGGCTATATTATATAATCTTGCGGTTCTTCTCGCCTCGTCCGGGTCACAGAGCGTTAACACTTTGCTTGGTAGCCACCGACTAACTCCTGCCACAAAGGACTTTGCAGTTCGACCGCTACATCCACCTTCTCTACTCCCGTCAAGCCAATTTCGTTGCAAAGAGTGTTCCCTCTCTGCCCTACATAATTACAAACCTACATTCCTCATGCATAAACCAGTATTACAAGTAAAATTTTAACATTTCCATTCATTCACAATATATAACTTTTGAAATTACATCCATAGATTAATTACAGTTACATAAGTGGTCAGACATATTTCATGATACATTTACTCAGATATTACATCAAAGAGCATGATTATACACAAGTCACATTAAGTGAAAACCGACAATGAAATTAGAGAAGACAACTATAGGGAATATCGATAATAGTGTTACAAGATGCGAGCCTATACTGTTAACGTCAATCTGTTGTAGAATTATGAAACATGTTTTATGCTCAAAAATTATTATGTTTTCGCAGAACGAAAATCTCCTCCATAAAAATCAATCTTGATTCCGCAAACAGAGATTTTGCGAAACACAGCTCGCTCTGCCCCTCCATCAGATCTATAGCTCTGTAGACAAAGGCGCTCAAGTCTATACCGCGATTCTTAACTTCAGGAAGGCACTTGAACCATCCCGCACTGCCGTTTAGTGAAAAAGAATGAGCTTACCAAGTAATGGACCAGATTTGCGACTGGTTTCAAGACTTTCTTGCAGGCAGATCTTAACACGCCACTCTTAATGGAACAAAATCGACAGATGAAAAGGTAATTTCCGGTGTACCCCAAGGAAGTGTGATAGGACCGTTGTTGTTGTTGTTGTTGTTGTCTTCAGACCTGAGACTGGTTTGATGCAGCTCTCCATGCTACTCTATCCTGTGCAAGCTTCTTCATCTCGCAGTACTTACTGCAACCTACATCCTTCTGAATCTGCTTAGTGTATTCATCTCTTTGTCTCCCTCTACGATTTTTACCCTCCTCGCTGCCATCCAATGCTAAATTTGTGATCCCTTGATGCCTCAGAACGTGTCCTACCAACCGGTCCCTTCTTCTTGTCAAGTTGTGCCACAAACTCCTCTTCTCCCCAATTCTATTCAATACCTCCTCATTCGTTATGTGATCTACCCATCTAATCTTCAGCATTCTTCTGTAGCACCAGATTTCGAAAGCTTCTCTTCTCTTCTTGTCAAAACTATTTATCGTCCATGTTTCACTTCCATACATGGCTAATAGGACCGTTATTGTGTACAATGTGTATAAATGGTCTTCCGCAGCTCGTGGTCATGCGGTAGCGTTCTCGCTTCCCGCGCCCGGGTTCCCGGGATCGATTCCCGGCGGGGTCAGGGATTTTCTCTGCCTCGTGATGACTGGTTGTTGTGTGATGCCCTTAGGTTAGTTAGGTTTAAGTAGTTCTAAGTTCTAGGGGACTGATGACCATAGATGTTAAGTCCCATAGTGCTCAGAGCCATTTGAACCATTTTTTTTTATAAATGATCTAGTAGAATGCGTCGGAAGCACGTTAAGACTATTCGCATATGATGCAGGTGTCTATAAGAAAGTAACAACGCCAGAAGATAGTAACGATCTGCAGAAGGACTTTGGTGCGGGGACTATCATTTGACCCCAAAAGTAAATTAATGTAACATATTGCGCATACAAAGGAAAAGAAATCCACTACTGTACGGCTTCCCTATTGATGAAAATTTTCTCGAAAAAGTAGCTAATGGAAAATATGTAGGACAATCTACCCAGGGCGACCTTAAGTGGAATCACTACATAAAACAAACAGTAGGATAAGCAGATGCTAGACTGAGTTTCATAGGACGAATCTTAAGGAAATGTAACCCACCCATGAAAAACGTATATTACAAGGCTCTTGTTCGACCGATTCTTGAGTATTATTCATCACCCTCGGATCCTTACCTACAGACAGAGAATATCAAACGAAGAGCGGCGCGTTTCGTCACGGGATCGTTTAGTCGGCGAGAGAGCGTTACAAAAAATGGTTCAAATGGCTCTAAACACTTTGGGACTTAACATCTGAAGTCATCAGTCCCCTGGACTTAGAACTACTTAAACCTGACTAACCTAAGGACATCACACACATCCATGCCCGAGGCAGGATTCGAACCTGCGACCGTAGCAGCAGCGTGGTTCCGGACAGAAGCGCCTAGTACCGCTCGGCCGCAGCGGCCGGCAGAGCGTTACAGGGATGCTCAAAAAACTTCAGCGACAGACGTTACAAGAGAGGCTTTGTGCATCACGGAGAGGTTTGAAATTGAAATTTTGAGAGAGCACTTTCCGGGAAGATTCGGACAACACATTACTTCATCCCACATACAACTCGCGAAACGATAACGACGAGTAAATTCGAGCGAATTCAGAGGCTTACCGACAATCATCCTTCCCACGTGCCATTCGCGAATGTAACAGGGAAGTGTGGATAAGTTAGTGATACCAGAAGTAGTGCCGCCACACACCGTTAGACGGTTTGGGCAGTATGATGTTCATGTAGACGTAGATGGCAAGTACACGTAAAATACCAGTCATAACATCCTGTGCTTCATCCCTGTCTTCCGAGAGCGTGCTGAAAAGTAACGCTTCTGAATTTTTTATGTGAAAAGTCTTAAAACTTTTTAAATAAACAAGAGCTTTCATATAAAAAATTCAGATACATTATGTTTCAGCATGCCTTCATATTTATGTTGAAAGTCATTTCCAGCGACTGGTAGGGTCATTATTTAGCGAAAACTACGAGTTATAGTATCTGAACAACCGATGATAAACGCACGTTCCTAGTCTTCTTTTGCGTTTAGTTATGTGTTTAGACTTGCGACTCCTTCATAGTTTCTAGTCTGGCTCAATATTATGTGGAAGTGATACTGTTTGGTGTTCAGTTTTCGGTGGAGAATACTGCTGTAAATTACATTGATAGTGTTTGACTTCAAAGATAATTCCTGTAAGGGATACTACTAAATTCGAGGACTTTGTGGAATAGAGTAAAACATCGGGACCTTAATAGGTAGTTAACCGTTACAGAGAATTTGTTTCAGAGAGCTCGTCTAGGAAGAACCAAGTTTCGTCTTTGGACTGCCAGTGAGACAGAAGTGCATTTACTTAATTGCTGCGCTTGCTGCCGGAACCCAGTAGCTTTTAAATATCTTGCCAGTCCGCAAGACGCATTTACTTGATGATCGCACAACAGGAAATGTCACCTTCTTATTTCCGATGGCGTCCTTAACTGCTTTCATTATTAATGATATAGCTGCAGGACGAGTATACACTAAAGATAGGTGGAAAGGCATGGAGATGCGATTAAATTTAACTGTAATTCAAGTGAATTAACCGACTAATGTTAGATGAATCAATAAAAATCACTGAATCTAAAAACACAACCTCTGCACGCTAAGATATGAAAGGTCTCTTGAAAATATAACGTCATTAATAGCGTCATTATGGAGGTACTGTGGCCAAATGTTCAGAAACATTTCCAGACGCCACTCATAAACTTTATTACTTAATTTTGTAATGTTAAGACCTATAAGTTCGAAATGTATTTGCTGCAATAGTAATACTTGGAAACAAATGCTCAATTTCTAGGAATTTAACTTTACTCAGTAACCCATGAGAACAAATTTAACATATCGTAATTCTGTTTGCACGCAAATTAATTGTGTTTTCATAACTGCAATAATTACAGAGGTATCAGTATCACCTTAACTTTTGCAAATGAAACAACCAGAGAGTTCGTACTGCCACTTTATTAGTAAATGTGCTCGATACTGTAATCACTGAAATAGGGTCACATATCCACACAATCCGTGAAGTTTCATTTCGTTTCCTCCACTTTCTGGGCGTCACATATTTTTTGAGGCACTGTATATATAAATTCTTGTATTTTACAGGTATGGCCGTCAGGATTATTATATCGTGAGACGCGTTATACGTGACGTATATGAATTATATAAGTCACGTATATATTTTTAGGAGTGCCAGTGACCGCATGTACCAGAAGTAAGGTACCTGATATTAGTTCTGTATGAATACAGTAAACAGTGACGACCCAGATTTGTACCATTGATGAGGACCATATACCTAAATTGAAATCTGCGTCAGTCCGTGCTGCTATAAGTTTTCTGTTATTCCTCTGAATCGATTGTTGACAACTACTGAGATGGTTCCTTTGATAAGGACACGCCTGATTTTCTTTCTTCTCTCTTGTCGATTAAAAGCTTTTGTTACGTGTCTAAGGCCTTCAACTTTCGCAGGCCTTTAACGTCATCGTGGACCGTCCATGCATGAAGGAAAGACACAAGAAATAACTGTAATACCTTAAAACAATACACAATGCATATTTCTGCTTCTAATTGAATACTGTTATAAGATACTTGTCTTTCAATACAGAAATGAAAGTCAGGTGTTAAAGACGAGTAAAGTTTACTGCCACAATTGTACGAGTAAAACAGAGTACAACCAAACAAATGATTTTTCTTTCGAAATAAAACAGTACGTTATTAAAATTTTTATAGCGTAGGTGCACACTGCAATGGGAGGTGCGTGCCCCAGAAGTTGTCGATTCTATCTTTGGTGCTGAAATAAATTTTGATCACCAGTATTTGGTCAGTAAGCAGGGGAGAGGTGATGGTGTAAGGCTCCTGATTGCCGGAGGTCCGTCCATGTAATCGAGACGTTGTGTTCGGTATCCCCATGGTACTATTCTCATTCCCAGTCTCGTCGACTGTCTCATCGTCTTTTATGGGCGAGGGAGGTGGTTAAAGCATTGGACCCGCATTTAAGAGGAACGGATTTTAAATCCCCGTCATTTAGATTTCCCGTGGTTTTACCAAATAGATAAACGTGATTGTCGGGATGGGCCCCTTAAAAAGTACCCGGCCAATTTTCATCCACATTCTTGTCCAAAAACCCGAGCTAGTACTCTGCCTCTAACAACCTCTTCCTCCAGGGACGTTAAACTACAGTAACCCTTCCTTCGCCTTTCCTGGTTCGCTTGCCATAACTGTATTTACACATCATCACGCTCTACAATAAGAAATAGCCCTTTTGTGTACAATAACGGGACCACAGACATGCGTACCATTACGAGTGGTGCTAATATCGGCGCAAAGAATTTCTAGTGGTAGTGCACTGAAGAACAAAGAGGTCGCACCAGCATTACAGTAGAAGTCCAAAAAGCATCCGATGGAAGTCCAGGCAGCAGCTGTTTCAGGCAGATAAGTGTGCGACACTGTCATCTACAGCATAGTGAGTCGCCGCCTCATTGTTGACTTAACGTGCAGAACAGTGCCAGAGGCTGTGCCCAATGTATACGACTGCAGGCTCACGTTAGGGTTTGAAGATTGTCTCCATGGTTATGGTAGGCCATGACAGACTAAAGTAAGTGAAGAAAAATCAGTTTCAAGTTTCATCGGTGAAGAGGTTACCAGAAATGTACGGATACTAAATTGTTTGGCCAGGGTACTAAATCGTTATCAAAAACAAAAATATGTCACCACCCTGCAAATACCAATGTTTGGAATTCAGCACTAGCCAAAGTTAAAAATGTATATTTAAGACTCAACACTAACAGATCATTGTAGAAACATTTATGTAGCTGAACTCGTAAGGGATATAATATCTATATCTGTATCTACATGGATACTCTGCAAACCACACTTAAGTGCCTGGCAGAGGGTTCTTCGAACTACCTTCACAATAATTCTCTATTATTCCAGTCTCGAACAGCGAGCGGAAAAAACAAGAACCTATAACTTTGCGTGCGAGCTCTGATTCCCGTTATTTTATTATGATAATCGTTTCTCCCTCATGTAGGTCGCCGTCAACAAAATATTTTCGCACAACGTTATACAACATTAATCTTTTTGTAATATGTTACTCTACTGCTGACCATATTCGTCAGTAACAGGAAAGTTTACTAGGACGAATTGTGACGTTCAGATATTACGTCATTCTAGAGGTATAGTCTATATACTTTAAGATCACTGATGAATACTTTTTTGATAACAAGGCTAGTCCATTTCCTGTTGAATTCCAAACATTGATTAGGTTTCTTAAAAATACTGATGTGATCAGGGAAATTTTTAGATGAGATATCAGCTATTTCTTTTTACGTGGGTTACTGCAAACATAATTTTTATTAATGAAGGTCCTTCACTTTCTTTTAAGCGTAAGAGATTGGTAATTTTTTCGTGTGGAATTGTTAGCTCACGATGATTAGAAATGTTTTAATGTAATAACCGGGCAAGTTGTGCAGGATACTAGATATGAAACCTAACAAGGAGATAAGGAAGTTTAATGTTTAATGTCAGGTGGACGATGAGGTCATTGGAAACGGAGCACAAGCTCGAACTGGGGAAGAAAATTTTTCGTACCCTTTTTAAAGGAATGGTCCCCACAAATCATGCAAGACCTAAATCTGGATATTTATAAGGAGTGTCCATACTGGATGCTGTATGATATTAATTTTTATTTCTTCCACTTTAACAACAGATCTGTTTCAACTAAATTGATATTATCGAGTGACTTTCGGTACAATGTGGGTGACATTACTTTCATTATACGTACTTATGTTATAGCAGAACAATGAGCATGAATTCCTACTTAAGCATATATTGTTTAGATGTATTGTCGTTTATATAATATCGTCAGCGACTGTGTTTTGACTGTCGTCCTATATTTGTTTAATTAAGTTACTTATTAAGATGCTATGACGTAATTTGACTGTTTTGAGCTACAATGTCGTATATTTACAAGGTATAACCACTGTTATACAAATGATATATACATTATTTGCTTGCGCCTATATCTGTGGTTGCTGTACGTTGTAGTAGTGTATGTTTACAGAGGTCGTAGGTGCTATTAATTTATAGGTATTTAATGCGTAGGGGTTTTCTACTTGACGTGTATACTGTTGTTAACTTTGGTTTTCGATAACCTATCGTAAATTATAACATTCTCGTACGTATTGTATTGACATTCTGATGTATGTTTCCAAAGTACGTGTATGAGCAACTACATTACGGTTTAATTTTGGTGAGCGTCATCTTTGGCTATGCTTTCCGCTTTGAATTTACCCATTTTATTCTTCCAGTATTTCAATAAATTTTTTTAAGTAGTAAGTCTTAGTTCGAAAAGCCTTGTAGATGGTTTCGTATGTGCATATAATTTCATTTTCCTCGAGATGCTCATGGGAGGACCTTTCGGAATTTTATGAAGTACCAGAAATGCGTATTGAGTTGTATGTATGACGTATTGACAGTCTTTTAGATAGAGAAAAGGTTTTGATTAATTTTTATCGCTATTTCAAATGTTTTCTTTAAACCGTGTGAGAATGTTTCTTCCGGTCTGGTCTATGCAGAAAATATTGCAGCTATTACACATGATTTTGTATATACCAGGGCCATCATAGATTGTTGGTTCAATGTTCCTGATCATAATTTCAGTTTGAGGTTGTTAGTAGTCTGGAAAGCTAGCTGTGTATTTTCAGTTCTGGATAATTCGTTAAGTTTGTCCGAGATTCGACCAATGTGTGCAGTTGGTATGTATTTGGTTCCCTCTCTAGATACCGTTTCTTTAATTAGTCATATTTCGCTGTATATTGTGTTGGGCTTAAGTGTCATGTATTTATTGTATAATTTAGTGGCGATGTTAGGGTTGAAATTGTTTTTATGCGCTATGTATTGAAGTGTGTCTGTCTCTTCTTGAATTGTGTGTGCTTCTAGTGGTAGATTTTGTAGTCTATTAAGCATGGAGGAAAATATGCGAGTTTTTGAGACTTTGGATAAAAGGAGTTAGTTGTTATGATGCCGTCTGCACGTGGAAGGTTTCTGTAATTGTCGAATTTGTGGTAGCAATCGTTACTGCTGATCTTAATGTCCAAGTAATTTATAGCATTTTTTTTGTCTATTTCCATCGTGATTTTGTTTCTTGGCGTTTAAGGCCGGGTGTATTTCTTTAGTATCAGTTTGAGTCTCGTTACGTAGCATAAGGGTGTCGTTCACTTATTTTTAGTAGTATACAACTTTTTTAATTTAAGCCAACTGGAAGTGAAGAACGTTTTTCCAGGCTGCTGAGGAAAATGTCCGCGATTAGAATCGCTATACTATTACCCACAGCCGTCCCGCGGGCCTGGGTATAGATTTTATTATTAAATTTGGAGTACGTTTGAGATAACGAAACTTCCAAACGAGATGCAAAATCATGTGCCGCAGCGATTGATGATTTTCTGAACTGCAGTAAATTATGTTTAACGATTCGTATTGTTTTTTGTATGGGACATTCGTATATAAATTGGTGAAGTCAAACGAGATGAGCTTAGCGTTGGATGGGATTTGGATGTCTTCTATCTCTTTTGCTAAAAGCAGTGAGTTTTTTATTGTACATTGTTAAGTGTACGTAAATCATTTTGTCAGTATCTTATTGAGCTTTTTGCTTGGTAGAACAGTCGAGCTATTAATGCAGTTAACGATCGAGTGTGTCGCAATCGACGACTTGTGTGACTCAGGTTGTTGTGCACGTAGTCTAAGTGTACATGGGTTCACAATTTTAATTCACAGCCAAAGATGAGACACACCAAATGGTTCAGATGGCTCTGAGCGCTATGGGACTTAACTTCTGAGGTCATCAGTCACCTAGAACTTATAACTACTTAAACCTAACTAACATAAGGACATCACACACATCCATGCCCGAGGCAGGATTCGAACCTGCGATCGTAGCGGTCGCGCGGCTCCAGACTGTAGCGCCTAGAAGCGCTCGGTCACTCAGGCCGGCTGAGACACACCAAAATTAAATCTTACCATAGATGCTCACATAAAAACTCTGAAAACATATGTCAGAGCGTCAATAAAATACGTACAAGAATGTCATAATTTACGAAAAATGGTTGAAAATAGAAGTTCACAACAGCATTCGCGTCAAATAAGAAACCCCTAGCCAATAAACACCTATAAATTAATAGCACCTACGATTGTTTTAGACATAAACTTCTACAAACATACAGCAACCATACGTATATGTGCAACCAAATACTGTAAATATCATCCGTATAACAGTGCTTATACTTTGTAAACATACGACATCGTAGCTTCTAAACTATTAAATTACTGTCATAACAAATTAATTACTACCTTAATTTACCAAATATAGAACGACAATCAAAATACAGTTGCCAGCTATGTTATATGTACGTCATCCATCTGAACAGTATATATGCAAGTAGCAGTCCACGACAATTATTTTACTATAAAATAGATAAGTACCTAACAGATATTGTATTTAGAGAACACGAAGCTGATCCGCTTAACAAGGGATTTAAATACAATCTAGCACCAAGTTTAATGATTCCGCCACCGAACACTTGATATATACTACGAAAGTTGCGCTGGACATATCCGATCTCACATTCAGGAAGCAAAATGAGCTCATAGTGAACTAACAAACATAACTGAGAAATAATTACTTACTAAAAAATACAAAGCTTCAGAGCATAAAACACTCAGAAACATAAATTACAAATTACCGAAAAATAATGATTAGCTATATAAGCTGACAAAGCAAACTATCGTCTGTATGTATCACACTGATTACATATGTAAAATTATGTCTTTCTTTGATACGAACAATATCACTGAACTTACCTATAACCCAAATATAGATCTGTAGCGAAGACGAAGAAGACCATAAAATCCTGTAATGTCATTTTAACTGATTTTGACATAAAAGATAGTTTGGTTATAAACCCATAAAAACATAGGCTGGATTACCCAGAACCCTGATTTGTTCCTCCTAGAGCACATCTGGGATGCGAAGGGAAGATATTTACTTTCATGCTAGCCTCTTCAATAGCTGGCACATAATTTGTTTCACGTATGGCAAGAAATTTCTCCAGGTGAAATTTGGGGACTGTTTGCCTAAATGTCTCAACGAATACTAGAATGTATTCGTAGCTGTTGGGTCAAACCTCATACTAATATTTATGATAGACATTACTTACGAATATAAATAAAGTTTAATCGTTTATTAGCGATAAGTTCTCAGCGCCTCCACATCGTTTGATAAATATTAGACTGGTGCTTCTGTGTCATACTTTCTGTTTCCAGCAGTGTAGAACTATGACTTCATGCCTAAATTTCAGTGTAGGGCTCAATCTCCACACTAATCTGGAGATGCTGACACTTACGGACATACAACAGTGCTTCATTAGTGACGATACTCACCGGTACCCCATACCAGTACCTCTGACCAAAAGAATCAGAACCGCAGATTTCGGGATGTGGTATCTTATAGCTTTTGTTGGGATTGAAGCGATGTAAAACTATGACTACTTGGAGCGAGACTTGATTGTAATTTTAAAATGCTCAGAAAAGTATCAAAATAACGTATTAAGAAGTCTAAATTTAGAGAATTTAGAGAATTAAGAGAAAGCGTCGGTTTGTTTCCCAACAGAAACAAAATTATTTTAAAATCGGAATTTTGCTTGCCCATTCGACAGAGCGCTCCCAAATTAGCCTATTCCTATATTATTTTTATCATGGTGTTTTAACAGGGACAGTAAAACACGAAGAATAAACATCAGTCTGGCAGCGACTCAGTAACGCTGCATGCTTGGCGGTAGCAGTTAGCGAGGGCCACGAGACTGCTGTCGTTGATGAAGTGAGTACTGATTGTTCTTCGTGTTGCAATGTCCCTCTCAATACAAAGTGATAAAATTAATATCGTACTACACTATCTGGGACCGCTCTATCGTATGGGCACGTAAAGTACCGCATTAAAAATAATTACGTTTGCAGCGGGAAACAAACCGACGCTTCCTGTTGACAGTTGGTGTCGATAGTCAGATGCATATTTCCAGGTGGTATATGAGATAGCCGGCCGCGGTGGTTTAGCGGTTCTAGGCGCTCAGTCCGGAACCGCGAGACTGCTACGGTCGCAGGTTTGAATCCTGCCTCGGGCATGGATGTGTGTGATGTCCTTAGGTTAGTTAGGTTTAAGTAGTTCTAAGTTCTAGGGGACTGATGACCACAGATGTTAAGTCCCATAGTGCTCAGAGCCATTTGAACCATTTTGTATGAGATATTTGCTGTTTCGTTTTTTTCGTTCTTTTATTGTGTAGTCACGAAATGGAAACCACTATGGAAATCCGATGAAGCTTTGTATGTAAGTGTAGGGCAGTGTCTCTAGTACGCCCGTCTCGAAACTCTTTTCAGTTCTGAGCGCAAGGTGAGCCTAGAAAATAATGCCTCCCGCCAAGTATGACGACCTGGTGAGAGATTTCGCCTGATGTCATGCAGCCCACACATTATTATTGTTGTACGATGCAATCTTTTTGACAATGTTATCGGCCGCAATTTGCAAGGGCAATGAGGATGCTCCTCCAGCGTTTTCGAAGGGAAGTGTTTGATCACCCACAATACAGCCCATAATTGGCTCCCTCTGAGTTTCGTCTCTGCTCACATGAATTTCTGGCTGTGAAGAAAAGGATTTGGCACGGAAAAGGAGCTGTAAATCACGTAGAGAATTGGCGGAAAGCACAGGCGGCTGCCTCCTGTGACGAGGGAATTGGAAAGTTCGTACCAGGCTACGAAAAATGTCTATGTCGGAGCGGTGACTATGTACAGAAGTGGCTGGAAGTTGCAGCTAACTGTTGCAAATAAAACATTTTTTTTATTTCCACAGTGTTTTCCACTTCGTGATCGATCGGAACTGACTTTCCGAATAGCCCTCGTATTTTTTTTTTTTAAATCCGTAATGTGATTGTAGACAAGACTTGAGTAACATGGAAGTACACAGAAGATTAGAATCTTAAGCCAGTTAGCCAATACGTTTCAGCTCAAATTTATCTAGAGTTTAAACTTGATCGCTAACTCTCGTACAAACCCCATGTGGAAGATACGTCCCTAAGATAGAACGAGATACAATCTGTAGACGACACCTGTAATGCTAACACGCTGCGTACCTCAACCTTGATCTTGGTCTTACAGTGTTTGGGAATAATGCATACTTGGTTGGATGTTTGCTGCACATGTCAAGAAGATCTAAAAACGGTTCAACGAAGCGATACGAATAATATCTAGAGATTTTAGAGCTACACCTAAACCCTGGCTTCCAATGCTGACCCATTGAGATCCTTCCCCATTTCATATGCCAGCAAACATCGTGAAGGATAGAGCAGACAGTTCATAAAAGTAATATCCACTAGTTTCTTCCTCGAAGTCGCCGCCTCATATCCAGAATGCTATTCTTTTCTTCACAGATCCAGACACTATTAAAGCTGACGGCTGACAAAGAGAGTGGCAGACGAAGAAGATTCGTTACTAAATACTGAGTGATGATCCAGCCACTCAAGTATTCATCTTTGAATTACCACGTAATCTGTAGACCACACTGAACAGGATTCGAATTTGAACCAATAGATGCAGACTATCAAGCAGCCCATGAGTCGCTGCTTAGAGGATTGGTATCAAAACCTGAAAATTGTCGCAAAGTTGTGAGCGAGAATTTTACAGCACCAACTCTCCTGCCCTCACCGACCAAATACCGGTGGTGAAAATCACTTTCACTACCACGATTCGAACTGGCTTACCTCCGTGTCCTGCGCCACCGCAAAGTGGTGCCTTAGAAACATCGACTACAAAATGAAACAAATTAATTAGAATTATTTCAGTGATATTTTCTAGCTTCCGTGTGACACTCTTAAAGCCTTAAACGGTGTTGCATCCCCAACTATGTTAAACATAAGCTGAATAGTAAATATAGGATCACTGTTAGTAGCCGTAAGCGGATTATAAGTTTTTGCATTACTAATAAAGTCAGAAGGATGTAGGTTGCGGTAGGTACTGGGAGATGAAGAAGCTTGCACAGGATAGAGTAGCATGGAGAGCTGCATCAAACCAGTCTCAGGACTGAAGACCACAACAACAACAATAAATTCAGAGCCTTGTATATTAAGAAAGATCTGATTAATAGAAAACTCTATTTAACACAACTGGCTTTCTCCAAACAGGTCATTTGTGTTTAATTTGTCATGGCCTGCGATCATGTGACTTATGATATATCACAGTGAGTTTGATGTTATCTTCCACAAATCAAAGGAAATTAGAAGTGCTACACCGAGAATACGGGTTTTTAAGGGCGCTGGAACCCCCAAAATGTAATTTTTAGTTTACACTAGGTTATGTAACCAAACGAACCTTACATTCACCGAAAAAGAGGAGAATTTATTGCAAAAGGGTTTATCCTACAATTCACAAACGACATGCTCTCGGGGGCAAACGAGTACCACTTTGGATAGTCCTCGAATATGTACTGCAGAGCGTAATGAAGTCACGGTGAAAGTAAATCAGCTTATTTCTACTCAGAAAAAGGAGACAAAAACAAAAGCAAAAATAAAAACTTGCGAGGAGACATTTTAAGATCAGTAAGGTATGAGATCATCAGGCTCTCATAGTATAGGTCGGCAAAGGTAAGTCAGCGGTAGTAATCTTAGAGGCGGACTACAGAAGTAAATTTCAGTTTTTTTTTATGAGCAGAGTACTAGAATGAAAATTATATACGATTTAACGGAAAAATAAGTAGCGAACCTAAAAAAGTTTTCCAGTAAATCGGAAAAGTTTCCAAGTAAAATTCAATAGAAGCGACTTTTACCAAGGAACCCAAATGCAGCAAAATTACGTGCTACTGTAAAGCTTCACAAAAGAGATAAAACTTTACGCCCGGTTGTGACTGCTAGAGGGTGTGCAGGTTATGAAGTAGAAAAGTTTCTCGCGGAGTATTTGAATAAACATTTCCAATACCTAATTTTAGCATAAAAATACGAAACAGCTTATTACCAATTTTCAGGATGTATTCATAGCCGCCAACCACACATATGATGGCATGTGACATCAAAAAGATGTATACTAATATATCTAATAATCAGGTGCAAAGTGTTATCACAGAGAATCGGTATGCCCATTCGGAAAGATCGTCTAAGGATGCGAGAGAAATGGTGGCTTCATTACAAATTGTTTTATGTTTCAATTACTTTAAATTCGGGGGTGATATTTACTCATAACAAGAAAGTTTAGCCATGGGCTCGCCACTTGGCTATTGCTTAGAAAATATTTTTATGATGAACTTTGAGCAAGCATTTATGACAAAATTCCCTCAGCATGTTAGAAGATTAATTTTATGAAACAGATATGTGGATGATGTTTTCATATTATATTAAAGGTGTCAGTTTCTTTGCGATCTAAACAGTTTGAACCAAAAGATAGATTTTACTGGGCAGCGAGCAGAGAATGACACTTTACCTTTTTTGGACGTCAAATTGACCGTAAAAAATGGAAATATTGGCTTTGATATTTACCGAAAACCAACCGCGGCCGGCCGAAGTGGCCGTGCGGTTCTAGGCGCTACAGACTGGAGCCGAGCGACCGCTACGGTCGCAGGTTCGAATCCTGCCTCGGGAATGGGTGTGTGTGATGTCCTTAGGTTAGTTGGGTTTAATTAGTTCTAAGTTCTAGGCGACTGATGACCTCAGACGTTAAGTCGCATAGTGCTCAGAGCCTTTGAACCATTTGAACCAACCACGACAGATCTTGTCACCCAGTGAAATATAAATCCACGGCATTCCAAACCATGTTAAACAGTACGTATGAAGTGACTCTTACTAACGAAGCTCAAATGGCTGAATATGAGATTATCAATATACAGAGTTATGCTTTAGAAATTTTAACGGAATTAATAGAAGTATATTAAAAAAGAAAAATGTTCTTTCCAATAGTGGATTAGAGACAGATCTTAGACCAGCCGATCAGACAAAGGAACGCTGTATTTTTGGTATAATACCATATTTGCGTGCAATATCTGAAAAAATTGGCAGGTTTGTGAGAAGTAAAAATATCTTTCCAGCGTATTTTACTTCTTTGGATCTAGGTAGTAAACTCAGCCATAAGGAAAAAGCTGTGGTAAATAAATATAAGGATGCGGTTGTGTACTGCATTACATTCAATGATCGCTCTAAGAAATATATGGGGCAAATTGGCGGGTCATTTCAAAAAATATATTAAGAGCACCTTCACTCAAATAATCGCCGATCTCTTTTAACAAAGCACTTGCGCGAAGCGGGGCACAGCGTCACAAGCCCTTAAAAATTTAAAAATACTTCAAAAAAAGAAAAAAAGCCATATTTTGAATATATTAGAAGAAGCTGAATATTTTAGGTACTACATAGTTCACGTTGAATAATGAGTTACAATTAAAGCATCATAGCATTCCGGATAACTTTGATTTTTTGTACATTTAAGTGTTAGAATGTGATAAAATTCAGTGTTATTCTGGCGTCTAAAGGGAGGGAACGAGCGCTCCTAGTCATAATTATATGACGTCACAACGTCCACGAGATAGTCTCCTTTTCACCAGTCTGCTTGTGGGTCTCTGTCGCTTGTGCGGGTCGCTTCTTCCGTTCCCAACACCGGGTTGCCCTGCCGTCGCACCGGTAAGAAAGTCTCATCTTATACGATTACACACAGTAACTTACATTGTGCCTCGACTAATCGTGTTTTTAGAGACTATTTTTTATTGGCAATCTGTTTTTTTTTTCAATTTAGTACCCTCTCACCATAAAATATTTTTTTCTTCTTTCAGAATCAGGAAAATTTTAACAAGCGACCATTCGTTCGCTAATGTAAAGTGACAATATTTACTGAATAATATATCTTGACTAGGAGTCATGGGTACACCTATGACCTTTTAACATTGTTGGTATATTTTAAATATCAGCATCATTCATTTTGTCATCCACAGAGTTGAGGCTCACTATATGTCTGTTTGTCACATCGGTTGCACATGAAGATTTAGCTCTAGGCCAGGAAACCGGTTGTGTACCCATAAAACAAAAATATTACCAGCCGTTAGCCGAATTCTTCTTAACATCATTTGTTTCATGTTAATGACGAACCTTGAGTTCTTTACAGTTATTGTAATGTGAAAAAAATAGATTTGATCCTATTAGCATAATCACTACATGTTATCGGAAAAGCTCCTATACATGAGTCGAAGTCTCAGTTGCATATAATTACGTATCTCTTATAGTGAAAATTCTTAATTGTTAATTAGTTTACTATTTACATAAGCTTTATGAGAATAATTAAAATTTTTAAGTCCATGAATGTGTACCAGAAGTTTACAAGAAGCGACAGTCTTCATTAATCTAATGTTCTCAAATTTTAAGGCTCCTGAGTTTTGTACTACGTATCTACATCTACATCTACATTTATAGTCCGCAAGCCACCCAACGGTGTGTGGCGGAGGGCACTTTACGTGCCACTGTCATTACCTCCCTTTCCTGTTCCAGTCGCGTATGGTTCGCGGGAAGAACGACTGTCTGAAAGCCTCCCTGCGCGCTCTAATCTCTCTAATTTTACATTCGTGATCTCCTCGGGAGGTATAAGTAGGGGGGAGCAATATATTCGATACCTCATCCAGAAACGCACCCTCACGAAACCTGGCTAGCAAGCTACACCGCGATGCAGAGCGCCTCTCTTTCAGAGTCTGCCACTTGAGTTTGTTAAACATCTCCGTAACGCTATCACGGTTACCAAATAACCCTGTGACGAAACGCGCCGCTCTTCTTTGGATCTTCTCTATCTCCTCCGCCAACCCGATCTGGTACGGATCCCACACTGATGAGCAATACTCAAGTATAGGTCGAACGAGTGTTTTGTAAGCCACCTCCTTTGTTGATGGACTACATTTTCTAAGGACTCTCCCAATGAATCTCAACCTGGTACCTTACCAACAATTAATTTTATATGATCATTCCACTTCAAATCGTTCCGCACGCATACTCCCAGATATTTTACAGAAGTAACCGCTACCAGTGTTTGTTCCGCTATCATATAATCATACAATAAAGGATCCTTCTTTCTATGTATTCGCAATACATTACATTTGTCTATGTTAAGGGTCAGTTGCCACTCCCTGCACCAAGTGCTTATCCGCTGCAGATCTTCCTGCATTTCGCTACAATTTTCTAATGCTGCAACTTCTCTGTATACTACAGCATCATCCGCGAAAAGCCGCATGGAACTTCCGACACTATCTACTAGATTTATATATATATTTGGCCGATGTGACAGGCCCCAGGCGGATGTTAACTATCACACTTGTGTTAAAGATTTATTGTATTTCCAATGTGATATAAATTCGTACTTCGTTTTCAGAAAACCTCAAAATTTCTAACTAATATTAAGAAAATAAAAATTTCTGTTTCTTGTAAAAAAGATCTGGTGAAACACGCTTCAAATACTATTGAAGCTTTGTGCACATATAGTTTTGGAATTTTTATTTAAAAGCCGATTTATTTGTCTGTAGCGTTCTTAACCTGTGTATCTACGTATTTTACACTGAACATCTTACTTTTATTCTCATACAGTCGACTGATCTCTGAAGGAATGAACTGCTATGGATTTGTCAGGCTTCTATGATGCAGCTGCTTCATACATGTTCGGTATATTGCCTATTTCACTTAAAATCCATCTTGAAGAGTTTCTTGAACTGTCTGAGTTTTCCACATGGGAACAAAAATACGTTTCAAGTAGCATAGTAGTGTCAAAGAAGTTCTGACTGTGTTCAGCTCTGTTGGCAAGTCTTTACGGATATACAGATTTGTCATCATTTCCCCTTCAGTTGAAATGATATTTTGAAACATTTTGATGAGTGTCGAAGCTCGTTCCTTTCCCAGTACCTTTTCATTTATTTTGGAGTAAGCGCTCGTTGGACTTCTCCGTTTCGCTTTTAAAAAACGATATTTCTGTGTAGTTTCTGAATTCCTGCATACATTCTTTCCTTATAAACATGTAAATTATAAGACTGTGATTTATTCTTGTCGGCATTATCATTGGATTACTTCATTTTAAGTCTACAAATTCTATGTGTTAGATCATATGAAATGAAACCTCAACAAAATAAGGTCGTATGAATACCTCTGAAAAGGTAGTCAGTTATTGACACCGATACAAAGTTACTAATTTATAGAAATATGCAATTGCCTTCACGTCCTTGTGATCTGCAAGTGGCAGACTTTAACCCAAGTCTCATGTTTGTTGTTATAAAGTACCTATTGAGGAAGAAAAAGAATAGTATTCTCGGTAAAGGAAATGGAGGCCTGATTTGTGAGCAGAGTTGCTAAAACCGGTGTTTCTTTCATACATTACACGAAATGCAGTAACTGAGGCCATTGCATATAACTTTAGTTTAATCTTGTGCAATGAATTTAATGGACATTGATACTGGGTATGAGAGTGAGTTCCGGTCAAAATTGTGACAGGTATTCTTATTTGTATCACGTCAATAAAATATACAGTTTTGCTTCAGTTACTGTTGGTATCCTGATAGCGCTTTCAGACTGAAATTGAGTTCCTTGCTCCTTCCGTTGAGCAAACGTTCTCCTGCTTTGAGCGTTCCGAAAGCGCATGTACATTATACATTTTCCCAACAGATGATACATTCCTTAGTCATTAGTAACGCATATCTGTTAATTTCTGGAAATGAACTACAACATGACGTTGTTGCATTCTGTCGCTACTTATCCAGCGTAAAAAAAAAAAAAAAACAAAAAAACAAAAAAAAAAAAAAACACGACGTTCCTCCTCGTAATAATGAGACACATGTTAAAGGTGGCATCGCAGCACGTACATGAACTCTCATTTGAGTTACTTATCTATCTCAAGCGGTCAGCTGTACGATTTACTTTCCGCATAAGAGTAAGGCTCCATCCCATTTCCAAGACACCTAATTTGGCAGACTTTTCAGCTCCTACTTGACCCATACTGAGTAAAAAAGTTTAAACTAAGTAAGTATTAAGCAATTATCTTGTGCTTTATACAAAAAATATGTGATCCACTCCACGTTTTGCCAACAATATAATAAAAATTGTGACTTAAATGGCTACGTAAATTTCTATCGGAAATAGACTTTGGTCGTTAGTCTGCGGTAAAACGCGTTATCATTTCAGTTGTTGTTCGGGTGATCGTGTATCTTCCAGTTTGACAGCAGTAGTAGCTGATATACTACCGTGACGGGGAAACGTTAAATTACACCTGCAAGGCCAGTGAAATATTGTTATCGTGCTGAATGGTTTGTTATATGTCTGCTAACGAGCGATAACAGATACAATCTCGCTTCCCTCGTATCTATTTTATGAGACTGAACTCCGAATTAAATAAAGCAGATGTTATCGTATTTCCGACAGGAAGTACTTATACATTTATAGCTTTCTTAATCAATAAATAAAATTTTAAATAAATTTTACACTGAGTCAATCGACGAAGCATGAATTATATTTATGGGAGTAATACAAACTATTAATGCTTTCATTTTGCTATGCTAAGCATGTCACAGAAATTTATTTGTAAATCATGTTAGAACTTCGAAAATTGGTAGATTTATATTGAAAATAAGGAAGAGTGAATATGGATGTTTCGATGTTTACAGAGTGAATGGTCCATAATCTGAAATGTACGTAATGTATGTTTTCCCGAGAGTAAATTAAGTAAAAATGAATTATTTCATTAATCCGGAAAGCATGGACAAAATACACTCAGATCTCAAGCATAAGGTAACATTTAACAAAGAAACAAAATTTACGTTTATAGTTCACATTATGCGTAGACTGTTTAATGAAAACGCAGATATAAAGTTGAATATACAGGAGTAGCAATAAATTTCTGTTAAGTATGGGTCCACCTTTTTGCAGGTACACAAATTATTGTTTTGTTTTAACATTCAAATATGTTTCACCACAGTTGTCGAATCCCCAGTGTTTTTTTTATTATTTTCCTGAAATGTATACACAGTGGCTACTTTTAGGTTAGGGAATATGATACGTCAGATTTTGTTGTCATTTAAACTGTATGTGCACTTTACCTTTTATTTTACATTGTGCATGTCCTGTGGCTGACAACCAAAATCAGTTACATGTCTAAATTAGTACACCATTTCACCTGCACACATGAGAGATGTCAGAAAACTGTCTGTATTAATTTTTTTTATTTTAATCCAATCTTTAAAATGTATGTTCTGGTAAAACTCTTGTCATATGCCCGTTTTTGTCTTACCATTGCAATATTTTGCTAGTCCTTAGCTGTGACAATTTTCTTTTATGTACCAATCAGGTTCAGCTCAACTATGCAAAAAGACGTTTCATACACAAGAACAACTTGTCACAACCAAGGACTATCGCAATACCACGACGGTAAGACAAAAAGGAACATACACCAGGAGCTTTACGAGAACATACATTTTACAGATTGGATAGCAATCAAAAAATTTTCTGACATCCCTCATGTGTGCATATGACATTGTGTACCAATTTCGACCTGCGGCTGATTTTTGGTGGCAGCCACAGGACACACACAGAGTATAAAATAAAGGATAAAGTGTACTTAAACAAATCCTGTGGTATCATATTCCTTTACCTAAAAATAGCCTGCATGTATGTATTTCAGAAAAATAATAAAAAAAAACTACGGCGGATGCCACAACTATGGTGAAACATTTTTGGGAGATAAACCAAAATAATAATTTGTGTTCTTGCAAAAAGGCGGATCCACCCTTAATTCATTATTATTTTCCTGCAAGCACGGTAACTGAGCTCAAAACTCCAAAACGACACAAAATTTCTCATTTGTGACCATCATGAATGAGAAGCGCTGTTATGACCGATGGAGGTTTGTGTCGCCGGAAGATTCGTGGTAAATATGTAGAGCATAAATCTACATGACGACGTGATGAATTGAGATTCACTTGGTTGTACTACTGTGTAAGTGTGTCAGCTTATGGAAAGTTTCGATGAACTGTGATACGAGGTACCACGACGTACTTCTAGAAAATGCCAATGTTACACATTTCTCAGATTGTTGTGTAAAGGGTCAAAAAACTTATAGAGAAATAATTTATGATCTATAGTTCGTTTTTTTTTTAGCAAAGCAGACAGATGCGCTGAAAGGATACAGTTGGTAGGCGTTCGTAAAACATTTCTCAATAGTTACGTAAAAAGAATCGTACACAAACAATGCAAATGCCTTACAAAGATGTGAAACATTATGAACGAACTACGTGCAGTTCTCGTGCTAAAGCTGCAGATCGTTCTTTAATCTGCAGTGATAAATGAAATCATTATTTGAAATTCTTATTTAGTTACTCATGTACTTAAACGCACATTTTTCTCCAGAAAGATATACTGTTTCGTAAATTAAGCGTATTAATGAACGGCTGGCAACTCGGCCGATGCTACTACTGAAATATTTTCTTTCCTTCAACGAGTACTTTTATAAAATTTAGTAAAATGTGTTTAACAAAATGCCTCTTAGAACTACTGCATTGTTACGGTAACTGAATAACGAGCATCGCAAACGAATTGGCCGACATTTGAGACAATTTAGGCATTTTACCGAAATATTCGAATTATTCGAGCGAAATCATTAGTTTTGCGGCCTCAGTGAATTCTTAGGTTCTCATAGAAACTTTCGTCTGGTTTAGTGGTTCAGAAGAGCAGTGAAGTTACCAAGTGGACAGAGCATACCGAGAAAATGTTGGTTTCTAGAACAGTGTACACCTTTTTAATGTTCGCTTAAGTTATATTTTCTTAATATTGATGTCGATGCCTAAGACTTTCTACGAGACACTTCAGATTATGATGTAGCGAAACTATAAATAAATATTCGTTTATAATGCTATTCTTTGAACGAATGCTACAAGGCAATGGTTTTAATTTGTGAACGGTAGCAGATTTTACGGCTGTTTTAGACAACAGAGATTGTGCAGGTGACCTTGCTATATTTTGATGGAATGCTTTCAAAGAAATACGGTCGCAGTCTGACGAAATGCATTACGGTGAGAGGGTACGGTGAATGGGAACCGCCGATGGGACGGAGGGGAAGCCGGAACGAGGGGGAGGCGACGTCGGCGACAAGGCGTTTTAATCAACGAGACAGCGACCGGCCGTCTGCGGACGATTCGCGCAGCCCTCGTAAAGCGGATGGCGCAGCCTCGGCGGGCGCACGTGGCATCCACAGACAGCGGCTGCTTCTCTCTGGCGTTCGTTCTCAGCCAAACTCTGTCGACCCTCAAGCCTAATTACTGCCGAATAACAAATAGCTATCTACCCGACCACGGTACGAGCTGTCATTGACAGACTATCTGAGCTACGAGAACTGGAGAATGATTGGTAATTTCGTGCCTAGAACGCTATCGTACGATACAAATAGGTTACGGTTTCTCTGGAAACAGTTGTTTGTCGAAATTGAATGAGCGCTTATGTTCTAGTTACAGGTAAGGTACGTACAGGGAAATTATAGCACTCGTCGTACAAAAGGCAAAATATTACGGACTCGTTTCGAGAATGGGAGTTTCTGGCGTGTCCAGGAAAATAGGTAAGATCTGTTTCGGTACAGCTGTTCGAGGCGTGGGAGACGAAACAGACTACTTTCGGAGAAGCACTCGGAAGCGCGACAGCAGCTGTGATGCTTCTACAGGTGAGAGGTCTACAAAACACAGTTGGCTACACACTACAGAAGTGGGTCCGGGAGACTGACCTACGAGCGCGTGCTCGTCCTCGAGGCAGAAGGCGCAGGGCGGTTCGGGCTTGGGGCTGACGCGCGAGTAGTGGAGCAGCGACCGCTGCTGGCGCTGTCGCTCCATGGTGCCATGCCACTGGCGCTGCGACTGCCGGCCGCCGCCGCCGCGCCGCCGCCGCCCCACGGCGCATGCGCGGCCGCTCGCCGGCGCTCTTCCGCCCGGCCCCGCAGCCCGACGCGTCCTGCGGCACTCAGTTTCGCTTCCCAGCGCGCGGGGGCCGCTCATTGACGTCCCTGCGGCGTTCGAGTACTCCGGCCCTCTTACTCGCCGGGACACAATTAACTGCACACTGCCCCCGTACAACGATTTCGTAACCCTCTATTTCCGTCAGCTGTGAACACAGACGCGTTTATAACCTTAGCACCATCTCAAAGAAAAGTAAGAATGATTAACGGAGCCTATTAAACAAACAGCAACAGTTCCCGTATCTTTCTCTCTCCACTTCTGTATATCTTTTACATACGTAAGACCAGTATTACAATATAAAAGATCTCTGTCAAATATCTTTGATAAAAAATCTTTAACAGTTTACTTATTTACCTTCCCATACAGAAACTTTTCAATGTGCTTCTTTCCATTGCGACTATTGAGCAGCCTTTCTGTACTTAACGGGCGACCAAAAAGTCAGTATAAATTTGAAAACTTAAAAAACCACGGAATAATGTAGATAGAGAGGTAAAAATTGAGACGCATGATTGGAATGACATGGGGTTTTATTGTAACCTAAAAAATCCGAAGTATTGCTAGATGTGTGAAAGATCTCTTGCTTGCGTCGTTTGGTGATGATCTTGTGCTTAGCCGCCACTTTCGTCATGCTTGGCCTCCCAGGTCCCCAGACCTCAGTCCGTGCGATTATTGGCTTTGGGATTACCTGAAGTCGCAAGTGTATCGTGATCGACCGACATTTCTAGGGATGCTGAAAGACAACATCCGACGCCAATGTCTCACCATAACTCCGGACATGCTTTACAGTGCTGTTCACAATATTGTTCCTCGACTACAGCTATTGTTGAGGAATGATGGTGGACATATTGAGCATTTCATCTTTGCTTTGTCTTACTTTGTTATGCTAATTATTGCTATTCTGATCAGATGAAGCGCCATCTGTCGGACATTTTTTGACCTTTTGTATTTTTTTGGTTCTAATAAAACCCCATGTCATTCCAAGCATGTGTGTCAATTTGTACCTCTCTATCTACATTATTCCGTGATTTATTCAGTTTTCAAATTTATACTGACTTTTTGATCACCCGGTATTTGCACCCCCAATGGTCGGTTCGTCTGTGCTTTTGATTCTGGGAAGAAGGATGGGCAGCAGAGCGTTTCGTGAGAGGGCCACAGCGACACTTTCATAGACTTCTCTCAAGTTATGGTTTACATTCCCTACATCTATAGGCATACTAAGTGTGTATATAGTCCTGTCTTGCCTTTTCGCATTTACTTATTACATTCTATGTTACGCCTCGATTTTCCCATTTTCCATTCCTTGTCTCGTCTGCTAGAGGGAGCGTGTGTATTCCTCTGTTGTGATGCTTCCATGTACATTGGTTCTTGGACAGGGATTCTATGCGTGGTACTGGAAATTTAGCCAAGTTTTGTGTAAAGACTAAGTAGCTTCTGCTGAGCCATAGAGAAATTAGGGGACACTGATCAGCAGCTATAATTTGGTACAACAGGCCACATACACTACTGGCCATTAAAATTGCTACACCAGCAAGAAATGCTGATGATAAACGAGTATTCATTGGAAAAATATATTATATTAGATCTGACATGTGATTACATTTTCATGCAGTTTGAGTGCATAGATCCTGAGAAATCAGTACCCAGAACAACCACCTCTGGCCGTAATAACGGCCGTGATACGCCTGGGCATTGAGTCAAACAGAGCTTGGATGGTGTGTACAGCTACAGCTGTCCATGCAGCTTCAACGCGATACCACAATTCATCAGGAGTAGTGACTGGCGTATTGTGACGAGCCACTTGCTGGACCACCATTGACCAGACGTTTTAAATTGGTGAGAGATCTGGAGAATGTGCTGGCCAGGGCAGCAGTCGAACATTTTCTGTATCCAGAAAGGCCCGTACAGGACCTGCAACATGCGGTCGTGCATTATCCTACTGAAATGTAGGGTTTCGCACGGATCGAATGAAGGGTAGCGTCACGGGTCGTAACACATCTGAAATGTAACGTCCACTGTTCAAAGTGCCGTCAATGCGAACAAAAGGTGACCGAGACGTGTAACCAATGGCACCCCATACCATCACGCTGGGTGATACGCCAGTATGGCGATGACGAATACACGCTTCCAATGTGCGTTCACCGCGGTGACGCCAAACACGGATGCGACCATCATGATGCTGTATACAGAACCTGGATTCATCCGAAAAAATGACGTTTTGTCATTCGTGCACCCAGGCTCGTCGTTGAGTACACCATCGCATGATGCTGTATACAGAACCTGAATTCACCCAAAAAAATGACGTTTTGTCATTCGTGCACCCAGGTTCGTCGTTGAGTACACCATCGCAGGCGCTCCTGTCTGTGATGCAGCGTCAAGCATAGCCGCAGCCATGGCCTCCGAGCTGATAGTCCATGCTGCTGCAAACGTCGTCGAACTGTTCGTGCAGACGGTTGTTGTCCTGCAAACGTCCCCATCTGTTGACTCAGGGATCGAGACGTGGCTGCACGATCCGTTACAATCATGCGGATAAGATGCCTGTCATTTCGACTGCTAGTGATACGAGGCCGTTGTGATCCAGCACGGCGTTCCACATTACCCTCCTGAACCCACCGATTCCATATTCTGCTAACAGTCATTGGATCTCGACCAACGCGAGCAGCAGTGTCGCGATACGATAAACCGCAATCGCGATAGGGTTCAATCCGATCTTTATCAAAGTCGGAAACGTGATGGTACGCATTTCTCCTCCTTACACCAGGCATCACAACAACGTTTCACAAGGCAACGCCCTTCAACTGCTGTTTGTGTATGAGAAATCGCTCGGAAACTTTTCTCATGTCAGCACGTTGTAGGTGTCGCCACCGGCGTCAACCTTGTGTGAATGCTCTGAAAAGCTAATCATTTGCATATCGCAGCATCTTCTTCCTGTCGGTTAAATTTCACGTCTGTAGCACGTCATCTTCGTGGTGTAGCAAGTTTAATGGCCAGTAGTGTTCATGCTCCGCAATTCATCATACGGTGCGTGGCGGAGGGTACCTAGTACCACAACTAGCATCTTCTCTCCCTGTTACATTCCCAAACAGAGAGAGGGAAAAATGACTGCCTATATGCCTCTGTACGAACCCTAATCTCTCTTATCTTATCTTTGTGTTCTTTCCGGGAAATGTAAGTTGGCGGCAGTAAAATTGTGCTGCAGTCAGCCTGAAATGCTGGTTCTCTAAATTTCCTCAGTAGCGATTCACGAAAAGAACGCCTCCTTTCCTCTAGAGACTCCCACCCGAGTACCTGAAGCATTTCCGTAACACTCGCGTGATGATCAAACCTACCAGTAACAAATCTAGCAGCCTGCCTCTGAATTGCTTCTATGTCCTCTCTCAATCCGACCTGATAGGGATCCCAAACGCTCGAGCAGTACTCAAGAATAGGTCGTATTAGTGTTTCATAAGCGGTCTCCTTTACAGATGAACTACATCTTCTCAAAATTCTACCAATGAACCGAAGACGACTATCCGCCTTCCCCACAACCGCCATTACATGCTTGTCCCACTTCATATCGCTCTGCAATGTTACGCCAAAATATTTAATCGACGTCACTGTGTCAAGCGCTACACTACTAATGGCGTATTCAAAACATTACGGGATTCTTTTTCCTATTCATCTGCATTAATTTACATTTACCTATATTTATTTTATTTTATTACCTGCCATTCTTTACACCAATCACAAATCCTGTCCAAGTCATTTTGTATCCTCCTACAGTCACTCAACGACGACACCTTCCCGTACACCACAGCATCATCAGAAAACAGCCGCACATTGCTATCCATCCTATCCAAAAGATCATTTATGTAGATAGAAAACAACAGCGGACCTACCACACTTCCCTGGGGCACTAAAGATGATACCCTCACCTCCGATGAACATTCTGTACATCTTTTACATATCTAAGACCAGTATTACAATATAAAAGATCTCTGTCAAATATCTTTCATAAAAATCTTTAACAGTTTACTGATTTACTTTCCCATAGAGAAATTTTTCAATGTGCTTGTTTCCATTGGAACTAGCTGCCTTCAGCCTTTCTGTACTTATTTGCACCCCTAGTGGTCGGTTCGTCTGTGCTTTCGATTCTGGGAAGAAGGATGGGCAGCAGAGCGTTTCGTGAGTCAGCCATAGCGGCACTTTAATAGAATTCTCTCAAGTTATGGTTTACATTCCCTGCATCTATAGGTATATTAAGTGTGTATATAGTCCTTTCTTTTATTTTCCCGTTTGTTTATTACATTCCATGTTACGCCTCTATTTTTCCGTTGGCCGGAGTGGCCGAGCGGTTCTAGGCGCTACAGTATGGAACCGCGTGACCACTACGGTCGCAGGTTCGAATCCTGCCTCGAGCATGGATGTGTGTGATGTCCTTAGGTTAGTTAGGGATTTAAACCTAACTAGGTACTTAAACCTAACTAACCCAAGGACGTCACACGCATCCATGCCCGAGGCAGGAAGTACCTAACTAACCTAAGGACGTCACACACATCCATGCCCGAGGCAGGATTCGAAACTGCGACCGTAGCGGTCGCGCGGTTCCAGACTGAAGCGCCTAGAACCACTCGGCCACCAGCGGCCGGCTAAGTAGCTTCTGCTGAGCCATAGAGACATTAGGGCAGACTGATCAGGAGCTATAATTTGGTACAACAGGCTACATATATACATCTACGGAGTGAGCGTAACGTACTTTGTATGTTCTCAAAATCAAATCGGGCTATTCACGTAATTTTGGGACGACGCTGCTTGGCTCTGAGCACTATGCGACTTAACATCTGAGGTCATCAGTTCCCTAGAACTTAGGACTACTTAAACCTAACTAACCTAAAGACATTAAACACATCCATGCCCGAGGCAGGGTTCGAACCTGCGACCGTAGCAGTCGCGCGGTTCCGGACTGAAGCGCCTAGAGCCGCTCGGCCACCGCGGCCGGCGGTGCGACGCTGCTTCTCTGAAATTTTCGGTAATAGTGAAACTTGAATATTACACGTACTCACCTTGTTCAACATACGTTGCGGCACGTTTGAGTTTTAGTAACAGCTATGGGGCAGTACTGTCGTTGCTACGGACTTACAGATTAGTATGTGCCAGGAAGACTAGTTAGTTTTCATAGGTATGTAAAACAAATGTATAATTGCAAGTGTCGTACTGATATG
This sequence comes from Schistocerca cancellata, assembly GCF_023864275.1. NCBI lineage: Eukaryota > Metazoa > Arthropoda > Insecta > Orthoptera > Acrididae > Schistocerca > Schistocerca cancellata. Next base: position 782,101,527 of record NC_064629.1, read on the forward strand.
AGGCATTTTATATGTTGAAAAATATCGAGACAAGTTATTATAAAGTCTTATATTGTAGAGATGATTCCAGCGATAATGGGCCATTTGTGTACGAGACAAGTGCTAGATAAATTTGCAAGTGTATTTCGGTAAACTTCCTGTCAGGGTTTAAATATCGATGCTACGTTCATATGCAGATTAAATTTAATGACAGTCTGAGTAATTTCCTCTAATTTAGGCACGTTCTCTGACTCTTGTGTGTATTTAAGTATTTCTGTATGACACAGTTTCCTATACTGTGTCATGCTGACGTAATTAATTACAACATATTCGACAGTATTGATCAGTGCAACAGAAAAGGTAAGAAAACATTGTTGACTGTCGCTTCTTATCCCGTTATCGATAAAACTTAAGTAAAGTGGAATCTGAGCTCTAATACTGTGAGGAAAACCACAAAACCACTGCTTTTCACATCTTTAAGCCAACTTCCGTTTCTGGTATCAAATTGTTAAAATGTCTGCAAAACACGTATACAAAGTTTCACTGTACTTCTGAATGTGATCAGTCTGTAGCAGCGAAGTAATAACACTCAAAATACGGCAAGTGCCACAAAGGCTAAAATGAGCCGTCCCAAAATTACTTGGCTTGAGCCGTAGTAGATGTTTCGTACAGAATTCTCGTTCTGCTCATCCGAATGCTCTCTCCATAGATGTTTATGCTCTATAGCTGGTACACGTAACCGGAAAGTATTTTCTCTGCCCATTTCCGATTCAACCTGAGGACCTCTATCCGCTAGCGTGGAAGAGCAACGTTCAATGGGTCGTCGCAAGGTGAGATTGTCTGCACGGGTCATCTCTTGTTATGTAAGTACAGATACTTGGAATGTGTAAGGATTTGGTCGAAGTTGAGATGCTAATACGTTTCTCGGCAGCAAAATGGTTCAAATGGCTCTAAGCACTATGGGACTTAACATCTATGGTCATCAGTCCCCTAGAACTTAGAACTACTTAAACCTAACTAACCTAAGGACATCACACAACACCCAGTCATCACGAGGCAGAGAAATTCTCGGCAGCATAGCTCTGGCAAGTCGTACTGTAGTATCTGTTTCAGTTAGGGAGAACGACTATGCTTATTAACATTATAGTTATTTAACGCGATTCTTTGCCCTACCGCTACTTGTTGATGGAAGAGTGCTTTGTGTCTCGCTTTTGTTAGTGTGAATCTTTTATGTGTGAATGTGTTGCGTTTGTGGGAAGGGGTGTTGTCGTATTAGAACTCTGTTTTCATGTTACAGTTTTAAATGCAGTTAGTGAGTTCGGTGTTCCTTTGTATCGATTACTTAAACTAGACCATGTGCCTTTCCGCCACGTGGACAGCCTTCAGCTCATCGCTATTATTGATTCAAGCGTGCTGTTCAACTTGAATTTCAAATCGTATGAGAATTTGCATTCATCTTATATATTTCTGTATTCTTTTGTACCTTCGAGATGGAGGATTTCTACGCGAGCTATCGACCACGCGGTTGATCAGTAAAGCTAACGTGTTTCATTGTGGTGCATAAATTTTATGCTTATGTGTTTTTCTTTCTGTGTGTGTGTGTAGTGTGGGATGAATGTGTGTGTTCATGTAAATCACGCGAATCCTTCCTTATACCAAGCTGGGGCTTTTCCCACGTGTTGCGAAACAGTCATTGAAATAGTTACTGTGTTATACAAACAATATCAAGCATTCCTTTAAGGGGAGGTTTACTGTCTTTTTGTTCAAAAAATCGATTTTTTTAAAGCTGTATTTTGGATCCATAAAAGTTTTTAGACTCCATCCCTGAAATGGTTTTTCGAAAACGGAACGGAAATGTTTATTATTCGCGGTTGAACAAAAAAATTCACCTGCATGAAATCGTCGTTTTTCACACACCAGTTTTTTCTTTCGGAGGACGAGTTATTGTATCGGTGCTTGGGAGGAAACACACAAAATTCAAATGAAAGTCTGAATGCGTGTGTTTGGAAGTTAACCCTCAAGCATTTGCATTCTGGTGCGAAGTCTGTGGAGATTGCGACTTTCCTGGCAATGAGCAGCTTCAAAGAAGGGTATTCAGCAATTCTGAAGACCATGACAACGATGGACGTCACTCTGGGACTCTATTCGACGCAGTTCACCAAGCATTCGGATGACCACCGGATTCAAGCTTGTCGCCGGCCGTACTAGCGGCTCTGGAGCAGCGCAGGATGGCCCAGATCGAGCAGAACGCCCTCGCTGAGGAACAGGAAGAACAAGTTTATGGACCCGGAATAGCAGATTGAACGTACGTAACATAATACTGCATTTATATGTAGTCAAAACGTCAATCGCGTTTTTCTCGAAATTACTTTTTTATTTATTTTTATTTAATCGCACGGTATGGTAACTTCAAATCTACTGAACCGATTGTCAAGATTCTTTGTTTCCGACGAAGCTAGCTAAATTTTCTAGGAGTTGTACCAGTTTCATTCCGATCCATCAACTATAAATATTTTTACTTGGCTGACGAATTCGAAAAATCGATGAAAAAACCATATTTTTTCAAATGGCCTCCATTTTGTTTCCTATGATCCAAATAACTTAAGCGAGGTACAACTCCTAAAGAATCTTACATACTTCGCTAACGTCAACTCAATTTTGATTTCAGACGAGCCGGCTGACCTGTGACATACCGCACGTGGAGGTCTACATCGAAATTTTGTTTCGTTCCGACGGCACTTCCGCCTTTGCTCTTCGACATTTCCGGTGGAAAAAATTCCAGTTTGGAGAGGAAACATCAATAAACATTTTGACCAAATGTGACATTGATATCTATAACACATCCCGAGAAAAAAATTCTCAAAGAACATGCTTTTTTCGGGCCAAAGATAATAAACTTCCCCTTAATGACTTTAAAGTTAGTAATTGAAGTTACTTGTGATTTTATTTGTGAATAAATACAAAATGGTCTGTAAATTGTGTTGTTAACGTCATTTTTAGCTTGGCTCCATCAGAGTCATCTGATTAGACTATTTGCTTTCTTAATACCGTATTTTGTTTGGCGTAAATCGGAGGTTTTATTCAGAATCTGATCAAATGCTGATGAGAGATAATGCCCAATGATTCAGTGGAATCGAATTCGATTTAATTACTAATCAACTCACAAAGTTAACTGTTTGACGCTTACTCCTTGCATACGAGCACCAGGCTCACTTTCAGTCTGGCTATTCGGATAGGAAGCACGAGTAGGTACCATTCAATAGTTTTTACAGAGGTCAGAACGTGGTCCTAGAGTTAACACAAGATTTCTCGAAGAACTCTGACAGTGTAATATGGACCTAAGCCCCGTGCTCCTACCCGCTTCCCCCAGTAAGCCGACTGAATCGCCTTTATAGACCTGTGCCCTACGCTCTACACATTTCAACTATACCTTCAACTCACTACCCATCAGTTTCCTCAACATTAACCATTCTAAGAATAAGATATTACCTGTAGAACAAACCCCTCCCAGATTCACTCCGTGACTTCCACCTCATCATTTACAGTTACCCTACTCAATTTAATTACCAGAAGGTTGGTTTGATCACCACAGTGCGTTACGTAGTAAGGTTCAATTGGAAATGGTATGTCCTCATCTTTGAACTCAATTAGCTACTCAGTTACAGGGAAACCTATGACTTAACTTGGACTCCGAACCACAGTGCACCTAGACATTTTCACATGAATACTTAAGTAGGCTAATTGTCAGAGATTAAACAAGCCATAACTAATAGAATATTCCGCAAATGATCTTGGATTTGACTCTGGGGTTTGCATTTATATTCGGGCTCTTAACTACTATTTTTTATTTTTATCTTTTCTTTCTTTTACTCGTGGGCCTTATTCTATCATTTTCTAGCCTTTCTTTTGCACAGCGTAGTGCATCCTTTGATGACCTTTCCCAGGCATTCTTCGCTTGTTGCTCTGCTATTTTACTAAATGACGTCACTTCGTTACACTCAAGCTACTGTTCCTGACTCCTCTTCCTGGGTTCTTGCACGTTACAGAATAACCACAAACATAATTAGTAAAAAATCGAAAATCTGTAAACAGTTAAAAAATACTATATCTTCCTCATTAGCGTCAAATCCTTTTTAGCTTTGCGGAAGGTTATAAAATTCTACAAACAGTAACGAAATAACTCCATCTATCAAGTAAGCGTAGACAGCTAACGCCGGGCAGCTAATACACAATAGAGTAAACTTTGTATGTGTTAGATCGCCTACCGTTACCAATGTACGGTGGAAGTTGTCCTCATTTCCTGTGGCTTAAGATACCACACCGTAACATTCTTTGGATCAACTCTTCTCGACCGTGAACTACGAGACGTAAATTTAAATTTTGGCAGCTGAGGCCAATATTTCATGAATGCAGCGAAATTCATTGGCTGTTTACGAAGCCGTAGAAGTCATTATTGTGATTTTTCAGCCGCTGTGTGTGGGTGAAATTAAATAACAACGGACTGGCAAATCTTGCACCTACAAGTTACGAAGTGTGTACTGTAATTTGATTTTTGTGTGCAACAGTATCCATCCCCTCCCCCTCCTTCCCCCGTACAGCCTGTCCTTTCGAAAAGGGATGATGATCATCGAATGGCACTGACGGCCGGAGAGTCCCCACTTGGTTAAGTTCGCCCGCTGACTTGCAAGCCTTTGCACTTGACACCACATATAGCGACTTGCGACTCGAAGAGGATGAAATGATGATGAGGGCAACAAACATCCAGTTCGCAGCGGGGGAAAATCTCCGACCCGGCCGGGAATCGAACTCCGGCCCGGTGCAGGGTAGTCAGACGTGCTGACTAAAGGGGTGGACGCTTCAAAAAGTTATTCATCACTGTGGTAGGCAGGGTAGCTTTTATTGAATGCTGCATTACACCTGAAATTATTTTTCAGCATAGTCTCTAGCCTTCGTAAACAACGGTCAGAATGTTCTAGCCATCGTTCAATTCCTCGACGATAGAGATCCATTGCGTGGTAACAGAGCCATTCGAGAAGCGTTGCGTGAAAGTCCTTATTGATGGAAAATTTGTTTCCTCCCAGATGTTTTTTTTTTTTTCAGTTTGCCGAATAGATGGAAATCAAATGGTACCAGATCTAGACTTGCCGATTACCATCACCGTTGTCTGTGCACCTTTCGTCAAAATGTTGGCACCATTTCATACGGCTGGACGTGACATTCCATTGTTCCATATACCACCAGAATATCTCGGTGAATTTGCGTGCTACTTAAACATTTTGTCACGAGAATCGTACTGTCCATCGTACTTAAACTTTGGAGTGCGTTTCCAGGTGCGGCGTCATTTCACTCTCACACTGTGGTGCACTTGCTATCTTTGTCCGTAGGCAACCTGTAACATGTACGCTTCTGACAAGGCGACACCTTTGTTGCGTAAAGGCCTTACAAGGAACCTCTTGAATGCAAGGTCGCAAAAGGCCCATGACATTTACTGCATTCAACGGCCCACATATTGTCTACCGTGCAACCACAATATTGACTGCTGATGACAACAGGGGGCGGAACTGGAGGTATCCTATGGTCAGCACAACATGAGAATATGGAGCATAGTTGAACTGCTTAGTCGACGATTGACTCACAACAGTGCTACAGCGCTACAGGTGTTATGCAAAGCAGAGCAATGGCAGCGATAAACAAAGCAAACATTGCATTATATTTACGATAATAGCTGGCGACGTTGACATTTCGTCAGCAAGGAAGAAAAGGAATCTCGCAGAGTGAGGAAGAAGTGGCAGATGAAATATTAGCGTTTTTGCAAGATGAGTCAGTGGAATTTGTGATGTCGTATACGCTCGACTGTGCAGACAGTATACATGAGGAGTATAATGATGGCGGTACGTGCTCAAGTGAAACTGATATTGAAACATGCAGTCCATCATCCTTGTTGGCCAGGGAGCCACAAATCCTGTTTCACAAACATAGTGAAGGGCAATCGTTGTCCGAGGAG